>NC_046157.1:72488108-73088108 GCF_011064425.1 Rattus rattus
TCATTTGCTTCGTTCGGTGCGTATTGCTTCCACATCAAACCGAATATAATTAACAAAGAAGAAAACTAGAGGAAGCATTTGGAACACACATGGGCTCTGGAAAAAATTTCTGAACAAAACACCAATGGCTTATTCTCTCGATCAGGAGAATGCGACAAATGGGATCTCATAAAACTGCAAAGCTTCTGGCAGGCAAAAGGACACTGTGGATTTAGGACAAAATGACAGCAACAGATTGGGAAAAAGATCTTTACCAGTCCTACAGACAAGGCCTTTATATCCAAAAATGCAAGAACTTTCAAGAAGTTTGAATACAGGAACAAAAACCTATTAAAAATGGGGTTCAGGCTAAACAAAATTCACAGCTAGGGAGGGAATACCCGAATGGCAGAAACACCTAAAAGAAATGTTCAACATCCCATTAGTCATAAAGAAATGCAAATCAAAACAACCCTGGGAATTTCACCTCCCACCTGTGAGAATGGCTAAAGATCAAAACTCAGGTGACAGCAAATGCTTTGAGGATGGAAAAGGCACTCCTCCATTGTTGGTAGGGTTGCAGACTACCTGTCATTCTAAATCAGTCTTAGGTTCTGAAGAACAATTGGACATTAATTGCGGATCAGCCTCCCTCTGGGCTGTACCCAAAAGATCTTTGTAACTATCAAAAGACGTGTCACTATGTTCATACAGCCTTGTTATATGTAGAAGCTAGAGCGTTACGCTGTGACAGAATGGATACGAAAATGCAGTATGTCTGCAGCGGAATATTACTCGGGTATCAAACAATGACACAAAATTAAAAGCAAGTGGTTGTAACGAAAAATATCGTATCCTGGTATTCTTTAATCCGAAGATTGCCATGGTATATGTACTCATTGATAAGTATTTCTTCGCCCAAATGGTAGATTACCTAGATGCACAAAACGATGAAACTCAAAACGATAGATTAAATGTGAATATATACGCTCCTGAAATTTTATGAATACAGCAAATACGAAGTGTATGCCCAGCAGGAAACCACTGAACTGAGAACAGGACCCCATTGAAGAATCAGAAAAGAACTGGAAGAGCGGAAAGGGCTCGAGACTATATGTACAGCATGCCAACCAAACAGAGCAGGGACTAAGCCACTACCCAAGACTATACATGGACTGACCCTGGACTCTGAGCCTCCATAGAGTAGCAATTAATATCCTTATAGAGCACCAGTGGAAGGAAGCCCTAGGTCCTGCTAAGACTGAACCCCCAGTGAACTAGACTGGGGAGAGGAGGAAGCAAGGGGAGGGGTTGGGAGGAACACCCATAAGGAAGGGGGAGGGGAAGGGGATGTTTGCTTGTGACACTGGGAAAGAATAGCACTTGAAATATATGTAAATACTCAAAGTTATGTATGTAAAAAAAAAGAAAAAAACAAAAAAAAAGAATAGAAAAGAAAAGAAAGGTAAAACATCAGGCCTTTGGGATCACCAGAATTCAAAAGAGAAACTAGGCAAATAAAGGCTCTTTACCATATTTTGCACAAACAGTAGGATAGAAGATTCTCTGGTCCCTTGTGAAAAACTATCTGAGTAAAAAGAATGTTGCTTTCATGCCTTTGTTTAAATTAGCTCTAAAAGGTCTCAATTTTAAAATAGTTAATGCTGTTATATCACTTTTAAAATCTATCACTTTCGATTAAACAGATGCTACATTCATTGTTTTTTAACCATAATAATCTCATTTGTATTGATTTAAAAAATAAATTCAAAAGTGAATGTCCATTTGCAACTATAAAACGCGTAAATGTGAAAAATATATTTGACAGGATTTCTTTTTCTTAAATAAAAATTTGTTCAGAGAATTTTACACTGTGAGTTGAGATGAGACATAAATAGACTAGCATATGTCTTTAGAAATGTTAGAGGGGCCATACAGCTATAAAGAATGAGAGAAAAGTCTTATACAAAAGAAAAGGGGAGGAGATGAAAATGGTTGATCAATAAATTGGCAGTCTCCACTTAAGCACAAGAACTCAGTACTAGATCCCAGTATCTATGCAAAAATAACCAAACGGAGAGCTACCCCTTCCTGTAAGAACTAGAAGCAGGGGCCACTCTCTGCGAGCTGCAAACTACCATCTAGATTAATTCTGATCTTCAAGCTCAGTTAAATACTAGAGTATTTACTGTAAATATTACAAGTAAAGGAGGTACTTTGGAGATAAATTTCAAAGACACATGACATCAACCTGTGTCTCTACACACTAATTAATGAGCGTGTACATTTCTGACATGTGCACCTATGACCATTAGGCAATGGTCATGTGCACCACCTATGACCACAACCATGAGCAATCCTTGCTTATCACGAAAAGGAATAGTAAATCTGGCAAGCATCAAAGCTAGAGCATATTGGTAATTCATGAAGTTGATTTTTCATAATTGTAAGTGGAGGAACATTGGTTTTTCTTGATTTATTTAATGAGTGGACTTAAAACAAAATTAAGTAAAATGCAATAAACCTCTCTCTATACATATATGATAAACTTTTCACAGAAATTAAATTATGTATATAAGCTATATATTATTCTTTCTATACTTACTACACAGGATTTTAAGTGCATAGTAAACATTTTCATAGTGATAATGTTATTTTTTGTGGACTCAATAAGTAATATTTTTATTAACACAACATATAGTACTTCAACTTTATTATCAAATCTAAACTGAAATATATTTTTATAATGGATTTTATGTAGAATAACATAAAAAAAATAGTTAGAAATAGCATTGGCTCTATGAAATATATTATATATAATTCATTTTGGAAACTTGCCCAGACTCTTAAAATTAGTCACCTAAGATTAAAAGCTGGTTATATGAGGGGAAGAGAGTTTGTAATATTTAAGGAATTCAGCAAAATGTATTCAAATTGCAGTGTACGGTACAATTCTCTCCTAAGGAGAGTCTCTGGGTTACGCTTCTGGTGACAAACCTTTAACTCCTACAGGCTTTCCTTCTAAACTGTTCTGCAAAGCCATTGGGGAAGAAGGCCCCTGGAGGCTAAATATTTTAATTGCTTTATCTGCTAATTAAAACCAATTTAAGGCCTATTCCATAACAAGAACATATTTTCTTTGAATTTTCCCCTCTCGTGGTAAAAGAATGAAAAAAAAAAAATGTGTTTGTTTGGCCTATAATTGTTTTAGTAGGGACATCTTGGGAGTTTTCAATGAGGATAGCTAATCAGGTTCATAACTTTGAATAATTTGTTTCAGTTGGTGACTGTCGGGAAGGATTAAGGTATTGCCTTGGGGAAGCACTTCACTGGGCGGTGGACTTTGGCGTTCCAAATAATCACCAAGTACGATTTTAGCTCTGAAAGATCAAAATGTGAGCTTTCAGCTGTTTCTACTTATTTCTGGTCTACGACATCATAGACGCTCTAACCTTCTGAAACGTAAATAATTGATTACTTTTTTAAAGCATGATTATATTTGTTTTTGTTTAATTTGGTTGGTTTGTCCATAACAGAAAAACTGAACATTTTTCTCCAAGTATGGGATGAGCTCGAATTGAAAATGTGTGTACGCATATGTTAAGAATATCTGCTAGCAAAGGAATTTTGACTTGCCTCTATCACTGTTTATCCAAAGAAATCTTTCAACATTGGAGCTAATCGTGTATTATAACCCCTCTTTTACTGTGAACTGGCTTTTGATTTCTACTTATAGAAGCTTTCTGCGAAATATAGAGTTTCCTCAAACATTACAGAATATTTCTTCTGCTTAGGAATCCATCTTCTAAAACCACTGATAATGGGAATCTGCAGAATGATATAAAGAAAATCATAAACCTATAGAAGAATTCAGAGGTAATCCTAGGCACTTTCAGTTTAATCTCTACTGTCTGGCTATTACGGTGATGGACGAGAATACTGCATTCTACCGAGAGCACACAAGTAATCATTGGTCACAACTAAAGCGCTTCTGAGTTATAATAATTTCTCTGCTATGCGAGGTAGGCCTAACTGAGTGCCATAGTGGTATGAACATTATAAAAAGTATCAAAAACTGATTATATGGCCCCAAAGACTCCTCTGAATTTATATTTAGATGAAAAAGCTCTACTAGTGTTATTGCTTAAGACATTAATAATAACTTAGTTGATAAACTATTTGCTATAGCTATGTATTAATCTATTTAATATTTCCTCACCAAAAAAGAAAGTTTCTATAGTAGATGGTAACTTCTTTTGAAAATCAGTAAAGTTCAGACACTGGGAATAAATGCTTACAGAATTTACCCCCTAAATGAAATATCATCACCCCCCCTGGACCCAAATTCCCCATAAGGCAGGGGCAAAAAAGATTGTAAGAGTCCAAATGGGAGATGTCACAAAGGGCTTTTCTCACATTGGCTGATTGTTGTATATTAATTCTGGCAATTTTTTTGACATTAAAAGAACTCACAAAATCTCAGAACCATGACATCTTTATCCCTAATACTGGAAATTATTAGCGATTAAATCAGTGTTAGTTTTATTTTTGGAGTTGTGAAAAGTCTGGTATTAAATATGTTCACTAGTTGGCCTTATGCACGAAATTTGGACAACAACATTCCACTCAATGGATTAAAGACAAAATACAAAACAAAACAAAAACTTTGAAAGGTGTGGAAGTAGTGTGGCCTAGAGGAATTGGAACAAGGACAGGCTACTAAACACATGAAAATATAAACTGTTTTATACTTGAACACACACCATTATCATTTTTAACACTCAGAACCTACTTACCATATTGTCATTGAAGCTCTCTTTTCCTCCTTTCTTCTTCCTCTTCTTTTTCTCCTCCTCCTTCTTTAATGTATTTTCTATTTATTGATGTTATATCTAACATTTTATTTATTTAGTTTTTATGTTCTGTCAAAAGAATCTTGACAAAAATGGCATGGAAAGGAAGATTTTTTCTTTTTTAGGTTATAGTCCATTATGGGGAGGACCCCCAACTGCCTCAAGGGGTGGGACAGGTGTAAATCACAAACACACACCCCACACACACACACACACACACATTCACACTTTTTGGTCTTCAGCCGAATGACTTTTGAGACTCAAATCCATATATAGATATGTGCAGTTCAGAAAATGCACCAAGTCATGCCTAAAGCCAATCTGATGGAAAGCAGGCTTCCAGTTCAGCACCCTTTAAGTGTTATCAATTGACAATCAATTTTTGATGTCATAGGTTGTCATTTATTAAAACTTAATTCACAAATTACATACCCTAATAAAACTATAATTTGGGCACTGTAAATCATTCATATCTCTTTCTTTCTTTCTTTCTTTCTTTCTTTCTTTCTTTTCTTTCTTCTTTCTTTCTTTCTTTCTTTTCTTCCTTTCTTTATCAATTTGTTGTCTTTCTATCTATCAGCATATCTACCTCATCTATCTGTCATTTATTTTGTCCATGGCCCTGACCCAGTAGATAAATTGACTTACCACCACTGCTGGGTGTCTTAATGTTTTCCAGAATGAATTTAACATTTTTGAGTGATTTGCATCTGTTTACTCATTAAGTGTATTACTCTCCTTCTTGGGGGCATGGTATCCTTAGTCACTCAAAGGATAAAAGAAAAGAATGGAAGTTTCTATTTGTCCTATCATTTTGAGCTCTGTGGGTCTAGTCAATTCAGATACAAAAAGTCCTATTTCGGTCTCGCTTAAATCCTATAACCTCATCTTCTTCCTTTAGTTAATCCATAGATAGTCATTCTGATTCTCTTCAGTGTCCAAACTGTCGATAGCAATTTGGATAGACTTGATAGTTTTTGTTTCTGTTCTCTGCTTCATAAATAATCTGGTGAATACAAGGATTTATTGTATAATAATATAAAATACAATACCTAAACTGGAATCAATACTGTTGTATTTTTTTATTATTAAATTTACTCTTTTCTAGATTTTTTGATAAGGAACAATCCTCTATTTTCACTTTCCCTGGTTTCCATGGGTGAAGACAAAAATCAAACCTCTAGATCCATCAGTTACTTGGGCTGCAGCTGCTACTCCTTCAAGAACAGATGAGCTTATCTATTGTTGATGATTTGATCAAAAACTTCAGATGTTATGTCTCATTAGACAACTGCAAAATCTCTTATCTGGAGACCGTAATCTCTTCATTAGTTTCAACAAATATCAATTGCGTACTCATATCTAATAGTCATGCATGACTGTGAACGCTGGGATGTCGTCAACGTCAGCAGCACTAGTGTCCTGAGAGATCCCACCAAATAAGAACATTTTCTCAACATACACTTGGGATACTAGGCAGATTGAAAGAATTATAATCTTTGGCTGTTTGATGCTGACAATTTAGAATCCTTCAACATATGATTCCTATAACATTCATTTCAAAAGATGTATTCAAGACTCCTGAAACAAAACTAACTTTACTATTAGCTCTCAGCATGTAATAATAATACTCCCTACTGGTTTGGGAAATAAAAAAAAAGCAAAAACAAAAAACAACAAAACAAATATAGCATCAAATGTTTTGATTCTGTTTTCTATCTCCCCTCTTCTGAGTTGTGAGCTAAAGATATAATATTTTCAATAACTTTTTGTGAATTATAATGTAATATTATTTCCCCCACCTCCCTTCCCTTCTTAAAAACCTTTCTATGTATTGCTCATTGCTCATTTCAGGGCGTACTTTTCCTTTGTCTTGCATATATTGCATTTTATTTATATATTATAAAATTATATTCATGTAAATTTATTTATATTTATTAAATCTATTTATATAAATTGCATATTTTTATAAATAGAATACATAAATAAATTTATAAAGAGAGCTTGAATAAATTCATCACCTTTCAGCCATCCTCCAAGGTGTCATTTTGCTCTTTGTGTGTGTGTGTGTGTGTGTGTGTGTGTGTGTGTGTGTGTGTGTGTGTGTTGGCATGTGTGTTGCTCAGTCACTATATTATTTTTTATATCTTTTCAGGGATGACAACTGCAGTTTGAATAACCAACTATGTTTTCTTGTTAAAACTGTTCTCTTGTTATTGTATATTAGTTGCGCTATAGTTCTTTGTTTTCAATTGAGGCTCCAAGGGTTTTATTGTTTCTTCCATCAACTGTATTATGTTGTTGATATTGTCCTGGTGGCTTATGTTTGGTGATGATGTTGTTGAGCATCAAAGATGGCGTTTTGATCTTTTTAAATGATACCTTCTACCATAAACTTCCTGTTTTCTTTGGCTCTTTAATCATCTACCCCTCTTCACAATTATTCTTGTCTTTAATTATAGAAATTGTGTTGCAGCAAATATCAGTTGAGACTTTGTGGGCAGAACTCTGTATTTTGATCAGCTGTGGCTCTTCTAGTGATGTTGATTTTGGACATATGAGTGAAGAAATAAGAGCGGGGTTGGGTTGGGGATTTGGCTCAGTGGTGATAACTTTTGCCTAGGCGCAAGGCCCTAGTTCGGTCTAGCTCGGAAAAAAAAGACAAAAAAAAAAAAAAGATAAGGTTAACTAGCAAGAAAGAAGATAGTTATAAAATTTTCCCAGTGTTTTGATATTAAGAATTTCCAGACAAAAATTTCCTCTGCTTTTTGCTAGGGAACCGCCTCCACTGTGTCTAACAGCAATGCTGCTGATTACTAATTTTCTTTCCATTTTACATTAAAACCCCAGGCTCCATTTTCCTTCTAGGAATGTTCTTTCTAATAGACATTCTCTTTATAGCAACGGCTGAATGAAATCTCATCCCCTTAGTGCTTAGAGTGGATCTTTGTTCTAAAAGCTATGCCTCAAGGGCATTTTACTATAAAAAGCAATAGAATGTAAAACCTAAAACTTAAAAATGGAAAGAAAAAGAAAATGAACAGAAAGTTGCAAAACAATTTTCTGAACTCAGATTGTAATCCAATTTATATTTTTTAAGTGAGAGAAAGCTCTGGCCTTATCTCTCCATGAAACAAAAGTTAGGAGAAAAAAATCACGTATTAATACCCAACAGCTTGACACAGGAAAGGTATATAGACTGTGGGAAGTACTCTCTAATTCAACTGAAACACAGTAAAAATGAAAAATGTTTTTAGGTTATCATTTTATCTTTGTATGTAAAACCCTGAGTTACAAATCACAAATGTTTGAAGATATAATGCTAAATCATAAATGTAAATTTGGCGTGAAAAGAATAAGACTTCTAAATTATTTTCAGAGGCACTCATATCTATTTCAAAAGGTATCTTTTAAATTTTGAGGAATTAAGGAGCATGACAAAAAAATACAATGATTAAATAGTATTTTAGTAGCTTCTTCTGTGAGTTTTATCTCTAAAAGAATGAATGTAAATTTCTTAAATTATGAAACAAGTTAGTGTTGTATATAAAACTTCATTCTAATCCTCAATTTTAATGATTTTTAAACAGTCAACTGTGGTACAAAAATACCCACTCTACATGGAAAATTTAAATATTTTTGAAAAACTATATACATAAACATAGTATATTATTAATTTTCATTTTTGCTCTAATGTGAAAAAAGTTGAGATTAACACTTTTTAAAAAATATACACATTTTTCATGGCAGGATTATAGAAATCTCATTTTTCTAATTCTCGATTTAAAATGTTTCTTCTCTGAACTAACAGGCTTGCTTCAGTTGACTGGAGGATGAGCCAATAAGAATCAGACATGGGTTTTCATGGGTGATACCAGGTTGACTCAACATCCCGTCATTACTCTGTTCCCATTCAGTGATCTATTCAAGTGATCATAAAGGCGAACATGAGTGAAAACAAACCAAATAATTCTTGCTGTCCTACTCAAAACAGTGTTCATTTTCAGTAATGGTTGACACTCCAAATATAAAAGATGAAATATGAATGAAGATGCCTAAGTATTCAAGGCAAGGCTCCGTGATTGTATGTTATTAGCATATGGCAGTGGGTGGAAGAAAGTATAGATCTCACACTGGCATCAGCTATACAACACAACCTGCAGCACGTAATACGTACGCCTCTGCTGAAAGGGTCCAAACAAGCCTACTTCTTCTGATGCCTTAATGTATACTTTCTTTCATCATGCCACCGGAGGCGAGACATGTGTGTCTCTTTACTGCTCTGTCCACTGAGAAGTCACGTGCTATGGTACTAGTGCACGTGATTAGGTGAGGCTGATTGTTCACTTTTCTGTGATAGTACAGGAAATTTAATTTTTGAGTGTCAGAGTCCTGAAAATGAAAGTGAGTGAGCTTGGACCTCCTATCAATAAAGATAAACAAGAGTGGTGTGTCTGGAAAAGTAGTACATTGGTGGTAATTCTTTAAGTTAAGACATTTAACCCAGGCTCTTTTGCATAATTATCATGACAACCTGTCCTTTTCCCTTGCAAGGAGTAAAACGTCAAGCAAATAACAACTCAAAATTATGTGGAAAACGATTAGATGGTCTTAGCCTCCCTCAGAACAGTACAGTACTTTTACTGACATGCGCGACCAATCAGCTAGCTGCACACCTTCTAGATGTTAATTTGAGGCTGAAAAACTCTTAAATGGATCACAATCAAATTGGAGCAGGCTAAATATTTTTCATCATTTACCAGTGATTGTTGTAAGTATCTTCCACCTTAATTAATAAAGATGATTTCAAAATGAATAAATCACAAAGGATTTCCATCAGCATTTAGTCTAATGATGAATAAATGAAGACAAGCCAATTCTATTGCAACAGGACTTTTTCCAAAAGGTGAGCAAAATGGAATTTAAAAAGTACAAAAATATGCTTTACTGAAAAGAAAAACTTCATTTTGTTCTGATTTAATGCATTAGAGTAAATCTGAAATAGATCTCCTCAAGACCTTTTTTGTGTGGCGTTCTGATGAACTGATCAAGGAAGAATCATCATTTTCTTCCCTTGGTTTTTTTAAGTTAAAAAAATAAATGCAGTTAATACAACTGCAATAAAAGTCAATAAATATAGCAGTCAATGTTAAGAACAGAGATAGCAATAATCATAACAAAAAGTTTAAGCATGGGAGAAAATGAAAATGGAATTTACTGTTTTGTTAACAGGGCCTTTAATATGCATATATGAAAAGAAATTGTCTTAAAAATATTTTTATTTATATATATATTCTAACCAGATAGAAAAACACCAATGTTAAGTCAATATTTTAGGGAAGAAAATGTTTTTTGCCTCTATTATTATTCAGTATTTATAATTAACTGGAAGGAGGCACACACTTGGAATCTGAGTTGGCACTATCTCTGTCCATTAATCCCATCGTTGTGTTCATATACATCATACATATCTCTCAAAGTTTTGAACCTTGTTTGGTAAGACAAAGAGGAAAAAGAAGGCATTTAAACAAAATCATCAAAGATTTACTGGCAAGTTGATTTTTTAAAACTTCTTATTTGTCACAATAAATAAGAAGGAATAAAATCAAGGAATTGTTTTTTTAAACCCTTTATATTTTGTCTTGCTTAAATTCATGCATTAAATTGTAGACATACTGATAGTGTCAGGTATCGATTGTATGATTAAAGGCTCTAGGGATTGTAAAGGCTAGTTACCTCATTGCTCAGAAAAGACAGAAAATAATTTTGTAATACAAAGACAAAATGAGATCTTACTGGACATTAGATCTGTTGACACACTGATCTTGGATCCCCAAGTCATCATATCTGAAAAAGACATAAATAAATGTATGTTACTGTCAGCCTTTGGCTTTTTATTTTTGATAAATACCCAAATAGACTAATAAGCTAAATGCTATGATTCTTTTTAAAGCAGAATTTATTATATTTCTAAGGCAATTGTTGAAAGAAAAAAAATAAAATTTCTTCATAATTTCAGTGATAGTATCAGGAAAATAGATGTCTCTTAACATAATGAGAGTGATATATTTAGCTGATACAGAATTTAGAACAGAAACAAGGAAGCAATGAGCCTCTTGAGGAAAACTGCATATATAAAATGATAGGATCAAACAATGCGCTAGAAGTACACGAAGACCTTTGCTATGGGATAAGCCCTCTCAAAGGTTAATTAACCTTCATTTTTATATGTCGAGTTTACAACAACTCCTCACAAAAATAAAAAGTATTTCAGGTATTCAATTGCGAAGTCTTCGAGTATGGGTTGTGTATTTGAAATTAAAATCAAATTTCTGAAAGGTGGATGAACTGCTAGTTTTGTCAGTCGCATACATCAGCAAGTGCTATAAAATTATAAATGGAGTTACTAATCATCAATTATATCTCACCATCGCTTCTAACTTTTAAAAGCTGCCGAAAGTTGTTGAGAGAAGAATACAAGATGCTACACGAAATCTCAGCAGCTAGCTTAGCCCAGACAAAATGATACAACAGTAGACATAGCTGATGTATGCTGGGAAGAGTGTCACATAGCCTCCAGCACTAGAAGAGGTACATACAGTCAAGAGCTGCTGAGAAAGAGATTATCTTCTTCGAGAAAGAGCTCTCTTATAGAGTTATCAAATCTCAAGTGGTCAAAATGTAAACCATGCAATATTATCTTAATGAGTTTCTTGGCCAGTTGACTGCAATTCTGGAAAAAGTGACGAATAAAATGATAATGGAGATTTATGATGAAAAGTCTATCAGCCTCTACTTCTTCATATGCTGATAAAACTAATCAAACAATAGATCTGAGTGCAGGTTTAGTGAGTTTAGAATACCTAACCTGTTGAATTCATATAGTAACATGCGACACCTATATCATAATACTATGCATGAACAAGTGTTAGCATATAAAATTAGTAGATACTCCATAACTTCGCTGTAAAATCAATTAGACAGATTTCTTGCTGAATACTACATCATGTGTCATTTATATTTCACTTTTGGGTGATTTTTAATATAACCTGCAGATGTTGATAGTTTCTTAATTAAGGAAAAACTAATATTCAATCAAACCCTGAACTCATTTTTGGAAAGGATTTATATAGATTTACTATGACATGGCTTTTCCATAAAATGATGTACCATTAAGAAGCCTGTAGTTGTAATCTAGATTCTTAAGTAGGCACACTGTAGCATTAAGCTTTTCTTTAAAGCTAAAGTTTGGAACTACTTCTCCACTACATAATTTTAAGTAGGAGGAAAGAATAAACTTCTATGAACTGTAATTTCAAGATTTATTTGGGCAGAACACACGAGATAAGTAACTTCATTTTTAAATATCTTCAAATTTTATCACCTCACTTTTCCTTATTACTACAAAATGTCCACATCTCCTAAGCAAAATAAGGAGATGGTTTATACACACATTTTCCTTTGTTCAGAAATTAAAATAGAACATAGCAGAACAGGCGATTTCTCATCTTACCACCCAGAAATTTAATTTGGAACATAAATTTTGAAATTATAAATTTTATCCTCTTTTACTACTTTGCATAAACAATTTATATGTTCACACTATTCTGCATGCCTTGTCTTTTCCATTTTGGATAACCTGCTCTGATTCGAATTTTGGTTTGTTAGTAAATAAATACAGGGTTTTCTTTTTTGTTTGTTTAGCTTTGGTTTAGTTTTGTTGTTAAAACGAACAAAATTACATAAGTAATGTTTTTTTAAATGAAAAATCACTTCTGAAACATATAAAACTACTGTGTGCTAATATATTCTATTACAGTTCAGGTTCCTTAAAAGCTAGGAATATGATTTCTGTTTGTTTACTTGTTTTTCAGTTTGTTTTTCTTTTACAGAAATCTTCTTCCCATGGTACTATTTCTATTTTAAAATATTCAATATGTGTTTATGAAAAATCAATGTGATGGAATGCTGAGTCATACTTATATCATTGAAACACTTATCAGAATAATTTTGCTCACTAGAAATTTCTTGTAAATATCAGATTGTTTTTTACATTTCTGGAAATCACCAGTTAATTGTTGCGAAACCTTGACAGTGAATGAATAAATATTTACCGTAAGTCTAGCTGTCAGCCTCAGCAAGGACTTTCTTCACTCCCCTTTCATATTCAACTGCATACTAGTTGTTCATTGGTGGCAGGATTTATTTCTGGGAACCATTTATTGGACCTGATAAACAGAAACAGGTCTCTTTTCTATTCACGCATCTTTCCAAGTGGAAATGGACACATATGTTGAAGGGAATAGAAGCCTCGGTGGTAGAGTGTTTCCTGCTGGTATGTGTCTCTAGGTTCAATCTGGTGATGTCTGTTTCTACTGAAAAAGAAGAATCAGGAAGAAAAACATAGGTGTCCCTCTGTAGTTAAGATCTGTATTTCTTCAACTATCTAAAACCTCATGTGCTTTGATAACATGGTTATTCTCTTACTTGAGGCTCAAACTTACTACCATAGGTATTCATTGTTTCCTTTGCTTTATGGATGAGGAGTACACAATGGGGGAATCTTTTTACTGATTTTAATTTGCTTTTACAAAACAAGCTTTTGAAACAGCTCAAGTAATCAAAAGAAATAGAAAGTTATTTTCTTTTACTCACTGTAACTTTTCTATATTGTCTCAGAGCCAAATGGCCTAACTTTGCCCTCCTTAGAATACTTCCAATTTCATATGTTCAACGATAAATAAAACATTTGCCACATGGTAAAAACAAAAGGCCCTGAAGGCCCCTGCAAATTGGGAATAGTTAGCATTCATGCTTATCATCTTTTTTTGCTTCCTCTTCTTCTGGGTAACATACATCAAAGACTCCCGGGTAATTTCCTAAATGGTGAGTTGCAAAAAAAGTTTAATTTGCATTGAGGTTCTGTTACAAGAGACTTGTCTGTAGGTGTAGAAAGAAAAATGGAATATATGAACTGATAACATTTATAAAAATCAGGGTATGTTAAAAATAGAACATTTCTTGATCATTAATCTGTTCTTTTTGGTATTATGCATTTTGGCAAAATGATTTTTAAGAGGCAGAACCATGCCTTACATATTGCTCTTGGTGATTTAAAGATTGTGTTCTTCTTCTCTACCAATTATAAAATAACTTTTAGTTGCCAGATGGAATTGTCACCTCAGAGGCTTACTGCTGAATAAGCTCGCCCTTTCCTACTTTCTGAACTGTTTTTAGCTGGTTCAACTCACTGCTGCCTCAACTCCTCCTCAACCTGGGTGATTCACTGCTTTCCCTCGGCTTCAACAGATCCTTGGCTTCACGTGCTTTGGCAATTGTCCTATTCTTTTGGCTCTCTTATTTTCTGGCTCCATTTCGTCTTTTGACCTGCAACCTATCTTTATAAATTGCCCATTAAAACCTCTCTCTCTCTCTCTCTCTCTCTCTCTCTCTCTCTCTCCTCCACACACACACACACACACACACACCACACACTCACATCCTTTTTTAAGTCTGTCTCATCCTTTTGAGAAGTGTTGGTCTATCTTAAAAATCTTTGTATTTATACATGAAGTCATAATTGTAAGTACCTCAACCTTGGCAGTATGGTGGGAGAATTGCCAGTTTAAATTTTTCTGTTTTTCTTGGCATCAGTTAGTCTTTTTTTTTTTTTCTTTTTTATTCTGTGGGTTTTTTTTATTTGTTTTTTATTTATTTGCTTTTTTTTTATTATCACACAACTAGGAGAAAATCAGGAAAAGGACCTCAAATAAAAATACCCTCTTCTCAGGTCTACAATTGGTCTGTGGGCCTTTTTCTTATTAAAAAGTTTGATGTGGAAGAAACAGTCAAAAGGATGGCAGTATCGTGCTTAGGGAGGTGTTCCTGAGTTTCATAAAAAATAGTAGTTAGTGGGGGTATTCATATATTCATGTGTGCATTAGCACATTCTTACACACACACACACACACATGTAACAACAAATGTTAAAGAAGGAGATCCCTCACTATTGGGAGGGAAGGAATCAGGAGTAATGTGGAAGTGGGGAAAGTAGGGAATATGATGTAATTATAGTTTATTTTTAAAATATAAGCAAGAACTTCTTAAATAGCAAACAATATTGTTTTCCTCCACTGTCTCTGAAATATTACCTCTGGGGTTCTTGCCTTGGGCTTCTATCACAGGTTCTATAATGATGAGTTATAACCTGTAAATAAATAAGCCCTTCAGCTTCGATGTTGTTTTTAGTCATGTTATCATGACAATAGTAAAACAAACTGGTTACTTGATAGGTTGTTACTTGTGAAAGAAGTGTGAAAAGTCAAACATTTTACATGTGACTAAACTGCATACATTGGCAAAGACATGGCCAAAGCTATAGGTAGAATCATATCACACAAGTGGCAGTGACCTTCGAAGGACAATTGCAGCCATTATGAAAAGCCCTCTGTGTTTACAGCAAGAGGAAATCTTCCATTGGAAACATCTTGAAAGCCTAACTCATTCTGCAGAAACCAAAAGTGCCCTCCTTGAAACTTCCTTGAACTCAGAGGGGATAAGCAAAGTAAAATGGACTAGAATGGTGCTCGTGACAATATCAGTTCATTTAAGATTCCTAAATTCAATCCCTAGTTTTTTGTTCAATAAAATGACCTACAAGTTGATCTTCTGTATGCATAAAGTAAATTTAGTCACATGTGGTTGTCTCAGAGCAGTATTTCTGAGCTATTTTTTCCAAAAGTGATCATTTCACCTTGTATTTGAAAAAAAGTATTTTTATTATTTCTTTTATTTTTGATATTATAATTATGTACCTCCACTTTTTCTTTCTTCCCTCAAACCATCTCTTATTACCTCCTTGGTCCTTTCAAATTCATGGCTCTTTTTCATCATTAATTGTTGTTTCTTGCATACACAAACATACACACACATTCACATTCATATATACTTCTAAATACATAGATATGATTTTTTTTGTCATAAGAGAAAAAGACATAGATCCCAAGCAAAATTAAAATGTTTCAATGTAAAACTGGCAAAAATATATTTATGTTTAGCAAATATTGTGATAAGTAGCTCTACTTAGAGTACAGAGATGATGAATAAAATTAATGTCTTTTATCACCTTAGGAACAGGAGCAGCTGTGTGAGAATTATGGTGGGGAAAGAAAGGCACCCTCACATAACAGCAGTGTGGAACGACTGGGACACAGAATTCAACCTTCAGCTACATTATTTTTCAGCTCACTAAGAACTTCATAATTACCTTAATTTTATAAGAGGTTTGCAGAAATAAAATTTTTATAGATGACACATCTGTGGAAAGAATAATTCTAATGCAATATATTCAACTTTAAAATCTCAGCTTAACTTTTACTTTACTCTAAGATCCTAGAAAAGTAAAATATTTCTTTGGGTCTTAGTTTCTTAATTATTCCATAGAGAGAATGAAGACTAGCCTTTATATTTTTACTAACCACATATGTTGACTACATACAACAGGCTTTAATATAAATATGTTCAATACATAATTATTTTGGTACTTTAAGTATCTTCCAAAAATATGTTATTTTTGAAATATTGGAATCTACTATGATTTTATTTAAAATATTTGATCCATATAGCTATTTTACTTTTAAGCTTTTTGTATTATTATTTGGATGTTAGCATAAAAAGCATAATTCCTCTTATTTTTCTTTTTTATCCTGCTATGAATAAAATCTAGATTTCTGTACACAATGGCAGTTATGTTCCCCATCTTAATATAAGGTTTATTTTTAATAGTGTCACTTACTTGTCATATTATGTGTACATATTACATAAAAACTTCAATCTCTTAAATTCATCTAATCAATAAATATTAGGGAAGAAAAAATATATAAAACCATATATATTTTTACCAATATTCTATATATTATTATTTTTTCCACTTTTTGATGTTCTTTTAAGTAGGTAAGTTCTGGATTTATTCTTCATTATTCCTCAATATGATAAGGTTTTTATTAAAAGGCCTGATGGTGAAGACACACATTTCTAAGCATTAATTGCATGCAGAGGCATATTAATTTTATATATTCAACCTAATTTTTACCAAAAGGCTCCCTTTTGAAGTTCACAATATTAAATAGAATTTACTAAATTAAAAAGTTTAATCAGCAATGCATTTATCATGTAATGTTTAATGTTCTTTATTTTCACATATTTAAGAGCACTAAAGTAGAAAATTATTTTTCCTAGCTAGGTAAAAAAAGAATATGTAGGTGACACAATGGAGTTAATGTTAAGGCTGTCTCTTTTATCTCTAATGGCTGAAAGGTCCACATTTACTTATATTGACTTACAAATAGGAAGTATAATGCATCCAAAATCACCCATGTAACAACAATTGCCAATCAAAGAGATCCAAGCTCTCAAGAGTCAAAAAAATACCTCACACAACAACAATGAGATTTTAGCAATCACAAAAAAATCATATAAGTTTTTAAAGAAGATTTTCTGTATGAGGCATAAAGCTCTCTAACTGTATGTCTTAAATGCCCTCCATAATGTTATAGAGTGATAAGGCTTAGTAATCCCCTTTCCATTTATTCCTCTCTTTTTAATTTATTGAAAAGAAAAACTGTGAAACAAGAAAAATCAAGTAAGTTGGTCAAGGTGAAGGTCACAGAGAAAATTACACAAGACTCTGAAGGAGCCCTGAGAGATGCTGCATCTCTGAGTGAAACTTTGAGAAATCACTGGAATTCTCTGGCAGCATCCCATTGTTAATTTCCTCACCACTCTTTGCTACTGTTGTTAAAAGTAAATGTAGCAATATGTTTATACTTTTGATTTATTGTGACTTTTTAAAATAGCATTAAACATTAAAGTATCTATATAGTAAAGGTTAATTAAAACATTGTCTTTATATTTAAAATTAAAATAAGGTATTACTACCAGTTTAAGAGAAACTAGTCTTATAAGATTTAAATACCACATCAACACATTTGTTATGATGGAATGAAATATATCTAAAAGATTACTTTTTTAAAGAAATGGGCATTATTTACTGGAAGCTTTAGAAGCTGACCCAAAAGCTGATGATCCTAGGGCTTTGGCATCTGCTGAAACATTGTTGGTTGTGACATCATGTTGACAGTGAGTTTTACAAAAAGAATACAGATAGTCATACATGAAATGCAAATTTGAGGGAGAGATTAGATATGTCCTCTCAAGAGAACTCACTCTCAAGAATTCATACTCTAGAATCTGGTACCTTGCATGATCTCAGGATCGTCCATTAAAATCCATCTGTTAATATCTCCCAAACAAAATATCTATTCATGTGTACCAAATAACCAACACATGAGTCTCTTGGGAGTGCAAACCATACTCAAAGCAAAGCAAGTGTGGTTAAACTATAGATGGCTATGCTTTCTTTTGAATGCTGAATACGCTCAACCCTGTGTTTCATTTTTGTTCTTTGTGACTCTGAGTGTGGTTTAAAGCAGGCTTAAAGGGAGATCTGTTTATAGAGTTGTCTCAAGTATATAGGGAATTAGAAGGATTACTGTGGACATCTCAACTTTAGGAAAGATTTTTAGTAAATGAGTCTTGGGAGCAGAGAGTGATGAATGGCAAATTACATAGGATGCTGGTAAATCTTAAAGGATAAAATACAATTATTTCATACAAGTTCAGCTAGACAACAGCATATCTTCCAACACATTAACAATTATTAATATTGTTAACATTATTAATTGCCCTGTAATGTATGTAATTAACATTAAATAACAATTATTAAATATTTTTGTTCCTTTGGAAATGTATGCTTTAATGTGATTCTAAGTAAGTGGATAGATCAATATAACTTCTATAGTTTGTCTATTTCTTTCAAGCAATACATATATTTCCTTTTTTTATTTACCTCAGAGGAAGAATAAACACATCAAAGCAAATAGTGTCATAACGTTAATGGTGTTACTTTTTTATGTAAAAGAAAATATATCAACTACTCCTCTGAAATGATATTGTACAATAACATTAATTGAAAAATTAGTCATACCCTTCTGATCTGAACCAGTGACCTGAGCAGATATTGGGCTCTGCCTCCACACCTACTCTCACAACACCTAGAAGAAGCCCAAGTGCTCTAACACACTTAGGCACAGAGGGGAGAAGGTAACAACACCTGAACAACAATTGGAGTACTTGGGTCCCCCAGGATCCAGGGCCATGGGACCTATGCCCAGCAAGGGATGTGGGTCCCTTCCAATCGTAACCCGTGCTCTGAGCAGACCTTGGGTGCTGGCTCTGCACCAAATACCACAACACCCAGAGGAAGCCAAGCTCCCAGGTGCTCTAAAACACCCAGTAGAGCAGAGGATCCCGGGCACAGCTGGACTCTGAGGAGTTCTGACACAACCAGAATCACAGGAGAGACAGGCTGTAGTCAGAGACAGCAATGCCAGGTAACACTCGAGATTACCAGATGGTAAGGGGCAAGCACAGGAACAAAAGCAACAGAAACCAAAGCTACTTGGCAACATCAGAACCCAGTTCTCCCACTATAGCAAGTCCTGGACACCCCATCACAACAAAAAAAAATAAGATTTGGATTAAAAATCATGTCTCATGATGATGATAGAGGACTTTAGGAAGGACGTATTAAAGAAATACAGGAGAGTTCATGAGGGTGTGGTTGCTTGGTCCTGTCCAAAGGCACCAGCTTAGTACCATTACTAATTCTGAGGAGTTTCCACCTTCCTTGTCACCACCACTACCGCCCCCCTCCTCTCCATTGTCAGGTGCCTCCTCTTCATCCCTCAGCAAGCAGGTGAGTTTGGACTGACAGGGTTAAGCCAGAGCCATGGTCCAACAGTAGAACCCATGGAGCAAGTAGAGCTGCAGATCTGAGACACTGCATTTTCATTAACTCACTTCGTGACGCCACATCTGCGGTATCAGCTCAAGTGGAAGAACTTGCCCTTGAATGTACAGGAAATGAACGTTTCCTTAAAAAGTGGTGAGACCTCCTGAAAGAAGGCTCTGGTTCCCTGAAATCCGACACCTGTCTCCAGGCATTTATACTGAGAATGAAATTCTTCTTGGTATTCTTGACTTTGTGGAAGCAGAATACTGGGCTCTCTTATTTGCTTATGTGTTTTCTCTGATATGGCAGTATTTACATTAAAAGCTTTCGGCCCTCTAAGCTTTTGTAGACTCTTGAATGAGAACGAATTCCGTCCGTAAGTAACTGTCATCACAGTGCCTCTTTGCCAACCAGATCATTAATTGTTTTGTGAGAAGATGACAAAAATTTTTGAGTTGGGAGTTGACCTGGGTGTGCCTCCTGAGGCAGGCGATGAAGATTTCAGATGCATGGTCCAGCCCCACAGGACACCGACTCTGAGACTGGTGGTGGCTCTTAGTTTACTCCCCTTATCCCAAAACCCACAGCCACATTACATAGCCCTCACTGTGAATAAGACTCAATGACTATGACTTAAAGCAACTTTTGATTCCTATTCTTTAGGACGAAGACTTTCTCTAAGAAAATTGTATGAGTCTAAACTTCATTGACTCGAAGGAAAAATACACAATTTTTTTTCATTTTTTTTATCTTTTTTTTTATTAACTTGAGTATTTCTTATTTACATTTCGAATGTTATTCCCTTTCCCAGTTTCCGGGCAAATATCCCCCTAATCCCTCCCCCTCCCCTTCTTTATGGTTGTTCTCCTCCCCATCCTCCCCCCATTGCCGCTCTCCCCCCCAACAATCACGTTCACTGGGGGTTCAGTCTTAGCAGGACCAAGGGCATTCCCTTCCACAGGTGATTTTACTAGAATATTCATTGCTACCTATGAGGTCAGAGTCCAGGGTCAGTCCATGTATAGTCTTTAGGTAGTGGCTTAGTCCCTGGAAGCTCTGGCTGCTTAGCATTGTTGTTCATAAGGGGTCTCGAGCCCCTTCAAGCTTTCCAGTTCTTTCTCCGATTCCTTCAATGGGGGTCCTGTTCTCAGTTCAGTGGTTTGCTGCTGGCATTCGCCTCTGTATTTGCTGTATTCTGGCTGTGTCTCTCAGGAGGGATCTACATCTGGCTCCTGTCAGCCTGCACTTCTTTGCTTCATCCATCTTGTCTAATTGGGTGGCTGTATATGTATGGACCACATGTGGGGCAGGCTCTGAATGGGTGTTCCTTCTGTCTCTGTTTTAATCTTTGCCTCTCTATTCCCTGCCAAGGGTATTCTTGCTCCCCTTTTAAAGAAGGAGTGAAGCATTCACATTTTGATCATCCGTCTTGAGTTTCATGTGTTCTAAGCATCTAGGGCAATTCAAGCATTTGGGCTAATAGCCACTTATCAATGAGTGCATACCATGTGTCTTTTTCTGTGATTGGGTTACCTCACTCAGGATGATATTTTCCAGTTCCATTCATTTGCCTATGAATTTCATAAAGTCATTGTTTTTGATAGCTGAGTAATATTCCATTGTGTAGATGCACCACATTTTCTGTATCCATTCCTCTGTTGAAGGGCATCTGGGATCTTTCCAGCTTCTGGCTATTATAAATAAGGCTGCTATGAACATAGTGGAGCTCGTGTCTTTGTTATAAGTTGGGGCATCTTTTGGGTATATGCCCAAGAGAGGTATAGCTGGACCCTCAGGTAGTTCAATGTCCAATTTTCTGAGGAACCTGCAGACTGATTTCCAGAATGGTTGTACCAGTCTGCAATCCCACCAGCAATGGAGGAGTGTTCCTCTTTCTCCAAATCCTCGCCAGCATTTGTTGTCACCTGAGTTTTTGATCTTAGCCATTCTCACTGGTGTGAGGTGAAATCTCAGGGTTCTTTTGATTTGCATTTCCCTTATGACTAAAGACTTTGAACATTTCTTTAGCCATGTGTTTCTTAGCCATTCAGCATTCCTCAGCTGTGTATTCTTTGTTTAGCTCTGAACCCCATTTTTTAATAGGGTTATTTGTCTCCCTGCAGTCTAACTTCTTGAGTTCTTTGTATATTTTGGATATAAGCCCTCTACCTGTTGTAGGATTGGTAAAGATCTTTTCCCAATCTGTTGGTTGCCGTTTTCTCCTAACCACAGTGTCCTTTGCCTTACAAAAGCTTTCCAGTGTTATTAGATCCCATTTGTCAATTCTTGATCTTAGAGCATAAGCCATTGGTGTTTGGTTCAGGAAATTTTCTCCAGTGCCCGTGTGTTCAAGATGCTTCCCCACTTTTTCTTCTATTAGTTTGAGTGTATCTAGTTTGATGTGGAGATCCTTTGATGTCCCACGCACGACTTTCCGCCGGCAAGAAGCACGCGAGACATAGAAATTCTTACTATGAGTGACTTTTATTCCTGTCTATTCCTCTCTCATGGTGGAAGCCCCACTTGCTTGTATCAGGCCCTCTATTTATCCCGTGTATAATGCAGCACCCACACCCTGATTGGTTGCTTATTCATGACCTCATCAAATACGCCCGGAAATGGGCAAAGACCTGGCATGAAGGCACTCTAGCATTTTATGCACATGATAATCTCCCCCATAGGGAGCCGACTTGTCTTGATAAGGCTAGCGCCATCTTGCTGACCTGGCCTTCCACGTGGGGCCCAGTGGAAATAAGCGCCATCTAGTGGTGGCGAATGTTATTGATGACCCTCTACATCTCACCCTTTTATTTATAAATTTTATAGCAGTCATGATCACCCATATCGCGTGCAATGAGGAAAAACCTCAGCGATGTGCAGGGGGCTGATCAAAGGAAATCACTGAGTCTCTCTCAATCCCAGTGCAAATCCACAGATCTATGGGGTGCAAGAGCAGAGAACTCAGAATACAGAGAGAGACCCTCTCCTCCCAGTGCAAATGGACCCACAGGTCCTTGGGGTGCAGGAGCAGGAACTCAGATACAGAGTAAGTCCTGAACAAGATAACCAAATTCAGTAGGGAGGCCCTTTGTACAATGGCCACAAGTGCTTGAGTGAATAACGCCTTGTCACATTATTGTTGAGGTCTGAGTTTGCAAACCAACCATGGTATGAATACTGATCCCCAGCATAGGGCTGTATCAAACAGAGAGCCACTCCCGATAATGTGTGGCACCTCATTTGGTCCTCCTCAGCTTGCCACCAAGGGCCATGGTCAAGCCCACTCCTATAATGAAATTTAAATTCCCAATTGTTAGTAACTTCTCCAGAAAGTTCACCCACTGTACTTGTCTAACAATAGATTGGTGGAGATAACTCCAGACACTGCAGACAATGTCTGCAGCTGTAATGCTGCTACAATAGCAGCCGAAAGTGTCAAGGTCTTTTTCAGGACAGTTCAGGATCAGTCATTTTTCTCTGGAACAACCAGCAAACAATGGAACCAAATTCTGAGATCTGTATGACCAGGACAGAGTTCTCCAGTCATTGTAGCTTTACACAGGTGGCTTTCTGTGAAGCTACAGTCTGTCAAAATGGCAACACCAGTTACCAGTTAAGGCAGCAAGAGTCACCAGGAAATGAAGGGACAGGGGTAACAGCTGGAGTCAGCAAGCAGCAGTGTACAGAGTCTGAGCGTAGGGCCAGTGGACGGGAACACGCATGGTAACACTGACTGCAACAACGGCAAATTTCTGTGATGACAAAAGGTGAAGGGGGATCTTCCGCCTTCCTTTCAGAACAGAGGAATGACTCTAGGGACCAACCACGATAGCTGAATCTTCATGTAACCAGGATCAGCAAGTCTCAGCAACCACCCAGCAGCTGGCACACTCTTGTAGCATCCTGTAGAAAAAACAAACATTCCCTCTTCCCCATATAAAATATCTGGACAGGATCATGTCAATATGGATCTCTCTCACCTAGGCAGAAGTATGTGCCTAGTTGTAGGTGCCATAAACTTTGGCATCAAAATTTAAAAATTAAAATAAAAGGAGCATATTTTAGAATACAGGGAATAACTCCCCTTTAGAATACAGGGAATAACTCCCCCTATTTATTTATTAAAATTGTTAAAATATTGTTTATTAAGATAAGTCCTCGAGGATTAAATTGAGGACACTGAGCACTTGTATTTATAATTTGACTTGTATACCAAATTATTGTCTCCAGCATTATTGTTTTGGATATATAAAGAATGAGATTTTTTCACTAATTTTTCTTATGTAAGGCCTAATCTGTCTGGTATCTGTCCTCCCTAGTTAAGGAGTCTAGACAATCCAGTTTGAGTTCTTAAATGTCCTATAAAGGAACAGTATTTAGTGTTCTTAACCACTAAGCCATCTCTCCAGCACCTCACAAACTTTATTTACCTAAACATAAGCATTAATTAGAAATGTCAAATCCTGTAAACAAGGTCCAGATTTAGCCTTATTAGAAATCTGAGTTGGCAGGGTGAGGCTGGGCGTTGAAAGTAAGCAAATGGAGTCTTCCTCTTTTCGTGTGGGTGTGTTATCAACTCCATTATCATTTTCTAATAGCTGCGCCTATGGTTTTGTTTAGTTCTCTGAGCCAGAGCACTGAAAGGACAGTGAGTTGTCAGACAATTTACACTGGAATCACTCACTGATTTCAAGTAGAAAACCTGTCTCAATAAAGCGTTAGTAATTGTAAAAAATTTGAGGGCTAGTAGTATCTAAAAGATAAAACCTTTTAATCAATTTGTAAACCTACAAGTCACACATTGGCTATCGGTATGTGAAGTGAAAGCTTGATTTTTTAACATTTTAAAAACAATGGCTAAAGCATGAAATTAATAATCTGTGCTGAAGCAGCAGAAACTCAAGAGAATAAACAAGTGATCTAATCATATCTGTAGCCTTTTCATTAGATGAAAAAAACTCTAAGCGCATTTTTTCTATGGGTAAAATATGCACAAATATGTAGGAAGTACAAAAGCATGTAAAAAGTAAAATTATCAATTTTGTCTGAAAAATTTGTATAAGTGATAGGCCAAATATCAGTATTTTGTAATAACCAATTAACTGTTGTTGGAAACAAGATATGTTTCACCAGGTTTCTTTTAAATACTTCTATGACTCCAGTCCACAACTCTGTGCTAAAACAGCTGAAGCTTTATCTCCAATGTGTATAACAAAGACCCTAAGTCCTCTGGTAAGGTGAGGTGCCAGCCAATTAACATCCTTAGAAGTTTAACATTAGCTTGAATATTCTTTTGGAGTAGTGTAACAGCTACTCCCCAAATATTAAAGCTCATTCTGAGAGCAAATGTTTGTAGTAAAAATTTCCATATATACTGAAAGATTTAATGTTCTAACTTCTTACATTGAAGAAGCAACAAAATTATATAATATAAGGCTGTTAGCCACTTTTAATGATATCACTCTATGGGCTCTCTAAAATTATAAGCAAGCTCACAAAATAAAAACTCACAATCGCCAGGATGTAAACAAACTGCATAAAAACAATCCTCTAAATCTATCTTGAAATGGCAGTTGGAGTAAGCAAACTGGCTGTAATGCTCTCACAAGTTCTAAAACCTCATCAGTCCTTCGTAAATCTTGTAACAATCGCTACCTGTTTGATTTTTTCTTCAATTATAAATAAATTTGAGTTAGTCAATGTAACACTGGCAATCCTTAATCACAATCTTAAATTCTCCTTGTAACAGCAGACCACCACCACAAGGTCACCTGAGCTCTTAGTATGTGACTAGGCAGCTGTTCTCCGGGCAGTGGAAATTAGCATTAGAATACAGATAACTTCAGGGCAAGCCACACCTATGGAAAGCAAAACTCAACCCCCAACAACAATTTAGTCTGATCTCCAAGGCAACACAAGTCTATCTATTATATTTGTAAAGTTTGACTATCAATTCTACATTTGAACGCACAATGGCGCGGTCTTCAATACCTTTCCAAAACATTTCCTAAATTCCTTTAGCAGCCTTGTTTCTAACATAAGGATTCCATAAAAACATTACCTCAATTTAGACCTGTCTCACTAGGGTGGCCCAATGTCACGTGTATCTAGAATTACTTCATCTAAATTACAGTTTTAAGCCAACTTTCTGTTACCAATATTATACCTTTTTAACCATATCCAATAACTTGAAAGCCAATAGTCCACAACCAAAGGCAAGCAGAGAGCATATTTATACATTTAAAACCAATGAGAAACAAAATTAGTGGCTACACATATCAAACACCATTTTTTACCTTTTTAGCTATGATTTTAAGAGATGCACCTTGTCACCTGTTGAGTCAATTAACCAGTCAGGGATTTTTCTAAGAGAAACAGCTATCAACTCTTGTACCAAAAAAAGGCTGAAAGCTGTTGGCGCCTTTAAGATCAGCCCATGTGGGCGCAGCCAGCTTCTAAAGCCGGCTCCTCCAGCTAATCTAGACACCTGGCTCTAGGCACAGGGCTTTAAAGAACTGATTGAACTGTTTTTTATTCATTTGTTCCTTTTGAAACAATTAAAACCAAGTCAAAGGTGTGTCGACCCGGCAGATAAGGTTTTACCATTTTTTTTTGAACATGAAACGTAAAACATTTAAACAACGAGAAACAAAAATCACAGACATAAACTGACAGACACGGAGACATCCTGGTGCACCAGAGACAAACAATAGACAAAAAGAGGGAAAAAACCAGATGGTGTTCCGGTGACTATCCACTCGGGTGGAGTTGATAGGCGATGGATCGTCTCAATTCCTGGACTAGTCCGCAACGTGTTGAAACCCAATTCCTGTAAGATACTAAGATATATTATCTGAAGCGGCACAACCGACATTTGCCAATGGTATGGAAGTGAAACACAGCCCTGAATAATTTTATTCACAACCCAATTACATTAACTCTATCAGGCTGTGGACGGGCACTGAGATGTCCTTTTGTTTGATTCTCCTGAATAAATTTTCAGGCGGTCTGCCTCGATCAAATCTGATCAGCATGACTCTGTAAAGCTGTCGAGTCAGCGCCTCAGACGATATTTGCTTCGAGCGGCCCTGAACTTAAATACATTTTTATAAGCACCAAGACAAAGTTTTTCTGCCAACATACTGTTTCCTTTTACCTCCTCCCTTCTCTACCGGGGCATTCTTTCCCAATGTTTCACCTCGAATTGGAGGGGACTGTTACTTTGAGATCGATCAACTTCCTTTTCTCGTTGCAACTTTTCACTACCCCCTGTTTCTGACCATCTTTTTTCTTTCCCCGCGCTCTCAGGCTTTGTTGTTTTAACTGAGAAGTTCCCCGCGACCTCTGAAGCCGTTGGTGGTAGCTAGAAACTCAAGGTCAATAGAAAAAGCCGAGGGTTGCCAGAGCAACCCCAGCGTACATCCTGCCAGCGTCCGGCAGTGGTAAAGTTGGAGCAGATCAAGCCAGCTCATGGTCTCTCAGGGTCTTACCCCACTCATAGCTTCTGAATTTCTCCCACGAAATGGAGGCTTCCCGTGCATGTTGAGCATGTTTTTATCAGGGTTTCTTGGCACCAGATGTCCCATTCGACTTTCGCTGTGCAAGAAGCCGAGACATAGAAATTCTTACTATGAGTGACTTTTATTCCTGTCTATTCCTCTCTTTGTGGAAGCCCCACTTGCGGCCAGGCCTCTATTTATCCCCCCGGTGTGCACCCACACCTGATTGGTTGCTTATTCGGCCTCATCAGGTACGCCCGGAAATGGGCAAAGACCTGGCATGAAGGCACTCCTGGCACATCCACAGATAATCTCCCATAGGGAGCCGGCTTGTCGGTAAAGGCTAAGCGCCATCTTGACTGACCTGGCCTTCCACGTGGGGCGCAGTGGAAGCCAGCGCCATCTAGTGGTGGCGAATGTTATTGCGGCCCTCTACACTTTGACACACGTGGACTTAAGCTTTGTACAGGGTGATAACCATGGATCAATCTGAATTCTTCTACATGCTGACCTCCAGTTGAACCATCACAATTTGTTGAAAATGCTATCTTTTTTCCATTGGATGGGTTTGGCTCCTTTGTCAAAAATCAAGTCACCGTAGGTGTGTGGGTTCATTTCTGGGTCTTCAATTCTATTCCATTGGTCTATCTGTTTGTCTCTGTACCAATACCATGCAGTTTTTATCACTATTGCTCTGTAATACTGCTTGAGTTCAGGGATAGTGAATCCCCCTGAAGTCCTTTTATTGTTGAGAATAGTTTTAGCTATCCTGGTTTTTTTGTTATTCCAGATGAATTTGCAAATTGTTCTGTCTAACTCTCTGAAGAATTGGATTGGTAGTTTGATGGGGATTGCATTGAATCTGTAGATCGCTTTTCGTAAAATGGCAATTTTTACTATATTAATCCTGCCAATCCATGAGCATTGGAGATCTTTCCATCTTCTGAGGTCTTCTTCAATTTCTTTCTTCAGAGGCTTGAAGTTCTTATTGTGCAGATCTTTTACTTGCTTGGTTAAAGTCACACCGAGGTACTTTATATTATTTGGGACTGTTATGAAGGGTGTCGTTTCCCTAATTTCTTTCTCGGCTTATTTCTCTTTTGCGTAGAGGAAGGCTACTGATTTCTTTGAGTTAATTTTATACCCAGCCACTTTGCTGAAGTTGTTTATCAGCTTTAGTAGTTCTCTGGTGGAACTTTTGGGATCACTTAAATATACTCTCATATCATCTGCAAATAGTGATATTTTGACTTCTTCTTTTCCGATCTGTATCCCCTTGATCTCCTTTTGTTGCCTGATTGCTCTGGCTAGAACTTCAAGAACTATATTGAATGAGTAGGGAGAGAGTAGGCATCCTTATCTAGTCCCTGATTTTAGTGGGATTGCTTCAAGTTTCTCTCCATTTAATTTAATGTTAGCAACTGGTTTGCTGTATATGGCTTTTACTATGTTAGGTATGGACCCTGTATTCCTATTCTTTCCAGAACTTTTATCATGAAGTGGTGTTGAATTTTGTCAAGTGCTTTCTCAGCATCTAATGAAATGATCATGTGGTTTTGTTCTTTCAGTTTGTTTATATAATGGATTACGTTGATGGTTTTCCGTATATTAAACCATCCCTGCATGGCTGGGATGAAGCCTACTTGATCATGGTGTGGATGATTGTTTTGATGTGCTCTTGGATTTGGTTTGCCAGAATTTTATTGAGTATTTTTGCATAGATATTCATAAGGGAAATTGGTCTGAAGTTCTGTTTCTTTGTTGGGTCTTTGTGTGGTTTAGGTATAAGAGTAATTGTGGCTTCATAGAAGGAATTTGGTAGCACTCCATGTGTTTCAATTTTGTGGAATAGTTTGGATAGTATTGGTGTGAGGTCTTCTATTTCTGTAGGAATTGGGGGGTTGTTTAAATGGTTTATCTGTTCCTGATTTAACTTCAGTACCTCGTATCTTTCAAGAAATTGTCCATTTCCTGCAGATTTTCAAGTTTTGTTGAATATAGGCTTTTGTAGTAGGATCTAATGATTTTTTTTAATTTCCTCTGATTCTCTAATTATGTCTCCCTTTTCATTTCTGATTTTGTTAATTTGGATACACTCTCTGTGTCCTTTCGTTATTCTGGCTAAGGGTTTATCTATCTTGTTGATTTTCTCTAAGAACCAACTTTTGGTTCTGTTGATTCTTTGTATGGTCCTTTTTGTTTCTACTTGGTTGATTTCAGCTCTGAGTTTGATTATTTTCTGCCTTCTACTCCTCCTGGGTGTATTTGCTTCTTTCTGTTCTAGAGCTTTAAGGTGTGCTGTCAAGCTGCTGACGTATGTTCTCTCCTGTTTCTTTCTGCAGGCACTCAGAGCTATGAGTTTTCCTCTTAGCACAGCTTTCATTGTATCCCATAAGTTTGGGTATGTTGTACCTTCATTTTCATTAAATTCTAAGAAGTCTTTTATTTCTTTCTTTATTTCTTCCTTGACCAAGTTATCATTGAGTAGAGCATTGTTCAACTTCCATGTGTATGTGTGCGTTCTTCCCTTATTGTTATTGAAGACCAGCTTTAGCCCGTGGTGGTCTGATAGGATGCATGAGATTATTTCTATCTTTCTGTATCTGTTGAGGCCTGTTTTATCACCAATTATATGGTCAATTTTGGAGAAAGTACCATGAGGTGCTGAAAAGTATGTATATCCTTTTGCTTTAGGATAGAATGTTCTATAAATATCTGTTAAGTCCATTTGGTTCATGACTTCTTAGTCTGTCTATGTCTCTGTTTAATGTCTGTTTCCATGATCTGTCCATTGATGAGAGTGGGGTGTTGAAATCTCCTACTATTATTGTATGAGGTGCCATGTGTGTTTTGAGCTTTAGTAAGGTTTCTTTTATGTATGTAGGTGCCCTTGTATTTGGAGCATAGATATTTATGATTGAGAGTTCATCTTGGTGGATTTTTCCTTTGATGAATATGTGTCCTTCCTTATCTTTTTTGATGACTTTTAGTTGAAAATAGATTTTATTCAGTATTAGAATGGCTACTCCATCTTGCTTCTTCCGACCATTTGCTTGGAAAGTTGTTTTCCAGCCTTTCACTCTGAGGTAGTATCTGTCTTTGTCTCTGAGGTGTGTTTCCTGTAGGCAGCAGAATGCAGGGTCCTCATTGTGTATCCAGTTTATTAATCTATGTCTTTTTATTGGGGAGTTGAAACCATTGATGTTGAGAGATATTAAGGAATAGTGCTTATTGCTTCCTGTTATATTCATATTTGGATGTGAAATTATGTTTGTGTGCTTTTCTTCTCTTTGTTTTTTTGCCAAGATGATTAGTTTCTTGCTTTTTCTAGGGTGTAGCTTGCCTCCTTATGGTGGGCTTTACCATTCATTATCCTTTGTAGCGCTACATTTGTAGAAAGATATTGTGTAAATTTGGTTTAGTCATGGAATATCTTGGTTTCTCCATCTATGTTAATTGAGAGTCTAGGTGCTATTTATGCAAGCACATAATAACCTAGGGTCAAGGCCTGTGTGGTCTGTAGTTTTGGATATCCTTGGTAATACATCTGTAAATTTGGTATGTCGCCCATTAAAATGTCCTGTGTTCCCTTCATTTAAAATTTATTTTTTAGCTCCCTTTTGATGTCATTAATTTTTTCCTGTATACTGTATGAAAGTTAATCTTCTTAATATATGTACTGACACAATTTATCAGCTCATGCAAATTCCTTGACCCTAGCTTTCTCTCGTCCTTATTTTTTCATCTCCAGTACCTCTGCCTCCTTATATCTGTCATTTTGGGTCAGTTGACATGAAATTGTAAACAATAAAATATTGAAAACTCATATGGGCATTATGATTATGCAATTTGATATTCATATATAAATTAGAACTGTGATTATTTTTCCCACTTGAAAGAAACTATGCATGTCCTTCATTTTGAGCACACAGCTCTCTACATAGATACTCATTGCTATTAGTAGTAGTAGTAATAAATGTTTAGTGTAGAGGGAATAGGTGTAAGTAAAAACAGGTTAAGAAGACATGATATATTAATATAAACAGATTGATTAATGAAATCATAAATAGATGATAGATAGGGAGCCAATAGTCATATTGCTCTATACATACCTTTAATTTCAAAGGCAGTATTGTAATTTCTTCCCTATTGGGACTGCTGCTTTTTCTGCCTTAGTAATGATTTCAGTTCGTTTATTTGCATGAGTGCTAACGTCTTATACTCATTTACTGAATACTTACTCTACCTTAAGTTTCAATTACTTCCTGCCATTTTATCAGATACAACTCTGTTTTGCTTTAGGCTCCCGCAATTAATCTCTAAATGATTGACTTGAAGTATCCATTATTTTATATCTGGCACCAATTGTTTTCCCAAGCTTGAGACACCTTGCAATCCCATACATTCAGAATATATATTGCTTCCAATACTCTCATCATTCATATTGGCTTATATATTTTCTTCTTTCCCCTTTACATATAATCTGAAGCAAAATTTAAATTATGTATAAGAAACTAGTAGTAGTAATGTTCTTAGTGAATTTGTCATAAGATTACATTGAATCCATATCTTAAAATTTTAAATTGCCTTACAACAATTTCCCCAATCTAAATCTCAACATTATATCTATACCTATTAAACTCAGATTTTAGAAATATTCACATAAACACAGTACATTCTTTTCTAGTGAGAGTAAAATACATTCTCCTGAGATTTGCATGGGGTTTATTGTTCTCTGACTCTTCTACATACAACACAGAGCAGATGGGAAGCCCTCTACAATACTGAAGTCTATTTTTTTAAAATTACACTTGGCATTTGTCTTTTTGTTTTTGGGTTTTTTTTTTGTTTGTTTGTTTGTTTTGCTTTTTTTTTTTTTTGGAACTGAGGACCAAACCCAAAGCCTTGCACACTTGCTAGGGGTTTTCTGTTTTTAATTCATCATTTCCTTCATATTCTATGAACTCACACTATTTTTTAATTACTTATGTCTTGGAATATTTTTTCTCTCATTATTCTCCAAACCATCTCAAATGTATTACTTTTAAATTTAGTACAATACTAAATCTCTAATGTGTAGGATAGTCCATAAATTTTAAAATATTTGTTAAGTAAAACTACTTTGTCTGATTATATATATCTGCATCTGATCATGCAGAAATGTACAGAATGGAATATGAAACTCTTGAATGCTAATATTTTAAAGACTCAATTTATTTGCTGTTTTTTATTTTCTTTTACCTAGAAATATTACTTGTTTTTTAAAAGTATTATATTTGGTTTCCATAAACTAGTTTATGTTATGAGTTAATTGTTCTTTGTAACCTTATCACAGTAAAGGAATTACAGAAAAAATATACCATTACCAAATCTAAAGGTTTTTTGTTGCAGCTTAAAGGGATCATCATTTTCCATACAGAGATTCATTTTTTATTCTTTTAACTTTGAAATATACACAATTACCTGAGTATAATTAAGCCATTTGTTAAAATTGTCTTAATTCTTCCAGTCCCCATAAAAATGACAAATACGTACCTTGAATCTGTTTAGTCCTTTAATTATTCCCCATGTTTTAGATTACATAGTAAGGACTAGATCCATAAAATATTTTATGCACCATTTTCTTTTGAATTGTAAGTGCTTCCCTCAGATTAAATATTTCTGAATGAAAATTAAATAATTATGATGTGTAATCATTTCTAGGAAGCATCTTTCCTCTTGCTATTCACCACGCTATGCACAGTGTATGGTTTTATACGAACACTTTATTGCTGGTGAAATAAATATTTAAACTAATAAATTCCTACTCTTTCTTCTTTCTTTCTCTCTCTTTTCCTTTCATTCCTCCTTCCTTTCTTACATCTTAGAACATTAGAGATGTCAAAACAATAAGCATAAGTGTAGCATAGAATGAATTTGTTTTTTAATAAACTGTCAAATTTGAGAGTTTTAAAACAAATAAACATGCCGGAATGAAGTTACATAATTATATTTGTGAGTATTGAACACTTTGCTGATTCAGAAAAACTGTTTTACAAATGAAGACTATTCTCATTTTTGAATCAGTATGTCTGGAAATCTCTCCTATTAGTGGTAGGTAATTCTTTCTGTCTGTGTCCAGGTCTCCTCCTTTATGACTCTCTCTTTCATCAGTTGGATAGCACAGAAAGAGGGGAGGTGCTAGATCCTAAAGAAATATGTCTCTCAAGTGCATGTCTGGTGACACTTGGCCTGGGATCCCCCATGTATCCCAGGAACTGCAAAAGTGCTGTAGTCAGAGGATCCAGTTTATTTTTAATGATATTTATTTTTATCCCAAGTAATAAACAAGATTATCATAAAAAAGATTATTATGCACTATGAAATTAAAATTGTCTTTCTGGGTTTTATCATAATTTTCTTCTCTTTAAAAGCTACTTTTCAAAGTTTGAAAGGCAAGTCACATATCAGCAAAATTATTAAAGATGTATATATAAAACTGAAATTTTATAGTAATGTACATAAAAATTTACAATTTATTTGGAGAGAAATATTATTTTCTTTTTAATTTTATTTGTTATATTTATTTTTTTGCAGTCCAGTGCTCTTATTTTCTTTCTTTCTTTCCTTCTTTCATTCTTTCTTTCTTCCTTTCTTTCTTTCTTTCTTCCTTTCTTTCTTTTTGTAATTGGATTTTTTTTTAATTTACATTTCAAATGTTATTCCCTTTCCCAGTTTCCTGGACATAAGCCACCTAGCCCATCACTCTCTCCTTATATATATCTTCTTCCATCCACACCCTCTTCCTGCCCCCTCCCCAACATTCCCATTCATTGGGGGATCGAACCTTTGCAGAACCAAGGACTTCTTCCATTGATGCCCAACAAGGCCTTCCTCTGTACATATGCAGTTGGAGCCATGGGTCAGTCCATATATAGTCTTTGGGTGGTGGTTTAGTCACTGGAAGCTCTGGTTGGTTGGCACTGTTGTTCTTATGGGGTTGCAAGCTCCTTCAACTCTTTCAATTCTTCCTCTAATTCTTCCAATGGGAGTCCCGTTCTCAGTTCAGTGGTGTGTTGCTAGCATTCACTTCTGTATTGGACATGCTCTGGCTGTGTCTCCCAGGAGACAGCTATATCCAGTTCCTGTCAGCATGCCATTCTTAGCTTCATCAATCTTATTTAGTTTTGGTGTCTGTACATTTATGTGGCACATGTGGGGCAGGTTCTGAATGGCTGTTCCTTCAGTCGCTGCTCCAAACTCTGCCTCCATATCCCCTCCTATGAATATTTTCCTCCTTTTAAGAAGTAGTAAAGCATCCACACTTTGGTCATCCTTCTTCTTGAGCCTCATGTGCTCTGTCTATTATATCTTGGGTGATTCAAACTTTTGAGCTAATATCAGCTTATCAATGAGTACATACCATGTGTGGTTTTCTGTGATTGGGTTACCTCAGTCAGGATTATAGGATCTAGTTTTAAACACGTGGAGCTTTTAGGGAGCAATCTTACTACAGAACTGAAAGAATGAAAAAAGCCTTGTATTTGTAGACTGAGTTGTATATTTATGAAGTTCACACCCTTTCTCCAAAGGAAAATATAATACTGAGGAAATTGTATCAAAATACAAAACGGGTGAAAGATTTTCACCCTTATAGACATCCAGTGCACATCTAAACTGAGCTGGACGTACACTCTTTTGATGGCTTTCAGCCAGTGTCCTGCTTGTATACCCTTAGAACACTGAACCCTGTGGTGTGCTTCCATAACTTCCATATGAAACCTTCCTAATCATAATGGTCCCTTAAGGTTGTGTAGCCTTTTGGGGTCATAAGCAAATTATTATGTATTCAATAATACCAAAACCAAGCAGAGTGCTTTTTCACTTAAAACTGTAACAGTTCTCAAAAGGTAGCATTCTCCAAAAATTTCTGTTTCTCATTGGCCTTCTATCATTCTGGACTAAGTTAGCCTGTTCTAAATCATCATACACACACTCACACTGTAGTTACTGTTTTCTGTATAGCTGCTTTACAAACCACCAATCCTGAAGAGCTACTCACACTGCAGAACCACCTTACTGCACCCCTCCTGCTTTAGAAAGAACACTCTATTACAGAATTTATGGCAACTGTTTGCCTGTTTCATGGTGAATATTCTCCAACTTTTGACTCATATTTGAACTAAATCTGATTTACTTTCTCTGTCCTGTCCTTAATCACCCATTACCAGGCTCTGAGAAATGTATGATTAAGAAACAAGCCATCAATATGATTGTCCACTTATGATCACCTTCAACATAATGTGAATCATGTTCCTCTAGGATATAACTCAATATCTCGAGGAAACGTTAATGCATGCATGTGTTGTCACAAGGAAAAGTATAAAGTTAGAAAAACTCAGCCCTAATTGAGAAGGCACTAGAATCGTTTGTACACTATTTATTTTTTTCCTGTGTTTGCATCTCAGTTATGAGTAATGACATAGTTTCCATTACTGTCGTTATGAAGTTCTATGACAAAAGTTGCTCAAGGGAGAAACTGACAGGTGATTCAATGTTCAAGGTACAGATCTTTATACCAGGAAATTCAAATCACGAAGAGCTTGAAACAGCTAATCATGTGGCGTAACATTCAAGAAACAGAATGATGATGGTTACTCTCAGCGCCCCTTCTCAACTTTGTAGTTTAGGATTATGGCCGGTGAAAGGTGCCACCCAGAGTTAGAGATTATCCCAATCAAAACTTAAGCACTCTACACATAAAAGCCCATCTTCAAGATTATTTTAAATGTTGTCAAGATATTAATTAATATCAAGTTCATAATTAATAGTAACCATCATGGGTAATAAAATATGTAATCTTAAAAATACAAGTATAGCATGCTTGGTTGGATATTATAGTAGCATGCTATAATAATCCTATTTATAGGTAATACTTCCATCTAAATATTGATCTAATGTTCAAAGGATTAATTAATTAGTTAATTAATTAATTACATCACAAACGCTGCCACCCTCCTGGTCTCTCCTAACATCCGTTTGCCATTCTCCTTTGAGATGGTAGGGTCCTCTGGGAATCCCACTACCCTGGTGTATGAAGTCTCTGGAGGATTAGGTGCATCATCTCCCGCTGAGTACAGACAAAGTAGCCATGTTGCGAAAGGAAACCAAAGTCAGACTGCAGCTTTTAGGGACAGATCCTGCTCCAGTTTTTGGTGGACCTACACGGAGACTCAGGTGCATATGTATCCTGGGACTTGCTCAATCCCTTGTAAAGTCTTTGGTTGATGGCTCTGTCTTTGAGAGCTCCCAAGGTTCTAAGTTAGTTGACTCTGTTGGTCTTCCCCTGTGGTTCCTACCCCCTTGAGGGCCTTCAATCTTTCCCCTATTTTTCCTCGAGTCCCCACCTTCCACCCAGTGTTTGGACATTTGGGTATCTGCAACTTTTTCAGTCAGATGTTGGATATAGCCTCTCGGAAAACAGTTATACTCCTGTCTGCAAGCATAACCATATCATCAGTGTGTCAGGGACTGGTGCTTGGCCATGGGATGAGTCTCAGATTGGGACGGTTATTGGGTGGCCATTCCTTCAGTCTCTGTTGCATTTTTCTTCCTGAATTTCTTTTAGACAGGAAAAATTTTGGGTGGAAAATTTTGTGATTGAGTTGCTATCCCTACCCCTCCCCTTGGAGTCCTGCCTGGCTACGGAGCGACCTCTTCAGGTTCCATGTCCCCTCTTCTAGTTTTCTGGGCTTTTAAGGGTCAGCTGCATTGACTCCTGGAAGCTTCCCCATTGCAGGTCTCTGGACTTTCTAGACTATGCCCCTATCCTCTACCTCCAGGCCAGAGGAATGAATAAAAATGTTCAAAGGATTTTAACAAAAGAAGAAAATCTCAAACATTTTTTTAAACTGGAATATGAAACGTATTTGCCATTTTTTTCAAATATAATTTCCTCTTTTAGTCTAAGAACTTAAAATATATGTAAACAACTTTGGACTTTAAGTGTATAAGTCAAGCACCACTACACTGTAGGAAACCTGAGCAACTGAATAGAGCATGTGTCCTAGGACGGGTTATACCAATGCAAAGATTGATTTTACTTTAGACAACACGCTCTTTTTCTTTTTCTCTGCTTCCCACTGAGTTAGAACAATCTGTCAAAAATATACAGCAATTACTCATTTTTCAGCACAAATGTAATTTCATCCTTTAAGCGGATTCTATGTAATTTTTACTGTTTATGGAAATGTCACACGAAAGGGATCAATTTATCAGCTGAATAAACAAGTATGAATTCTTTTGCTTTTCTTCTTGAAAAGCTATCAGTAGATTTCACTGATAATTAATTATAGAATTGCAAAAAGTTAATCAGAAAAGTTAGAGATCTCTCATAGATAAATAAAAGTCACTTATAATATCTGTATATATTTAGCACAAAATTCTTTTGGAAAAATAATCAAACCTGCTGCATCTAGAAAAACCTAAACATCGTTTTCTTTAAAAACATTATTAATTTATGATTTCTTAAAGACAGTTTTTATAAGCATGCTCTTGCAAAACTACAAAAATTTAGAAAGCAATCTGGGTTTTGACTGCAAAGTCTTCCTATGTGTAATCTACTTAACGTGTGTTCTGTGGTTCCTCAAACACATGCAACTGTGGCTTAAAAGACCAAATGGCAGAAAAACAATACATTTTTTTTATTAGCCTGGGACCTTAGAAGAGTTAATGGAAAGAAAACTATTGCAAGTGACATTTTAACAAGTGAGGTTCTCAGCATAATTTTTATTTTAAAAGTCCCAGTGGTAGAACTGTGAGATTCTACAGTACCAAAGCAGAATTTTCTTTCATAAAACTTTAGCTATAACCGCACAATCCCGGAAATTTCTTTATATTTATTAACGTCCTAAATGGAAACTATGAACTCAGTAGCTTCCACCATTTATCTCTTATTTTCTGGATGAGCACTGTAATCAAAATTAAATTTGCTTTGAAAATTCTTTAGTAATGAAATAATACATCGCAAGAGCAAATTCCTCTTGTAGACCTCTTCAGAATCTGCATATTTTTCAGCACTCAAAAATGTCCCAAATGTCCAATAATTATATGTGCCATTGTACAAACTATGAAAGAAAACAGTTCATTTTTCTTCACTCACTTGTTCCTCTATTCATTTTTAAAATAATCAGTGACTATGACATGTCATTTACTGAGTATATAAAGATAGAGTCCTTGTTGTCAAGGAACGATTAAACACTTCTTCTATCCTTCAGAGATTTCATTGATGTTGAAATATATGACTGCCTTGATAATTTATATGTAATTGTTTATATCAGCTTCATAGAAAAATTCTGTCATATTTTATGCTCATTTGTGTTTATAGGCATGAAAGAGGAAAGTCTTTTTCCACACATACAAACACACACACTCTATAAACACCACAGCCTTATTTAGACATATGTCAGTGCTCTTCAAACTTTTGTCTGTTCACAAATTCATTAGAGGCTTACGTTAATGACATCCTCAATCACAGAGACATTTAGAGTTGTAGCTCTGATTTCAGATGAATTTAAAGATTACCTGATCCTCTGAGTAGATGTAATTGGTTGTATTTGATGGACCAGATGATGACGTGTTCCTAGGTAGATTGATAATTGCAGGCTTTCATGGTGTTGAGTAGCGTGTTAATGATCTGGCAGAAAAAGACTGCTAGGCCTTGCATACGCAAGTGACCCATGGCAACGGAAAGAAATGGAATCGGCAACATTTCACAGAATCTTCTCCATCTTACATTTGTCTTCATTGGCAATGGAGGTCAAACTCAACACTCACATTTTTAGAATTTTATCACTTAATTATTTTTGATATAAGGACACAGTAGAAATTGCTGTAGAACATGTAAACAACAAAAGCATTAATGATATGTTTAACAAGGATGTATTTCATGCTTCTAAATATCAGGTTTTCTTAGCAGTTCAGCTAATCATTAGATGTTTTACACTCTGAAAAATAAAGTGACCATAAATATGATTTTATAAGAAAAATAGCAACAATAATTTTGCAATGAATTCCGTGTAACTCAGAAATATATATAAGTCAAACTTACTTTGAGATCTTCATTCTTACCAACATGTGCCTTAACTGTGCAAAATGTCAAAGTTCTAAACATTTTGTTTATTTTAAAGTTATGTGCTAAAACATGAGCATTACCAAATTAATGAAAATTACATAATTTCAAAATTAATTATTTCATAAACTAAAAATATCCATGTACAATGAACTCTGAGGCATCATGATATTTTCAATCTTCTATCAACATTCAAGATAAATAAGAGTGATTTTAAAAAGAATTTAAAATAAGAGCTTATGGTTAAGATTCCGGCGTGAGACAAAACATTTTTGTAGACTTTTTTTGGTCTCATCTGTTTTCTTTGATTCCTTTTTTTAAAACTTGGCCTTTTGCTTCTATACCGTAGTTTTACATTTGGTGTTTTTATGAGTTGTATATGTATGTTTGTGTGTGTTTGTATATGTGCATTTCATTAATTTATTACTATTGTTTTAAAATCATAGTGTGTTTATTTTCATCTGCCTCTTGCTTTCTAAAGAGAGGAGAAAAATCTTTGGTTTTGGATGGCAGGGAAAGTGAGCAAAGATTACTGGCGGTGACAGGACAAGAAAGACCATGATGAGAATGTACTGTTCAAAATCTAACCTTCCTCTATCTTTCAGAATAATCCAAGCAATAACTCAAGTAGCCAACATCTATTCTATTGGGTAGGACCCCTTAATTTGCTCCACAAAGCCAAGTGAAAATTTATTGCAGTTCAAAATTCATTATAAACTTCTCACAGAGGCATTCAGAAAAAAGTATTTGGTAGAATAAAGCTGGCTTATAAAAGTCACCTTCCCACCCTTAAAGGAGAAATATTGTCTTATAAATGTGCATTTTGTTTCCAAATTTAACTATGTAGTTTTGTGAGTTTTTTGTCTTTTGTTCATTGCATACAAAAATCACCAATCTTTTGTATAGCCTTGTGGGGTTTTTGTTGTTGTTGTTTTGTTTTGTTTTGAAACATTGTTACTCTTGTACATGGTATCTCTTTACTCTCAATAGCACATGGCAATGTATTCTATGGTTATATATTTAATATCCTACTAAGGGATGATATTTGACTTTCAATAGAGGACCAAGATGAAAAATGAGTAATTGTGATATTTTGCATGTAGTTACAGTTTATGTGCATTGATATATTCCAGTTAAATATTCTCATTATAAATTTATTGTTCAGTTACTATGTATCTGTTACTTTGTGTATCTAATTTTATTTCATGTTGAAATCAGTAAACCATAATTCTCATAAATATTAAAACATTTACAGATTATTAACAGACATGAATTACATATTAAGATTGAATTTGACATTAATATGATAATGTTAATATAATTTAATAATTCCCCTATTTTACTCATTAAAACCAATCTTCACTACTGTTTATTGAAGTAACTAAAAATAAATGAAAAAATAATCTCTACAAATCATAGAAACCATCATCTTTAATGTAATTTATTTACACATATTTACTGAATAGAAGTATATTTTTTCCTTAAAATAATTAAAGAAATTTTAATAAAGAAATTAAAGATTAGTCAATTTTTTGCTAAATATATACAAATGTTAGTGTATTAAAAAGATTATTTTAATGACATAAACATATTATTCTATAAACAATTTTGCAATTTTGAAATTATAAATCTAGATTCAGCATATTTTCAGTTCATTTTCACTTATATTTTTAAGCAAAATAAAGGTCTTACGGAGTTAGATATACACAAAACTGACTAAAAACCCAAATTAATAATCTGATAATTTCAAATTTTTATTTCAATTGTTTACTTAAAAATCTTGAAGTCCACAAGTTGGACTGAGCTCCATCTAGAGCTCTATCTGTTTCCTTTGGCTGCTGGGTGGATCCTTTCAGAAGATAGTTATGCTAGGTTCTGGTCTTCACTCACAATAGAGTATCAATAATAGTTTCAAGAATTAATTCTTGTCCATAGGGTGAGTCTCAATCTCAGCCGGGCATTAGTTGGCTTTCCCCTCTGTTTCTCCTCTTTGTCCCTGAACATCTTTTAGGCAGGACACCTAATTGGTGGAAGCTTTTGTGGGTGAGTTGTTGTCTCTCTTGTTCCACTGGAAGTATTGCCTGTCTACAGTTGATGACCTCTTCAAACTCCATATCCCTAGTTACTAGGAGTCCCAGCTAGGGTCACCCAAAAAAGTCCTGAGAGGCTTTCCAGTCCCAGACCTGAGGGTAGTCTCAAAGATCTCCATTGATTTTCATTCTCTCTCCCAGCCCGCCCTGATGCCCTCGCCCCAGCTCCCTTCTCCATCCCCTATCCCACCCAGTTTCCTCCTTCCATCCACCTCTGTTGTCTGTTTTATTTCCCCTCTAAGAGTTGGGGAAAGGAGTAAGGGACCTGAAGAGGATAGGGACTCCACGGAGAGACCAACAAAGTCAACTAAATTGGACACTTGGCCACCAAGCAAAGAGTTAGCGTATTCTGGACCTAGGACTCCTGCACAGTAGAAGACCCCCTTGCTCTTTATGTGGGTCCCCCAACAACTGAAGCTGGGACAGTCTAAGGTTCTGTTACCTGTATGTAGATCTTGTTCTCTTTTCTGGGCCAGCTTGTCTGGCCTTAGTGGGAGAGGATGCTCCGATTCCTGCAGTGACGTGATATGAACGGTGAGATTGGAAAGGCCAGTGGAGCCGCCCAAAGGAAGAAGGGGAGAAGGGAATTGGAGGAAGATCTGTGTGAGGGGATTATAGGAGGAGAGAGGAGGCTGATATTGGGATGTAAAATGAATAAATTATTAAATGGATAAGAACGAGGAAAAAACCCACAAAATCCATCGACTTTTATTTTCTAAAATATGAAAAATGAATTAAACTGGATGAAGCTTCCAGAAGATAATATTGAATTCATCATGCTCTTTGTATAGTCTTTCTAAAAAAAAAAAGAAAACAAAACAAAAAACAAAATAAAACAAAAAATGTGTTAATTTTCAGGAACTGAGAATACAAATTAGAAGCAATAGAAAAAGTAAGATTTTAATAATTTTTGAAAATATAAAAGTTATGAGTATCATGAAAAAACTAAAATGCAGTTCCTCCTGAGGAGGATATTAAAACACTTAAACCATTTGCTACCAATTCAATACCTAGAGACAGGTAGTGTCTTAGAATACAACAATGTAACACAACTGGAACCAGGAAAACAGCCACACAGGAAGCATGCCTTGATGCCTCAGATAAAATTTGAACAGAGCTTATATTTAAATGTAAAATTTTACTTTTCTTCTTCCCCCCACAGACGACTTAGAGACAGTTTTACTTACATCTCTAACTTTAGCAATAGCAGATGAATTTAGAAATGAGTGCCCTGAATCTAGTCTTCCTATTTGTGACCTTAAGAATTCGAGTCTTCATTTTCAATGGAGGATTTGTTAGTTTATGAAAGGAAAAATGTTTATAGTCAGGACTCCTCCCTTCTTCAACTCTCAGATTATTGTTCTCCATTCACTTGAAGCTTCATTACTCCTTTTGAAAACAAGCATGTGGATGATTTCTCTTATGAAGCTGAAAAGTCCATAAAAGAAGATGTCTTTTTTTTTTTTTTCGTTTTTTCTTTATTAACTTGAGTATTTCTTATTTGCATTTCGAATGTTATTCCCTTTCCCGGTATCCAGGCCAACATCACCCTAACCCCTCCTGCTCCCCTTCTATATGAGTGTTCCCCTCCCATTACCGCCCTCCCCCCAACAATCACGTTCACTGGGGGTTCAGTTTTAGCAGGACCAAGGGCTTCCCCTTCCACTGGTGTCCTTACTAGGCTATTCATTGCTACCTATGAGGTTGGAGCCCAGGGTCAGTCCATGTATAGTCTTCCATAGTGGCTTAGTCCCTGGAAGCTCTGGTTGGTTGGCATTGTTGTTGATATGGGGTCTCCAGCCCCTTCAAGCTCTTCCAGTTCTTTCTCTGATTCCTTCATCAACGTGGGTCCCATTCTCAGTTCAGTGGTTTGCTGCTGGAATTCGCCTCTGTATTCTGGCTGTGTCTCTCAGGAGAGATCTACATCCGGCTCCTGTCGGCCTGCACTTCTTAGCTTCATCCATCTTGTCTAATTGGATGGCTGTATATGTATGGGCCACATGTGGGGCAGGCTCTGAATGGGTGTTTCTTCTGCCTCTGTTTTAATCTTTGCCTGTCTATTCCCTGCCAAGGGGATTCTTGTTCCCCTTTTAAAGAAGGAGTGAAGCATTCACATTTTGATCATCGGTCTTGAGTTTCATGTGTTCTGTACATCTGGGGTAATTCAAGCATTTGGGCTAATAGCCACTTATCAATGAGTGCATACTATGTGTGTTTTTCTGTGATTGGGTTACCTCACTCAGGACGATATTTTCCAGTTCCATCCATTTGCCTATGAATTTCATAAAGTCATTGTTTTGATAGCTGAGTAATATTCCATTGTGTAGATGTACCACATTTTCTGTATCCATTCTTCTGATGAAGGGCATCTGGGTTCTTTCAAGCTTCTGGCTATTATCAATAAGGCTGCTATGAACATAGTGGAGCATGTGTCTTTTTTATATGTTGGGGCATCTTTTGGATATATGCCCAAGAGAGGTATAGCTGGGTCCTCAGGCAGTTCAATGTCCAATTTTCTGAGGAACCTCCAGACTGATTTCCAGAATGGTTGTAGCAGTCTGCAATCCCACGAACAATGGGGGAGTGTTCCTCTTTCTCCTCATCCTTTGCAGCATTTGCTGTCACCTGAGTTTTTGATCTTAGCCATTCTCACTGTTGTGAGGTGAAATCTCAGGGTTGTTTTGATTTGCATTTCCCTTAAGACTAAAGATGTTGAACATTTCTGTAGGTGTTTCTCAGCCATTCGGCATTCCTCAGCTGTGAATTCTTTGTTTACCTCTGAACCCCATTTTTAATAGGGTTATTTGTCTCCCTGCTGTCTAACTCCTGGTGTTCTTTGTATATTTTGGGTATAAGCCCTCTATCTGTTGTAGGATTGGTAAAGAGCTTTTCCCAATCTGGTGGTTGCTGTTTTGTCCTAACCACAGTGTCCTTTGCCTTACAAAAGTTTTACAGTTTTATGAGATCCCATTAGTCGTTTCTTGATCTTATAGCATAAGCCATTGCTGTTTGGATCAGGAAATTTTCTCCAGTACCCGTGTGTTCGAGATGCTTACCCACTTTTTCTTCTATTAGTTTGAGTGTATCTGGTTTGATGTGGAGGTCCTTGATCCACTTAGATTTAAGATTTGTACACGGTGATGAGCATGGATCAGTCTGCATTCTTCTACATGTTGACCTCCAGTTGACCCAGCACTATTTGCTGAAAATGCTATCTTTTTTCCATTGGATGGTTTTGGCTCCTTTGTCAAAAATCAAGTGACCATAGGTGTGTGGGTTCATTCCTGGGTCTTCAATTCTATTCCGTTGGTCTATCTGTCTGTCTCTGTACCAATACCATGCAGTTTTTATCACTATTGCTCTGGAATACTGCTTGAGTTCAGGGATAGTGATTCCCCCTGAAGTCCTTTTATTGTTGAGGATAGTTTTAGCTATCCTGGGTTTTTTTTTTTTTTATTCCAAATAAATTTGCAAATTGTTCTCTCTAGCTCTATGAAGAATTGGATTGGTATTTTAATGGGGATTGCATTGAATCTGTAGATTGCTTTTGGTAAAATGGCCATTTTTACTATATTAATCCTGCCAATCCATGAGCATGGAAGATCTTTCCATCTTCTGAGGTCTTCTTCAATTTCTTTCTTCAGAGTCTTGAAGTTTTTATTGTACAGATCTTTACTTGCTTGCTTAAAGTCACACTGAGGTATTTTATATTATTTGGGACTATTATGAAGGGTGTCATTTCCCTAATTCCTTTCTCGCTTGTTTCTCTTTTGTGTAGAGGAAGGCTACTGATTTATTTGAGTTAATTTTATACCCAGCCACTTTGCTGAAGATGTTTATCAGCTTTAGTAGTTCACTGGTAGAACTTTTGGGATCACTTAAATATACTATCATATCATCTGCAAATAGTGATATTTTGACTTCTTCTTTTCCGATCTGTATCCCCTTGACCTCCTTTTGTTGTCTGATTGCTCTGGCTAGAACTTCAAGAACTATATTGAATAAGTAGGGAGAGAGTGGGCAGCCTTGTCTAGTCCCTGATTTTAGTGGGATTGCTTCAAGTTTCTCTCCATTTAGTTTAATGTTAGCAACTGGTTTGCTGTATATGGCTTTTACTATGTTTAGGTATGGGCCTTGAATTCCTATTCTTTCCAGGACTTTTATCATGAAGGGGTGTTGAATTTTGTCAAATGCTTTCTCAGCATCTAATGAAATGATCATGTGGTTTTGTTCTTTCAGTTTGTTTATATATAATGGATCACGTTGATGGTTTTCCGTATATTAAACCATCCCTGCATGCCTGGGATGAAGCCTACTTGATCATGGTGGATGATTGTTTTGATGTGCTCTTGGATTTGGTTTGCCAGAATTAATAAAATTCTGTATTTTTGTATTTTTGCGTCGATATTCATAAGGGAACTTGGACTGAAGTTCTCTTTCTTTGTTGAGTGAGTCTTTGTGTGGTTTAGGTATAAGAGTAATTGTGGCTTCATAGAGCCAATTCGGTAGTACTCCATCTGTTTCAATTTTGTGGAATAGTTTGGATAGTATTGGTATGAGGTCTTCTATGAAGTTCTGATAGAATTCTGCACTAAACCTGTCTGGACCTGGGCTCTTTTTGGTTGGGAGGCCTTTAATGACTGCTTCTATTTCCTTAGGAGTTATGGGGTTGTTTAACTGGTTTATCTGTTCCTGATTTAACTTCGGTACCTGGTATCTGTCTAGGAAATTGTCCATTTCCTGCAGATTTTCAAGTTTTGCTGAATATAGGCTTTTGTAGTAGGATCTGATGATTTTTTTTAATTTCCTCTGAATCTGTAGTTATGTCTCCCTTTTCATTTCTGATTTTGTTAAATTGGACACACTCTCTGTGTCCTCTTGTTAGTCTGGCTAAGGGTTTATCTATCTTGTTGATTTTCTCAAAGAACCAACTTTTGGTTCTGTTGATTCTTTGTATGGTCCTTTTTGTTTCTACTTGGTTGATTTCATCTCTGAGTTTGATTATTTCCTGCCTTCTACTCCTCCTGGGTATATTTGCTTCTTTCTGTTCTAGAGCTTTTAGTTGTGCTGTCAAGCTGCTGACATATGTTCTCTCCTGTTTCTTTCTGCAGGCACTCAGAGATATGAGTTTTCCTCTTAGCACAGCTTTCCTTGTGTCCCATAAGTTTGGGTATGTTGTACCTTCATTTTCATGAGATTCTAAGAAGTCTTTTATTACTTTCTTTATTTCTTCCTTGACCAGGTTATCGTTGAGTAGAGCATTGTTCAACTTCCATGTATATGTGTGCGTTCTTCCCTCATTGTTATTTAAGGCCAGCTTTAGGCCGTGGTGATCTGATAGGACACATGGAATTATTTCTCTCATTCTGTATCTGTTGAGGCCTGTTTTTTGACCAATTATATGGTCAGTTTTGGAGAAAGTACCATGAGGTGCTGAGAAGAATGTATATCCTTTTGCTTTAGGATAGAATATTCTATAAATATCTGTTAAGTTCATTTGGTTCATGACATCTCTTAGTCTGTCTGTGTCTCTGTTTAATTTCTGTTTCCATGACCTGTCCATTGATGAGAGTGGGGTGTTGGAATCTCCGACTATTATTGTGTGAGGTGCAATGTGTGTTTTGAGCTTTAGTAAGGTTTCTTTTACGTATGTAGGTACCCTTCTATTTGGAGCATAGATATTTAGGATTGAGAGTTCATCTTGGTGGATTTTTCCTTTGATGATTATGAAGTGTCCTTCCTTATCTTTTTTGATGACTTTTTTGTTGAAAATTGATTTTATTCGATATTAGAATGGCTACTCCAGCTTGCTTCTTCTGACCATTTGCTTGGAATGTTGTTTTCCAGCCTTTCACTCTGAGGTAGTGAGGTCTTTGTCTCTGAGGTGTGTTTCTGTAGGCAGCAGAATTCAGGTTCCTCATTTCATATCCAGTTTGTTAATCTATGTCTTTTTATTGGGGAGTTGAGACTTTTGATGTTGAAAGATATTAAGGAATAGTGATTATTTCTTCCTATTATATTCATATTTGGATGTGAGGTTATATTTGTGTGCTTTTCTTTTCTTTGTTTTGTTTCCAAGATGATTAGTTTCTTGCTTTTTCTAGGGTGTACCTTGCCTCCTTATGTAGGGCTTTACCATTTATTATCCTACTGGATTTGTAGATAGATATTGTGTAAATTTGGTTTTGTCATGGAATATCTTGGTTTCTCCATCTATGTTAATTGAGAGTTTTGCAGGATACAGTAATCTGGGCTGGCATTTGTGTTCTCTTAAGGTCTTAATGACATCTGTCCAGATCATCTGGCTTTCATAGTCTCCGGCGAGAAGTCTGGTGTGATTCTGATAGGTCTGCCTTTATATGTTACTTGACTTTTTTCCCTTACTGCTTTTAATATTCTTTCTTTATTTTGTGCATTTGGTGTTTTGACTATTATGTGACAGGAGGATTTTCTTTTCTGGTCCAATCTATTTGGAGTTCTGTAGGCTTCTTGTATGCTTATGGGCATCTCTTTCTTTAGGTTAGGAAATTTTCTTCTATGATTTTGTTGAAGGTATTTACTGGTCCTTTGACCTGGGAGTCTTCACTCTCTTCTATACCTATTATCCTTAGGTTTGATCTTCTCATTGAGTCCTGGATCCTGTATGTTTTGAACCAGTAGCTTTTTCTGTTTTACATTATCTTTGACAGTTGTGTCTATGATTTCTATGGAATCTTCTGCTCCTGAGATTCTCTCTTCTATCTCTTGTATTCTGTTGGTGATGCTTTTATCTGCGGTTCCTTGTCTCTTCCTTTGGTTTTCTAAACCCAGGGTTGTTTTGCTGTGTTCTTTCTTGATTGCTTCTGTTTCCATTTTTAATTCCTTCCACTGTTTGATTGTGTTTTCCTGGAATTCTTTCAGGGATTGTTGTGATTCCTCTCTATAGTCTTCCACTTGTTTATCTATGTTTCCCTCTCCAAGGGAGTTCTTCGTGTCTTTTCTTGAAGTCCACCAGCATCATGATCAAATATGATTTAAATCTAGATCTTGCTTTTCTGGTGTGTTTGGATATTCAGTGTTTTCTTTGGTGGGAGAATTGGGCTCCAATTATGCCATGTAGTCTTGGTTTCTATTGCTTGGGTTCCTGTGCTTGCCTCTCACCATCAGATTATCTCTATTGTTACATTGTTCTGCTATTTCTGACAGTGGCTAGACTGTCCTATAAGCCTGTGTGTCAGGAGTGCTGTAGACCTGTTTTTCTCTTTTCTTTTAGCCACTTATGGAAACAAAGTGTTCTGCTTTCAGGCGTGTAGTTTTTCCTGTCTACAGGTCTTCAGTTGTTCCTGTGCGCTTGTGTCCTGAGTTCACCAGGCAGGTCACTTGGAGCAGAAAAGTTGGTCTTACCTGTGGTCCCGAGGATCAAGTTTGCTCATGGGGTGTTGCTTATGAACTCTCTGAGAGGGCAGCAACCAGGAGGACCTGCGCCGCCCTTTCTTGGAGCCCCCGTGCACCAGGGTCCTAGATGTTGTTTGGTGTTTTCCTCTAGAGTCAGAAATGTGGGCAGAGTGTAGTCTCTTTTTGCTTCCCAGGCGTGTCTGCCCCTCTGAAGGTTTAGTTCTCCCTCCCAAGGGATTTGGGTGCAGAGAACTGTTGATCCGGTTGGTCCCTTCAGCTTCTGGAGGTGTCTTGGGTGCAGGGCACCTGTAGCTCCAATGCCCCTGTCTACCGGTCCCCAGAGGCCCTATACAGTTTCCTCTTGGGCCAGGGATGTGGGCAGGGCTGGGCAGTATTGGTGGTCTCTTCTGCTCTGCAGTATCATGAGTGCCCACCTGTTTGGTCGGTGAGCTCTCTCTCCCACGGGGTTTGGGAGCAGTGAGCTGTGGGTTGGGATCAGCGAGGTTGCAAGAAGATGTCTTTTTTATTAATGTTGACATGATCTGTGATAAACATAACATGGCATTCATCAGATGACAGTCCCCCAAATACCTCAGCAAGCATCTGATGAAACTGTTATACATAACCCTAATGTCCCTGGAGAATCAATGTTCCAGAACACAAAAGGGTAGAAAATGTCTCAAGTTGTAAAGGAAATGGAATCCAGAAAGTTTTAAAACATGAAACAATGAAAATTTAGCTAGATACAATGAAAATTTAGCTAGATACAATGAAAATTAATGAGATATAATGGCACAAGAAATACAAACCTCTATGTATATTGGTTTCATATAAATAATGTCAAATTTTAAAATTTTATTCACACATCATATATTTAGTAACTTTTTCAGATTAAAGATACTATATTGGCCAATTCAAAATTGAAAAGCATAAAGGTTGGCACTGATATACTTTATTGCATAATTTGGGCATATCTTGTTGATATTTTTAAAATAGCTATTATATTTTATAATATAAGTATTACTTTCACTATTCTGCTAATAGTTGGTAGAAATATAAAAACAGCCTGGTTTTATACTTAATACAAAGACACCTATTACTGAAGCAGGTAATAAAGAATATATAAATGTAGAAGACAACAAACGTGAGTTGGAGGCAGGGAGGGAAAATTATCTTTCCAGAAGATAATTGTAGGAGAAGCCTTACTTTACAGTTATAAATAATTACTCCCCTGACAGGTAGCCCTCCTACTTCTTGTTCCACTGTCTTGTGACTTTCATGAGAAGTCAGTTTGATGAATTCCCACATGCTCAACACAATATTGGAACCACAGAAGGATGTGGACTTCTTTGGGGTATGTGGAATCACCTTTCTACTTTGGCCTACTGCTTTAGTGGGTAGAAATAAAAATTTAGAAGTTCCATCAAAATGGCTGCATTGTAATATCCAAGTTTGGTATGATACTATGACGGTGATTAGATTGATTAGTTAGGATGGACTAGGTTATGTAGCCATACTAAATTTCAAAATCATCAGTGAGAAGCAGCAAACGTGCTTGCTCACAAAACCACCAGATGTCTAAGACACTCTCCGGGGCAGCTCTCCTCTATGTCATGGCTCAGTGATTCCAGATGTTTCCATCATTCAGAGTCTCCATCTTGACACATGCTTCTGTTATCTCAGCAAAACAGCAGGAAGAGAGAATTCCAGAGAGTTTCTTAGTGGCAATCAAGTGTTCTGCCTTATATGTAACACATGCTGCTTTCTGTCATAGTTGATTGGTCCCAGATAGTCAAATGACCCACTAACTTGAAACAACCAAAAATGATAACACTTTTTTTAACAATAAAAAGAAATTTGGGCAAGAGAGTGCTTGAAATCACCAGTATACTTGGTGAAGTTTTATGAATGCAACTATAAAAGGAAATTACCATAAGCAATAGAATCTCTGAAGGAATGGATAGAATACATGTCTTTTAAAGATCATAATGTTGTAAATTGGCTAATATTATCATGGTAGGGAGAAGAAATAAATCAGTACTAATTAATGGTGGAAATTATGTTTCTTAAATTTGTCAAACTCTTAAAAGAATTTTTGATAGATCATAGAATCTTTGACCTGGACTTTTTCTAGAATTTACTCTGTATTTCTTTGAACACCTGTGTGGACAAATGTAACATGTGGGTTGCTTAGCCATTCTCCTTGAAATGTGAACTTGATAGGCCTATTTCATTCATGAATACTTATTTACTTATGTTATTCTTATTACTTATTTAAAGAAAGATCTCTGAAAATCAGAGATGAGTGCTAAATTTATTATGTAACACAGTATCTATACATAGTCATAATTCTATTTATAATTTTGTTGTTCTCCTTTCATTCTAATTGCATGATTCCATATATTAGTTTATTTCTATAAAATGATGATTTTAGACCTTATTATATTGTTTATTTTCAATGATAATTAATTCTTTTTTTTTATAAAGAACAACATTTAATTGGGGCTGGCTTACAGGTCCAGAGGTTCAGTCCATTATCATTATGGTGGAAAGATGATAATTAATTCTCATAATCTATTTTCTAAGTGTATAACTTTAAAAAAGAACAAGTTAATGATAGTAGAGGTATGTATATTTTAGGAAAATAATGGACATCTCAGGACTTTGAGGTTTGTAGTGTAACATTATATTTTATATCTCCATTAAAAACAACTCTAAACCCTCCCAAGTTACTTACAATTACACAATCTTAGAGATTCTAACTAAAAGTAACAAACATTGATTTGCTTCCATGAGAGGAGTTAAATTAAAAGAAATTAGATCTCCAAGCCTCTACTCAATATTTCTTCTCATCTACAAGAAAATTTCTTGGAGAAAAGCCATGCCTGCCTCAAGCTATTTGACTGGATGATGATTCAATCCTTTTAGCAAGATATTCAGTATATGTTCATGAATATTCAAGTCACAACATCATCGTGATTATTTGTTTGACTTATTTGATTTTTAAAACTGACATAACTTCTCCGTCTAACATAAGACATAGTGGCACCTAGAATATTATCCACCAGCATCCAAATTATTGTAAGCCTTTTTCCAAAATAAAGATTAATTTAGTTGCACATTAATTGTATGTAAAAATGATTTAGTATTGTCTATAAAAAATGAACAATATTATTTCATTTACACCAACTTTACAACCTCTAGTGTATTATCATACTATATCCATGCTTTATTTTAGAATATGCTGATATTTACACATGAGGATTTAAAGTTTTACAAATAATATTCTTATGATTTAAAATGTGAAATGAATTCACTTGGAAAAATGAAAATTTTAAATGATATATGTCTTTAAATTGGATTTTTTTCTGAAACCATTTCTCTTCCTGGTGTATTTTCCTTGACACTTTATATTATACAGATCAATTTCACATTTATTTTATCTAAGTATTTTGATGATTGCATGGTATACAGAAAACAGTTTATTATTTACCATTCATGGAAGAGAAAATTTGTTGTGGAAACTAAGTGGGACAGGACAGGAATTCTTCCCGACAAGCCTGTTGCATAGTTTAGTAACTCTAACAGTAATGTTTTAATTCTAGGTCTCTATACATATTCTTAAAGTATATCAATTTTCCTTATAGTCTAAACCCTAGATTTTACTTGTGTATAACATTTAAGAAAATAGTAAATTTGAGTGTTTGATTTTTTTCAATATAAAGATGTAACTGTCAATAGTTTATTTAAATGTTGAATATTTTTAGAAATTTATTTTGGTCTTCTTTCTTTTCCTTTCATGTTTAACAATTCAAAAAAAGTAAAAGTTCTACGTTTTTTTTCTTAACAGGATATGATGTGTCTCATTGCCACCTAAGGAATTACCTGAGAAAGTAGCTTTAAAAATGCAGTAATGTGTTATAGTTCCTGAGAATAGGAATTTCAGCCTGCTATCCTGGCTTGGCCTGTCTGTTGGTCAGTTTCTAACACAAGGTTTCAACTGGGACTCTTATCTCAAGAGTGAAATTGTAGAGGAAGTACATAGCTGAAATGGTAAAGCCTTGCTAAATGCTAATTACACTGTGCTTCGTGCTTGTGGTTTGAAGTTATGATCCTTAGCTACATGTGTAGCAGAGGATTGATTTATCTAGCATCAATGGGAGCGGAGGCCTTAGGTCCTGTGAAGGCTGGATGATCCATGATGGGGGAATGCCAGGGCAGTGATACAGGAGTGGGTCAGTGGGTGGATGAGTATCCTCATAGAAGCAGAGGGAGGGAGGATGGGATAGGGAGGTTCCAGAGGGGAAACCGGGAAGAGAATAACATTTGAAATATAAATAAATAAAATAAAATTCACTTCATGCTCCTGCCAACAAGACTCTTCTCCTCTATCATAGATTTTTATCCCTCTGGAACCTGAAAGCTCTCCCCAAAACACTTTCCATAAGTTTCCTTGATAATGGCATTTTTAGACCACAACTGTTATAAAGATTTTAAATTACCATATTATTGATATAATGATTGATTATTTGAAAACACGAAGTTCTAATACTTTTTAATGTATATCATCCAACTTTTAAACAAAGAAAACATTTTTAGCAATAAATTTGCTTTATAGCTCAGTAAGCAAGGCTGGCCTCAAACTCTGGGCTCTCATGTTTTCTTAGCATTCTAATTGGTGTGATTACATGTGTGTGCCAACATGCTGTGCTCTTGAAAGTCATATCAGTATGATAAAGGCCATGATATATATTTTGAGGCTCATTAGTTTTTGGTGTGATATAAGATTTTGACATTTAATATTTATGATTCAATTACTCATAGTAAAAGCATTCCTTCCAATTTTCTTAGAATAAAACAATATACACACATTACAGTGGCAAGCTTGTTTATAATATTTCTGCTATAGAAATTAATTACTTACTTTCCTAATTAATTAATAAGGAAAAGCTTGGTGGGTAAGAGCTTTGACACAGGATCAGGCAAACATTTCAAGTACACTAAAATATTTCATTCCAAAATGGCATAAACATAAGTGACTCTAGATTTTTTTTAAGACAAATGTTGAGGGCTGTACATTCTATTCTGGGAACACCTTTAGGCCAACATTATTGTGGTCCTTTTTCCATGAATAATTAATTTCATCTGCAAGTTTGGAATATATTTGTTGTATATAAACTTATTTAACATTTGTTCATATATATGTATATATACACACATATTTATATTTTATTTTGCTTGTCCCTAGAATATTCTCAGAAATCATGCATTATTATTTTCTACTACAGAGCTAAATAATATGTTAAGCATTTTCTAATTGATGTATTTATCACAGAGCAAGTTTTATTACAAAAATTGTAATTATTGCCTAAATGTATGTTGATATCAACTCATTAATACAACACACTTTTAGTATGTGTTGCTTGTTTGATCAAGGGTACATTAGAGATATGTTTTTGAAATACTATTTCTTCTATAGCAAACTTCCCAGTGTCTTTGAGACAGTGCACTAGAAACAGCTCCCCTGTTGCTGAGGAAAATCATGAGACTACAATTTCAAGCATAAATATTTGCATTCTTTTCCTTTTCTTTTTCCTATTCACTATTAGAAATTTATTGTCTAAATATTAGAAAATAATCAAGTACTGTGAAACTCTAGAACAAGTTGGGCATGGTCTGGTGCTCCTGACCTTAGTTCCCACTGCAAACAGCCTACGCATTTATTTGGTTCCTTCCTTCTATTATGGGCTCTGAGGATTTAATCTGGCATCCCTAATCTAGATTTCTGTAAGGAGCCTTACAAGACTTAGGGAGGGAGTAGAAAGAATGACAGTGCCAGGGAAGTGGAAAGAATGCTGTAACATGACCTCACACCAGCTATGGTGATCTGAACAAGACCTTCAGGAAACCAAGACATCAACATCTCAGCAGGAATAAGGATGGAGTTCACAAGATCCCAACCCTAGTGAGTATTTGACTAACTGTGGAATCTGGGAGAAAAAGAGTTATTTTTCTTCATAAATATAATTGCAGGTGAGTTGCTTTCTCTCAGACAGATGGCCTTATTTGCATGTGTAACAAATATGATATATAAATATACATTCATATATATGATATATAAATATACATATATATATATATATATATATATATACAGATCTAAGAATAAATGTGAGGTGGATGTGTTTTAACCATATTAGCAGTTCTATGGATTTATAGACATATCTTATTTTCGTGGAATATAACAGATTCACTCAGTTGGTTCTGTTATTTCTCTGAAGATCCCATGACTAATTTTGAAACTGATGCATTTTCAGTGGCAAACTCTGCCTTAATCAGGGTTTCTATTGCTGACAAGAGACACTATAGACCATGGCAACTCTTATGAAGGGAACATTTAATTAGGGCTGGATTGCAGTTTTAGGGACTTAGTCTATGAAGGTCTTTGCAGGAAACATGGTGATACTCAGGCAGAGAAAGAACTAAGAGTTCGGCATCTTAATCCAAGGGCAACAGAAGCAACTGTACGGCAACTGGGTGTGAGTATATGAGCATATGAGATTCTAAGCCTGCCTGACACATTTCCTTCAACAAGGTCACATCTATTCTACCCAGGTGGCACATACTAATAGTGCCATTCCCAATAGAGCAATCATTTAAACATTATAGGTGACTGTTCCTATTCAAAGGACTAGAAGTGCTTTATATAAATTTTTGTCCAGATGACTTCCCCAACCCTTCTTTCAACCTCTCTTTTTCCCATGTCATTTCTATTCTACCCTGCCCCCTTCCATCTCCCTCCACTCTTTTCATTAAGATTTGTTTTGCTTATCTCTTCTTCCCTTTCCTTTTTCCTCCTCTGACTTTTTATTTCAATTATGGAGGATTAAGTGACTATTTTAATATTTTCATTATAGTCAATGTTTAAAATTTTAAAGATACTTTTCATGCAAAATGTAGATTTCTAGACAGACATTCAATATGTAAATTGATGTTTTAAATAATAAATTATTGTTATGCCATATTTTTTAGTAGCTTTGTTTCAAAGCTTTTTTTGTTTTATTTTTTGACTACTTTGTTTCTTCTTCTCTACTTAACTTCTTTCCACTTTCCTTATCTCCTATTTTTCTTATGGTTTAAAAAATTTATCTTTTTCTATTCCCATGTGTATTCATGTACCATATTTTATTCAAATGACATCCTATCATTGTAAATGAGGGAATCTGAACTATTTGTCCCAGCTCTCAACACTTTCTGCTCATTATTTGTTATTCCTTCACTCAATTCATAATTGTAAAATCCTTACATTATTAGATCACATGATAGTCTCCTGTTTCCATCTACACAAATGCCTTGCTCAAAGTAATGCATATCAATTCCTTTGTCCTGAAAATTCTTTACATTTCTCTGTTGTTCCAAAGTTTTGCCTTTGACATTATTGTCAATATATTTACAAACTTATGTTTTCTCTTGATTCTGTTTTTAAATATTTTGCATACACCTCCTGTAATAAGTACATATTTTTTTATCTTTATTAACTTGAGTATTTCTTATTAATACTTTGATTGTTAATCCCCTTCCCGGTTTCCAGGCCAACATCGCCCTAACCCCTCCCCCTCCCCTCCTATATTGCAGTTCCCCTCCCCATCCTCCCCCCCCTGTTCCCACCCTCCCCTCAAGAATCACATTCACTAGATATTCAGTCTTGGCAGGACAAAGGGCTTCCCCTTCAACTGGTGCTCTTACTAGACTATTCATTGCTACCTATGAGGTTGGAACCCAGGGTCAGTCCATGTATAATCTTTGGGTAGTGGCATAGTCCCTGGAAGCTCTGGTTGGTGGGCATTGTTGTTCATATGGGGTCTCGAGCCCCTTCAAGCTCTTCCAGTCCTTTCTCTGATTCCATCAACAGTGGTCCCGTTCTAAGTTCAGAAGTTTGCTGCTAGCATTCGCCTATGTATTTGCTGTAATCTAGGTGTGTCTTTCAGGAGCGATCTACGTCCGGTTCCTGTTGGAGTGCACTTCTTTGCTTCATCCATCTTATCTAGTTTGGTGGCTGTATATGTATGGGCCACATGTGGGTCAGGTTCTAAACGGGTGTTCCTTCTGCCTCTGTTTTAAACTTTGCCTCCCTATTCCCACCCAAGGGTATTCTTGTTCCCCTTTTAAAGAAGGAGTGAAGCATTCACATTTTGGTCATCCTTGAGTTTCATGTACTCTGTGCATCTAGGGTAATTCAAGCATTTGGGCTAATAGTCACTTATCAATGAGTGCATACCATGTGTGTTTTTCTGTGATTGGGTTGCCTCACTCAGGATGATATTTTCCAGTTCAATCCATTTGCCTATGAATTTCAATAAAGTCATTGTTTTGATAGCTGAGTAATATTCCACTGTATAGATGTACCACATTTTCTGGATCCATTCCTCTGTTGAAGGACATCTGGGTTCTTTCCAGCTTCTGGCTATTATAAATAAGGCTGCTATGAACATAGTGGAGCATGTGTCTTTTTTATATGTTGGGGCATCTTTTGGGTATATGCCCAAGAGAGGTATAGCTGGATCCTCAGGCAGTTCAATGTCCAATTTTCTGAGGAACCTCCAGAATGGTTGTACCAGTCTGCAATCCCACCAACAATGGAGGAGTGTTCCTCTTTCTCCACATCTTCGCCAGCATTTGTTGTCACCTGAGTTTTTGATCTTAGCCATTCTCACTGGTGTGAGGTGCAATCTCAGGGTTGTTTTGATTTGCATTTCCCTTATGACTAAAGATGTTGAACATTTCTTTAGGTGTTTCTCAGCCATTCGGCATTCCTCAGCTGTGAATTCTTTGTTTAGTTCTGAACCCCATTTTTTAATAGGGTTATTTGTCTCCCTGTGGTCTAACTTCTTGAGTTCTTTGTTTATTTTGGATATAAGGCCTCTATCTGTTGTAGGATTGGTAAAGATCTTTTCCCAATCTGTTGGTTGCCGTTTTGTCCTAACCACAGTGTCTTTGCCTTACAGAAGCTTTGCAGTTTTATGAGATCCCATTTGTCGATTCTTGATCTTAGAGCATAAGCCATTGGTGTTTTGTTCAGGAATTTTTTTCCAGTGCCCATGTGTTCAAGATGCTTCCCCACTTTTTCTTCTATGAGTTTGAGTGTATCTGGTTGGATGTGGAGGTCCTTGATCCACTTGGACTTAAGCTTTGTACAGGGTACTAAGCATGGATCAGTCTGCATTCCTCTACATACTGACCTCCAGTTGATCCAGCACCATTTGATGAAAATGTTATCTTTTCTCCATTGGATGGTTTTGTCTCCTTTGTCAAAAATCAAGTGACCATAGGTGTGTGGGTTCCTTTCTGGGTCTTCAATTATATTCCACTGGTCTATCTGTCTGTCTGTGTACCAATATCATGCAGTTTTTATCACTATTGCTCTGTAATACTGCTTGAGTTCAGGAATAATGATTCCCCCAGAATTCCTTTATTGTTGAGGATAGTTTTAGCTAACCTGGGTTTTTTGTTATTCCAGATGAAGTTGCAGATTGTGCTGTCTAACTCTCTGAAGAATTGGATTGGTATTTTGATGGGGATTGCATTGACTCTGTAGATCGCTTTTCGTAAAATGGCCACTTTTATTATATTATTCCTGCCAATCATGAGAATGGGAGATCTTTCCATATTCTGAGGTCTTCTTCAATTTCTTTCTTGAGAAGCTTGAACTTCTTATCATATAGATCCTTTATTTGCTTGGTTAAAGTCACACCAAGTTATTTTATATTATTTGGGACTATTGTGAAGGGTGTCGTTTCCCTAATTTCTTTCACAGCTTGTTTCTCTTTTGTGTAGAGGAAGGCTACTGATTTATTTGAGTTAATTTTATACCCAGCCACTTTGTTGAAGGTGTTTATCAGCTTTAGTAGTTCTCTGGTAGAACTTTTGGGATCACTTAAATATACTATCATATCATCTGCAAATAGTGATATTTTGACTTCTTCTTTTCCAATCTGTATCCCCTTGATCTCCTTTTGTTGTCTGATTGCTCTGGCTAGAACTTCAAGAACTATATTAAATAAGTAGGGAGAGAGTAGGCAGCCTTGTCTAGTCCCTGATTTTAGTGGGATTGCTTCTAGTTTCTCTCCATTTAGTTTAATGTTAGCAACTGGTTTGCTGTATATGGCTTTTACTATGTTTAGGTATGGGCCTTGTATTCCTATTCTTTCCAGGACTTTTATCATGAAGGGGTGTTGAATTTTGTCAAATGCTTTCTCAGCATCTAATGAAATGATCATGTAGTTTTGTTCTTTCAGTTTGTTTATATAATGGATTACGTTGATGGTTTTCCGTATATTAAACCATCCCTGCATAGCTGGGATGAAGCCTACTTGATCATGGTGTGGATGATTGTTTTGATGTGCTCTTGGATTTGGTTTGCCAGAATTTTATTGAGCATTTTTGCGTAGATATTCATAAGGGAAATTGGTCTGAAATTCTCTTTCTTTGTTTGGTCTTTGTGTGGTTTAGGTATAAGAGTAATTGTGGCTTCATAGAAGGAATTCGGTAGCACTCCATGTGTTTCAATTTTGTGGAATAGTTTGGATAGTATTGGTGTGAGGGCTTCTATTTCATTAGGAATTATGGGGCTGTTTAACTGGTTTATCTGTTCCTGATTTAACTTTGGTACCTGGTATCTTTCAAGAAATTGTCCATTTCCTGCAGATTTTCAAATTTTGTTGAATATAGGCTTTTGTAGTAGGATCTGATGATTTTTTTAATTTCCTCTGATTCTGTAGTTATGTCTCCCTTTTCATTTCTGATTTTGTTAAATTGGACACACTCTCTGTGTCCTCTCGTTAGTCTGGCTAAAGGTTTATCTATCTTGTTGATTTTCTCAAAGAACCAACTTTTGGTTCTGTTGATTCTTTGTATGGTCCTTTTTGTTTCTACTTGGTTGATTTCAGCTCTGAGTTTGATTATTTCCTGCCTTCTACTCCTCCTGGGTGTATTTGCTTCTTTTTGTTCTAGAGCTTTTAGTTGTGCTGTCAAGCTGCTGACATATGTTCTCTCCTGTTTCTTTCTGCAGGCACTCAGAGCTATGAGTTTTCCTCTTAGCACAGCTTTTCTTGTGTCCCATAAGTTTGGGTATGTTGTACCTTCATTTTCATGAAATTCTAAGAAGTCTTTTATTACTTTCTTTATTTCTTCCTTGACCAGGTTATCATTGAGCAGAGCATTTTCAACTTCCATGTATATGTGGGTGTTTTTCCCTTATTGTTACTGAAGACCAGCTTTAGGCCGTGGTGTTCTGATAGCACGCATGGGATTATTTCTATCTTTCTGTACCTGTTGAGGCCTGTTTTATGGCCTGTTATATGGTCTATTTTAGAGAAAGTACCATGAAGTGGTGAGAAGAATGTATATCCTTTTGTTTTAGGATAGAATGTTCTATAAATATCTGTTAAGTCCATTTGGTTCATGACATCTCTTAGTCTGTCTATGTCTCTGTTTAATTTCTGTTTCCATGATCTGTCCATTGATGAGAGTGGGATATTGAAATCTCCTACTATTATTGTGTGAGGTGTAATGTGTGTTTTGAGCTTTAGTAAGGTTTCTTTTACGTATGTAGGTGCCCTTGTATTTGGGGCATAGATATTTAGGATTGAGAGTTCATCTTGGTGGATTTTTCCTTTGATGAATATGAAGTGTCCTTCCTTATCTTTTTTGTTGACTTTTAGTTGAAAATCAATTTTATTCGATATTAGAATGGCCACTCCAGCTTGCTTCTTCCGACCATTTGCTTGAAAGTTGTTTTCCAGCCTTTTACTCTGAGGTTCTGTCTGTCTTTGTCTCTGAGGTGTGTTTCTGTAGGCAGCAGAATGCAGGGTCCTCATTGCATATCCAGTTTGTTAATATATGTCTTTTTATTGGGGCGTTGAGACCATTGATATTGAGAGATATTAAGGAATAGTGATTATTGCTTCCTGTTATATTCATATTTGGATGTGAGATTATGTTTTTGTGCTTTTCTTCGCTTTGTTTTGTTGCCAAAATGATTAGTTTCTTGCTTTTTCTAGGGTGTAGCTTGCCTCCTTTTGTTGGGCTTTACCATTTATTAGCCTTCATACCGCTGGATTTGTAGAAGGATATTGTGTAAATTTGGTTTTGTCATGGAATCTCTTGGTTTCTCCATCTATGTTATTTGAGAGTTTTGCAGGATACCATAACCTGGACTGGCATTTGTATTCTCTTAGGGTCTGTATCACATCTGTCCAGGATCTTCTGGCTTTCATAGTCTCTGGGGAGAAGTCTGGTGTGATTCTGATAGGTCTGCCTTTATATGTTACTTGACCTTTCTCACTTACTGCTTTTAATATTCTTTCTTTATTTTGTGCATTTGGTGTTTTGACTATTATGTGACGGGAGGATTTTCTTTTCTGGTCCAATCTATTTCGAGTTCTTTAGGCTTCTTGTATGTTTATGGGCATCTCTTTCTTTAGTTTAGGGAAGTTTTCTTCTATGATTTTGTTGACGATATTTACTGGTCCATTGACCTGGGAGTCTTCACTCTCTTCTATACCTATTATCCTTACATTTGATCTTCTCATTGAGGCCTGGATTTCCTGTATGTTTTGGACCAGTAGCTTTTTCCATTTTCCATTATCTTTGACCATTGTGTCAATGATTTCTATGGAATCTTCTGCTCCTGAGATTCTCTCTTCTATCTTTGGTATTCTGGTTGGTGATGCTTTTATCTGCGGTTCCTTGTCTCTTCCTTTGGTTTTCTAAATCCAGGGTTGTTTCCCTTTGTGCTTTCTTGATTGCTTCTATTTCCAATTTTAATTCTGTCAAATGTTTGATTGTTCTTTCCTGGAATTCTTTCAAGGATCTTTGTGATTCCTCTCTATATGCCTCTATTTGTTTATTTATGTTTTCCTGCATTTCTCTAAGGGAGTTCTTCATATCTTTCTTGAAGTCCTCCAGCATCATGGTCATACATGATTTTAAATCTAGATCTTGCTTTTCTGGTGTGTTTGGATATTCACTGTTTGCTTTGGTGGGAGAATTGGGCTCCGATGATGCCATGTAGTCTTGGTTTCTGTTGCTTGGGTTCCTGTGCTTGCCTCTTGCCATCAGGTTGTCCCTGGTGTTACCTTGTTCTGCTATTTCTGACAGTGGCTAGACCTTCCTTTAGACTTGTGTGTCAGGAGTGCTGTAGACCTGTTTTCCTGTTTTCTTTCAACCAGTTGTGGGAAGAGAGTATTCTGCTTTCCGGTCTGTAGTGTTTCCTGCCAAATGCTCTTCAGCTGTTCCTGTGGGACTGTGTCCTGAGTCCACCAGGCAGGTCTCTTGGAGCAGAAAACTTGGTCTTACCTGTGGTCCTGAGAGTCAAGTTGCTGGGGGGGGCTGCTTTTGACCTTTCCATGAGTGCGGCAACCAGGAGGGCCTGCCCCACCTTTTCCTGGAGCCCCTGTGCACCAGTGTCTTCCTCTGGAGTCAGAAATGTGGGCAGAGTGTAGACTCTTCTCGTCTCCGAGGCTTGTCTGTCCCTCTGAAGGTTTAGCTCTCCCTTCCATGGGATTTGGGTGCAGAGAGCTGTTGATTGGTCCCTTCAGGGCCGGGAGGTAACTGTACCACTGGGTACCTGCAGCTCCAGTGCCCCGTCTTCAGGTTCCCAGAGTCCCTATACAGTTTCCTCTTGGGCCAGGGATGTGGGCAGGGGTGGCCAGTATTGGTGGTCTCTCCCACTCTGCAGTCTCAGGAATGCCCACCTGTCCAGGCAGTGAGCTCTCTCTCCCACAGGGTTTGGGAACAGGGAGCTGTGGGCAGAGATCAGCAAGGTTCAGGCTCCAACTAAAAACCGGAAGTGTCCTGTCCCAGAGGAATTTAGCCTCTGTGTGTCCTGAGTCCACCAAGTAGGTCGCTTGGAGCAGAAAAATTGGTCTTACCTGTGGTCCCGAGGCTCAAGTTGCTTGTGGGGGTGCTGCTTTTGAGCTCTCCATGAGGTCAGCAACCAGGAGGGCCTGCGCTGCCTTTTCAGGGAGCTCCCGTGCACCAGGGTCCCAGATGGTGCTAGGTCTTTTCCTCTGGAGTCATAAATGTGGGCAGAGTGTAGTCTCTTCTGGCTTCCCAAGTGTGTCTGCCCCTCTGAAGGTTTAGCTCTCCCTCCCATGGGATTTGGGTGCAGAGAACTGTTGATCTGGTCCCTTCAGGTCCGGGCAGTGTCTGGACTGCTGGGGACCTGCTGCTCCAATCAATAAGTATATTTTTATATAAAAAACTTTCTATAGAATCTTCCAATCTTCTAACACTAAAATCTGCCATGAAGGGACATGGATAATGTTCAACAACTGCCAGCCACTGACACTATTAATAATACTTTGGGATGCTAGCAGACAGGAGCCTTTCTTAGTTGTCTGCTGAGAGGCTTCAACTGATGGAAACAGATCCAGCCAAACATCAGGGGAACCTCCAGGATTCTTGTGGAAGAGTGGGAGAAAGGATTGAGGAAGCCAGAAGAAGGATCAAGGCTACCACAAGAAGACTGACGGTGTCAGCTAAACTGGGCCCATGAAGGCTTATTGAGACTGAACCACTAACCGAAGGGCATCAGAGGTTGGACCTAGGTCCCCTACACATTCATAGTTGATGTGTAGTTTGGTCTTCATATGGGTACCCTAACAATTATAGCTGTTGCCTCTCTCAGTCGCTTTCCCTAGCTATACTGCCTTGTCTGGCCTCAGTGAGTGAGGACATGCTTCTTCATGCTGTGACTGTATGTACCACAGCAGGCCAGTACCCATTGGAGACTTCTATTTCTCTGAGGAAAGGGGGAGGAGTAATGGGGGAGGAGCTTGTGAAGGAGGGTCTGATTGGAGAGGAGAAAGAGGGACTGCAATTGGAAAGTAAATAATTACATTTATTAATAAAGAAAAATAAGATGTAATTATTCTCCCTGATTATGCAAATCCTCATATTTTTTAGTGTTTTACCAATGTTTATATGATTTTAAAAACTTTAAAATTTCTTAAGTTTCCATTCAGAAAACTTGAGAATTATTTTTTTTTCCTCCATCTTTATTAACTTGGGTATTTCTTATTTACATTTCGATTGTTATTCCTTTTTCCAGTTTCCAGGCAAACATCCCCCTAACCCCTCCCTCTTCCTTTCTATATGGGTGTCCCCCTCCCAACCCTCCCCCCATTACCGCCCTCTCCCCAACAATCACCTTCACTGGGGGTTTAGTCTTGGCAGGACCAAGGGCTTCCCCTTCCACTGGTACTCTTACTAGGCTACTCATTGCTACCTACATGGTTGGAGCCCAGGGTCAGTCCATGTATAGTCTTTGAGTAGTGGCTTAGTCCCTGGAGGCTCTGGTTTGTTGGCATTGTTATTCATATGGGGTCTCGAGCCCCTTCAAGCTCTTCCAGTCCTTTCTTTGATTCCTTCAACAGGGGTCCTGTTCTCAGTTCAGTGGTTTACTGCTGGTATTCGCCTATGTATTTGCTGTATTCTGGCTGTGTCTCTCAGGAGCGATCTGCATCTGGTTCCTGTCAGCCTGTATTTCTTTGCTTCATCCATCTTATCTAGTTTGGTGGCTTTATATGTATGGGCCACATGTGGGGAGGCTCTGAATGGGTGATCCTTTTGCCTCTGTTCTACATTTTGCCTCCCTATTCACTCCCAAGGGTATTCTTGTTCCCCTTTTAAAGGAGTGAAGCATTCGCATTTTGGTCATCCTTCTTGAGTTTCATGTGTTCTGTGCATCTAGGGTAATTCGAGCATTTGGGCTAATATCCACTTATCAATGAGTGCATACCATGTGTGTTTTTCTGTGATTGGGTTTGTTAAGCAGGTATCTCTGGCCTTTATTCCCTCTAAATTATTTCATACAATTTCTTTGGTATCTTATAGCTAGTACTTTATTATCAATCTAGTATCTTTATTTTTAATAGTTACTATGTAATTATAAAGTTTTCAGTTAATGTTTTTATTTAGTAGAAAAGTGAAGGCAGAATGTGCTTATTAAATATAATTAAGATCAGAAAATTCCCTAGTGATTTAAATATAAAATATCAAAAAATTATATAGAGAATTATAAGAAACATAAATGAAAGCATTAGTATAACGAAGCTAAGTTGAAAAAAATTCCAAATTCAGCAAATATTGTTGAAAAATATTAAGGTTTAATTCTGAAATATATGACTAAGATGAAGTATAATATATATTTAAACTCCAGAGTAAAATGGCAATAAGAATGAGTAATGGGCATTTGAAAAGAAAAAATTTAAGAATTAAAAATATTAAGTAAATAAATGTTCTGAAATATAAATAAAGAAATATCCAATTTAAACAAAAGGAAAACATAACATTGCAAGCTATATGAATCCTGGAAAAATGTTGATACTACATGTAGTAAAAAGAGGTACTGAGCACACACAAACACACACACACACACACACACACACACATACACAAATACACACACAAAGTAGTTGGACAAAATATTCTGTGATTTATAATTTTCAATGTGACAAAAATTCTGAAGGAACAACTTGGAAGAATATTTTTTGAGCTCATAATTTCAGAAATATTAGCCAGGATCCATGACTCCAATGGTGCTAGAAATATGCTGAAGAATCATATAGCTTGAAACTATCCCATGGCTTTTAATCTCAAGGTATACAAGAAGAAGAGAAAAGAGAACATAGAATAATGTGTGTGTGTGTGTGTGTGTGTGTGTGTGTGTGTGTGTGTGTGTGTGTACAGAGAGAAGTGCACAGTACAAACCAAAGGACATGCTTCTAGGAATCATTTTTTCTCTAGGTAAGCCCCAGATCTCAAAATTCCTGGCATATTCCCAAATCATACACTGATCTGCTGACATCGGTTCCATTATAGGAAACTGTGCATGGCGTTTCATCCTCAAATCATAACTGATAGATGGAGAGATTAGCTTTTTCTTCCAGAAGACAAAAACACGTGTGGTGAATAAAAGAATACAAACATTTATACCCTTTGCAATCAAACATATGCAAATTTAAACCAGAAGGAGATCTCGTTTTACATGTTTTAAAATTATTCTACATTTATTTTACTGAATGTTCATTAAATGTGAAGCATTGTACTGAGACCTCAAGGGGTTTTATAAAGTCAGAGAATATAAAGCAGATCCATTGTCATTGCCCAGTTTACATAACGACATTTAAAAAGGAAAAAATTTCACAGAGACAAAGTACGTCTTTCATTTTAAAAGAGGCATATCTACTATAAAATTTCAGGCTACCAAGCATCCATGTATATGAAGGACTTTACTATTGAAATATTCCAGAGAAGTTGGTCATTTCTAATGATCTCCTGAGTGACGGAACCACAAATCTCACCCAAACGTGTTTCACGTTCTATTCCTCTGAGAAAGCCTTAATAATTATTTTTGTTTGAAAGTTTTGCATTCAGTCCCAAACAGTGGGCCATTGTGCATGTTTCTTTATTTTTCAGAACACTTTAAAATGTTGAAAAGAGTAATTCTGTTTACTTTGTTCTGGAGAGCCTGAGATTCTCAGTGTGCGGGGCTCATGAACAAAGTCTATAAAATACTTTATCCATGGTAATAGAGATTGAACACCAAACAAAAGTTTTCTAGGTGTTTGGCCAGACGTGGAAAACAATCAGTAATGGAATGGCATGATCTACACCATATTTTAAGAAAAGTCACTTGCCTACGTTGTTTTTAATAGATTGGAGAAGGAAGAGAATTGAGCTACAAGCCAGTTAAATATGGCCGCCATGACAGAATAAGCAAGTAAGAGTATCACCAAAGGCCAAAGGGGCATGGACTTTGCACAGGTACTTCGAATTTTTAATTAAGGGTCTTTACCACTCATACGGATGGTATTGCGACCTTGGAGCTAACAAAAGAAGTAAAGATGAAGAATGATTAATCGATACAAGACATCGTACACGCTATGGAAATACTTATACTAGCTTCATGACAAAAGGAAATACGTCAGGCAAAGCAGCAAAGTGGATGAAACACTAATGTCATTGAACTCAGTTTCAGTAGGTACCTAGGTCCCTGCCCTCCTGAGCAACGACAATAGAAAAGAGTAAAATGCTATATTCAGAAAGTTCATGAGGGAATTTTTTTTTTCCTGGGAGATGATGAATATTGGAAAAGATGAGATCAACTAAAGAGTAAACAGAATTAGGAAGTGGAAGCAGCAGATGCTAGCTTTTGTTTCCTGCGTGTCAGAGCCAGCACTGCCTTCGTTCTCAGTGTTGATTTAAATTTCTGTGGCCCACCATCTTTTAGGCATCAAGTGTTAGGACTTAATCTAAATATTGGACAGAAGACCTGAAAACAAATTGCAACTTTACTCTGAAACATTGCTACATGATACATAGAAAAAGACCCCTGTTTGCCAAACGTCTTACATATAGATAACTGATGCAATATAATATTTTTGAATTATGCTTTAATGGTAAAATATTAAAATTTTCTTCTCCTCACTGTCAATCTTTCTGTGCATGCAAAATGTATGTGCTTTACACTTTTCCTTTTATCTACTTAAAGGAATGTATAAAAACACATATAATTAATTAATTCAATTAAGTGTTTTTGAACTTTTGGAACTGTCTTCTTTGGAAGTGCCTCAATTTAATTTTAAAATATTCTTTTAAAATTTTAATAGAGAAAATAATTTTATTTCAAGTAGAAACAGACATGTTCTGTCTGAAAAGCCAAACCCATTGTCTAGCACAGGTTAACTTGTGCTTGAGGTGAGTTTTAAAATAATACTCCATATTGTAAGCATGTAATATTTCACACTTACATACTTCCTTTTTGTAGAGTTATCATGCTCCACTATAACATCATCTGCACATATTTATTTATTATTTTCATAATTCTTCATAATTTCTTATAATTCCATTAGGGAAATAAAAATTTATTTAAAATCATTGTAACCAATTTCCTTTAAACGATTACAATGTAAGTTCCTTACCATGTATTGTCGTGGTCTCTAATGTATCACATGAGGTTCCTTCTTTCAATTTCATCAGAACAGCTTATTGATGATAAATACCTGTAAGAAGACCCCTGTTGTTTTAAAACATAGTCAACATAAAGCTCACAAAATCAGTGTAAACATCGTCATAAAAATGATTCCTGTAGGAATGTTTTGAGTTTTTTTTCACTTGTGTGTAAAATTGCCCCTTTAGCCAAACAACAGAGTATTGATATCATTGCTATAAGAGCTGATATTCCCCTAAATTGGCTACAATACCACATCAGGGTGGAGAAGGATATCATGATAGAAATGCAGTGTTTATATGATGACCCTGGGGAGGCAGGGATTTGTTGGATTAATACAAGTGTGTAGTATTTTATTTATATTGACTATAAAAATATATTAATGTTTTACATATTGCTTGAGTAGTTCAAATTATATTTCAGCTCAAATAACATATAATACATAAACTATATATTATCTCTATACATAGATTATCAATATATCTGTAAATTTAGAAGCATTCTTTTTAAAACTATTATAACGTACTTATTATTTTACTTATTTTTTTCCTTAAACTGCAGATTTTATTCCCCTCCTGTTCTACCCTCTGGCTGTTCCACACCCAGCTAACTCCTCCCCAACCCTCCCCCAACCCCACCTCCACCTGACCAACACCCCACCCTGTTTCCATGAGGATGTCCCCAGCCTACTCATCCCGCCCTGGGGCCTATAGTCTTTTGAGAGTTATGTGCCAGCATAGCACGGGCAATACAACGACCCAGAAAAGAAGGTTGTGGTAGACAGAGACAAAAGGTTTTTTCTTCTTTTCCACTGCCACTTATAGTTGTTTATTTAGCTAATGAAAGGAGCATTGCAAGCAAATACTGCTCTCCGCTCTGCACCTCTCTCCGGATGTGCCTGTGTTTTGCCCCATAGCATTTCTCTGAGGTTTCCTCTCAGCAAGAAGTTTTCTCAGTCAAGAAGTAACTTCTGGGTCAGGGTTTGAGCTTGAAATAAAGAAAATTTAGATCATCTGGAACCCAATAAGTCTACATAAATTCTAATAAAATACAATTGAATACTCTGATGCAGTTAAATTCTTTCTAATAAATATACTGGCAAGCTAGTTGTCTTAGTTAGGGTCTTATTTCTGGAAACATATAGCATGATCAATGTAAGTTTTATAAAGGACAACATTTAATTGGGGCTGGCTTACAGGTTGAGAGGTTCAGTCCATTATCATCGAGGCAGGAGCATGGCAATTTCCAGGCAGGCAAGGTGCAGGAGGAGCTGAGTTCTAAATCTTCACCTGAAGGAAGCCAGGAAGAGATTAAGCATCCCCAGACAGCTAGGAGGAGGGTCTCCAATCCCACCCAACAGTGACACACTTCCTCCAAAAGGCCACACCTTCTAATTAGTGCCACTCCCCGGGCCAAGCATATTCAAACCATCGCATCAATGATCCTGCTTTATTAGATATTTTGAATACTGTCACAATATATTTTTAAGGGAATGTGGAACTCTATAGATTTTAGGGGTTGTTTTGGAGGTTAATCCCTGGCAGAACCTTGATATCTACATTTTGCTGTAGTTACGATGGGTCTGTTGCTATGGTAGAACACGGGAAGCTGTCTTGTCTCGTGAAACTGCTTGCCTTCCATCATGAGATTACTGGGCAAGATGTCCGAAACTGTTCTCTCTTTGTAAATGGAAGAAAAAGTTCTAAACATCATTCGCAGTTCATGCCATTGGTGAAGAGATGGTAAGCACCATTATACCACTCAGCAGTATCAGAAGTTTGGTGAAGAAACAAGCACCCAACTGGGCAGGGTTACGCAGCTGGGAGTGCATCTCCCATTACTGCTATGTGTGAGCGTTATGTGTTCTATTTCTCTGCTGAAGACAGGCAATGTGGAGAGAGACAGAGACAGAGAGAGAGAGAGAGAGAGAGAGAGAGAGAGAGAGAGAGAGAGAGAGAGAGAGAGAGAAATATAAGTTTTTCAGAATTAGTAAAACTCAGAATATTTTAATCATGACCACCAAATTAATTGTTGAATTTAATAACTTAATTTTCTAAGATGTTCTAGGGATTTAACTTAGAAAAGAAAAAAACCAATAATAAAAAAAATTATCATAGTATTAAAAAGTTATGAGCACACTAAATAGAAACATTATGTAAACATGAATGTTTTTCATCTAAATCTATACTATCCAAATGGTATCGGTTTTATAATAAAGAAATAGCAGTATAGAAAACTATGTAGGCTTTTCTGCTTTGGGATATTTAAGATGAACCTCAGCAAGTGGTCAATTCATTCAATTTGTGACTATGGGAACTTTTGTCTCATACTATTTTGTAAGTGAATTTTCACCTGACACTTAGGTATAAGAAATAAACTGGTCAATAAATAATTAAGGAGTGATGTAAGGGAAGATAGAAGAATACTTTCAGTATATTATGAGGAAGTCTGGACAAAGATTCAGATACATAGATACAAATAAGAAATACAAAGATTTGGACAATATTTAAATTTAAAGTTATCCAGCTAAAAAGTTAAGTAAAACTCTGAACGATTAATTAAAATATTCTAAAACACACAGAATGCACTTTGAATAGGTACCTCGTGAACAGGCACCTCCTACAGTGTTAATCATCCCTGACATGTTTTTCTGTGAATACTCATAAAACATGAAAGTTGCAGTCTTCAACTAGTTGTTTTGAATTGTAATGTTCAGTAGCAAGTCAGAGCTTCTCATGACACTGAAGGACAAAAGAACGGTGTCCAGACTGGAGGAGTTACAGAAAAGTTTGAAGAATCTGAATGGGGTTTACAACCCCATAAGAACAACAATACCTACCAACCAGAGCTCCCAGGGACTAAACCACCATCCAAAAGTACACATGGAGGGACCCATGACTCCAGCTGCATATGTAGCAGAGGATGGCCTTGGTGGGCACCAATGGGAGGAGAAGCCCTTGGTCCTGTCAAGGCTGGACCCACCAATGTAAGGGGATATCAGGGTGGGAGACAGGAAGGAGTGGGTGGATGGGTGGGGAAACACCTCATAGAAGAAGGTATAGGGGGTTAGGGGGTTATAGATGAGAAACTGGGAAAGGGGAAAACATTTGAAATGTAAATAAAAAATATCCATAAGAAATAGTCTGATAATAAAAAACAAACAAAACAAAAACAAAAACAAAAACAAAAATAAAACAACAAAAAGAAAACCTGGCACAGAATCCCTGAATAATTAAACACTGACTAGTTTAGTTAGAGAGGTGGTTCACAGATTCAGGCCAGACTTAAGTCATTCTTGTGAGACCATTCAGGGCAAATGAAGAGGCAGGACACTTACATTTATCCCTATGACTGTGAGATACGGCAGCAGGTCTTCAGCACACTGCTGAGAATGGATCACCCCACTTTGCTCCTTGCAGACCCCTGAGACCAGTCCCTGTTGAGCAACATAAATGTGACAAACTATTAGGAAGTTGCTCAGGGCGATCCTTGCCAACTATTTGGATGGTTCCATTTCTGTGGGAATCTTTTCTATGTATAATGAGGCTTGGATGAAATTTGTCTCCCTGGGAAAGTAAGGTGTGTGTGTGGTTTGTTTTTGTTGTTGTTGTTGTTGTTTTTGTTTTGTTTTTTTGTTTTTTTTTTGTTTTTGTTGAAGCAATTACTTCATCAGCCTTTGGGAGAAACAGGTCCTGAAAGAACTTCAACTGGTGTGCCATCCTCTTGCTCTCAAGAGCATGCATGAGTGAGTCTCCAACGGTAAAATGTGGGGCAGTGGACAGTAAAAGGTACCCTGATTCCTGGTTGAGACAGGTTGAATCACCTGGAGACCCTAAAAGGGATGGCAGGTACACCCCAGCCTCCCAGATCAGGGCATCATTAGCTGCAGACCCCCACAAACCCCTGTAGAGAGATTTGAGACAGACCAGTCAAGTAGAACAATGCCCGAAGCCCCTCTTCCACAGATGAGGAAGTGACCACAGGTTACATAGGTTCAAGACAGATCAGTCACAGAGGGCAATACCCCAAGCCCCTCCTCCACAGGTGCGTGTGTGTGTGTGTGTGTGTCCACAGGTCATGCAGCCTCAAGACAAATCAGTTGTAGAAACAGGACCATGCCTCAAATATATAGATGAGGTCTGATTCATCCAAAAAGCTGTAATTAAGTGCCATGTTCAGAATTAAATGTGTCCAGGAATTTTCCATCGTCTGAGAGCTTCTGTCATAAGAGCTGTAACACCGCCGCTTGGGGAAGAGATCTGCTCTCCCAAAATCGCTGCCAGAAGCTCCCCTGCACCCTCCTCCAGCTAGTCAGTCCCCTGCTGGCTCAGCCTGGCCAGAGCAACCTAAGAGGCAGCACCTGCACAAATGAGAAGGCAGAGGAGGCAGCGAAAACTGTTTCCCCTTTCTGCCCTTGTTCTCTCCTTTTGGCCAAACCTGAACACCTGCCAGGTAAGAGATCTCCGTGGGAGACCACCCTGGTGCCAGAACCCTACAGTAAAACACTTGTAAAACGTGTGTGTGTGTGTGTGTGTGTGTGTGTGTGTGTGTGTGTGTGTATGAGAGAGAGAGAGAGAGAGAGAGACAGAGAGAGACACAGAGAGACAGAGACAGAGACAGAGACAGAGACAGAGACAGAGAGAGAGAGAGAGAGAGAGAGACAGAGACAGAGACAGAGACAGAGACAGAGAGAGACAGAGACAGAGACAGAGACAGAAACAGAGATTCTTTAAGCTTTTGGAAATACTTAGTAAAATAATTATGGTTACTAAAATCACCTACATTGGGGAAAAAATTCACAACTCGGGCTTTATAAACTTTTTAAGCTACCAGAAGTCAAAATGTATAGTTTACATGAACAGCAAATATATTTAATGACTGCATTTTGCTAAATATAGAAAACCTTTTCATGTCTGTTGGCAGCATCATTTCTCAGCCCTAAAAAAAAAAAAATTTTATCAATATTATTTTACTTGATTTAAGTCTCTAGGAACAAACAAATTCACATTGAATTTTCCAAAATCTCAGTCTCTGAAAGCAGGACATTATCTCCAAATAAATAAAAAACCAACAGGTAAGAGATGATACATAGAGCCAAATATCAAGAGGAGAAAACAGCAGGTATGTGCTTTCTTCAAGGGCTATGTAAGTCATTCCATTATACATAATTCCAAACTCATGATTTCATTGTCCAAAAACACTTATTAATGATCATTAAAATTAGTTTGTAGAAAGAGGCACCCATCTTTGAAATTGACTTCTAATTGAGGGGCAGACAAAATGATGAATCAGAGAATGATTCGAAAGACTGAGTCAGAGATAGGGTATGCCAAACTTTCATGAGAAAAGACAGGAGAGAGAGAGAGAGAGGAGAAAGAGAGAGAGAGAGAGAGAGAGAGAGAGAGAGAGAGAGAGAGAGAATACTGAAGAGGGTACTGCAGAAATAAAGAGGGAGATATAAAGATAAAGAGGAAAAAGGTGATAGATAGGGCAGTCCGTTCACTGAGTTCAATTCAATTGAGTTCAGGTAATGCAGTGAAGTTTAGTTAAATTCATCAGTGCAATTTGGTGCAGTTTAGCTCAGTGCAGTTGCTTTCTGTAGAGTTTGTGCAGCTTCATTCAGTCCCATTTAGTTCATGCAATCACCACAGTAACACCTGTTGAATTGAAAGGCAGTTTTTCTAAGCAGCGCAAGGGAGAAGCCAGTTTGAATCATTCAGCTTGAAAAGGATTTTTGAGTCAGAACAACTTGGTTGAACCAGCCAGTCAAAGTTCAGAAAGAACTAGGGAATAGTGTGCTTATTCAGAAGTAAACTCCAATGTGACAATTAATTACATTTGGATAATAAACGTTACTTCTGCACAGGTGTGCGTTGTTCGCATATGAAGATTTCTGTATTTACTGTAGAAAATGGCCCACATCTATGTCTGGAGTCACAACAAATCTGTGGCTGAACCGATCAGCATTTACTCTCAGCTAATTTCAACTAATGTCTCATAGTTAAGTCAAGTGAAAGATGGATGAGATATCCATCTATAAATCCTTAATGGTAAAACTAATTTTTGCCTAAATCTGTTGCTCAGAATATAATCTTATTGCTCATTTACTCACTGGGCTACGTTCAATGAAAACAACTCTCGATTAAATTTGCCAATTATAATTTTCTTTGCTGTACAAGTTCAGTGTAGGGATTTTGTCAATTTAAAAATACGGCAGCTTCACTTATTCCTTCAGAGATCAGGAAAGGACTATTAGATGGCTTGGAGATGCAAGGAACACATGATCAGGTTTACCTGGACTCTGTATGCCCTCAGCAGCTGCTGTTCCCTAGCAGGGATGTGAAGATATTACTTTTGCCCTGGACTAAGATTGTATCCTCAGGTGCAATGTCAATCAGGCCTTAAGGTATTTCTTTTTACTTACAACAGAGCCATCTTCATTATGGATACATATACCATAAACATACTGGCAATATTTACTGATGTCTCCTGCACCCTTCAAGTGCACAATAACCTTTTAATGTGATAGTTTTCATGGTGTTACTACAGTTCAGTTGTGAGGCAAGTAAGAAATTCTAACATTTTGTTAGACAACTCCCAAGCACCATTACTCATTCTTGATTATTTACTGCTTAGTATCATCCTTGTCATTTGCCCTTTTTGTTGCTTCAAGGAACTCTATTTATGCAGCATCTTTGAAACTTTATGTGTCTGAGAGTGTATTAGGTCTATTTTGATCTTCTATGTCATTGCAATAATTATAACCAATTCCCAATCCTTAAGACAAACATCCCAGTTGAATGCTGCTTCTAGATTCGGTGCTTTCGGAGCTCTTTATCACTGGATTTTTCTCCTCTGCTAGTCTCTAGTAACCAAGAATCATCCTGAGTGACCAGCCCTCTGAGATTTACCTTTCTTCTAGGACCCTGGGTGGAGGGGGAGGGAGTCATAGCTTATATTTGTAGCTTATATTTTTCCACACATACTTTATGCATGCTTTTAGTTACACTTCCTTACCCTAAAGCCCAAAGTTCATCATTGAGAGGCTGTTAAGTCCATTCCATTTGCTAGTTCAGTTCAGTAGATAAATTCCAGTATATTTTCTCTTACATATCTAGAATTTTCCTTATCTAAATATTCCAGAATTTCATTGTTATTTTGCCTTGGTAAGTCTCAATTTGGGGGCAAATATACCTTAAAATTACTAAAAGAAAACCCTATTTCCAATTTGTTTTGGGACATTCTCCTTAGTCTTCACCTTAGAAGTTAGTGTCCTTGGATACCACCAAAATAAGCTCTAGAATTGATAGTTTGCTATGACATTGGAAATCCAAAGCCTTTTTTTTTTCATTGCTTTCAAGATAGTCTTACTCAAGTCAAGGAAGGGTGTATCAGAGTGTTGGGGGCAGATCAGAGGACTGGTTGTGCTCAGTGAAAGGCATTTAATTCCACATCCTGAAAGCCGTTATGCCTTCCTTATGTTACATCGATCTGTCCCATGGAGTAAGCTGATTTATCATCTCCCAGAGAAATAAACTCTTTGTTCATCATTGATAAGGGGGTTTCTTGACTGTCACACTGGTCCAACAACTTCCAGTGCTTCATTCATTGCTACTCATAGGAGCCTCATATACAGGAACATGGTAAAAATATTTACCATTGGTCACTTAGAAAAATCATGTTTTTTACATTAAGGAAAGGTTCCACATCTCGCTTTAAGCAGTTGAAAGGTAAATATTGACAGGCTAAATCATCAGTCATGAAGGTGCAAACCCAAACTACCCATATTGAAGGGGATGAGGCAGAAGCTGCTATTGATTTAAAGCTAGTTTATATGAAGGAATGAGATTATTTTGTTCCTCTATCTTTTATTTGTAAGATTATAATATAAGCTCACCATTTCTCATTTCTCCCTCCCAACCAACACTCTGACATACACCTTCTTGACTTGAATGAGAATATCTTAAGAGCAAAGCAACAAAAAAGAAAGAAAAGAGGGAAAGAAAGAAATCGTTCAGGAACACAAATAAAAGGCCAAATTACTACTCAAATCCCAGACACCTTTTATCTTTCTTCTCGACTATTTTCAGTCTGTATCTTTTGTCCCCCGGGCTGTAAGATGGGAGCTTGCCTGTAGGAACCAACGTTTGTATCATAAATGAGAAAGGAACAGGGTAGATGGCAATGGGAAGTGATAAGAGTTTTCCTTTTATCAGGAAAATTACAGCTTTCCATGAACTCTTCCTTGTGAAATCAGGCCTTCCACCTCCCTGTTTGGATCAGTTTCACCTGGCCCTCACTGCAAGCACGCCTGGGTGTGTAGCACGCCTGGGTGTGTACAGTTCTACCAGTGTACATTGCTATCCAAATACTATGGCACATTGCTTCATAAGCTAAGACTCAAATGCAACCAGCAGTGCTTGCCACAGACCATATTTAAATTTTTAAATAACCAACCACTGACACTTAATACTCTTAAATTTTTGAAAATTAATACTACAGAAATATTTTCATTTTTAGTATTTTGTACAGTGTTATACAATATGTTTGGTTATTTTTATTTGTATACTGAAGTAATTTTTAACAAACCACTTTATTTTAAACTACCTTGAATATTGTCAGAAATTAGATCAGAGGTAGTATAATAGCTCTGAGTGTAAAGGCATATTTACAATATAAAAAAAAAGTGATGTTTTGTGTTACAACAAAAATGTAAAACTTCTGTGTAGAGATTGTTAAATGACCTTTAAATTTTCTTTTACCATTTAGCAGATAGGAATAATAGACACAATCTTTTGCAAATGACAGGACCATTCTCCAAAAAATACAACTTCCCCCTAAACCAGAAAATGCAACAGGATCAGAAATAAAACAGAATGGCAAGAAGATAAGGCTAAAACCTGAGGCCAGCTGGAATACAAGAACCGAGGCAAAAAAAAAGACAAGGATGTCATTTTATGGGTATATCTGAGAATTAAAATCCCTCCCTGAAATCCGCTTCACAAGATAGCACATCAGGCTAGAATAGGAATTTTTGTAGAAGACAGGTGCAAAATAGTTCAAGGCACCCCTAGATTGTGGCAAAATTTTCCACCAAGCTATCAATGTGGTGTATGAGGAAGAAGCAAGCAGAGTCTCAAATCTAGATTAGGCAAATTATCTTCTAGCATGGTGAATCATGTGCGGTATCCTCAACATCACTAAAGGACAGCAGTCCTAAATATGTTTGTACACTGGTGGACCCCATAGGCTAAAGGATGAGAAAGCCACTAGGCACAGACAGGCCAATGTAGAGAAGTATTACCAGTTCGATTTTTTGTGTCTGGTCCAAAGAATTGAAAATAAAGGCTCACATTGATTTGCAAATGAAACTAGATAATGTTGGAGTAAAGCAATGTAAATTGTGTGTGTGTGTGTGTGTATGTGTGTGTATGTGTATATGTGTGTGTATGTGTATATGTGTGTATGTGTGTGTATGTGTATATGTGAATATGTGTGTTTATGTGTGTATGTATGTGAGTATGTGTGTGTATGTGTGTATATGTGTGTGTATGTATATGTATGTGTATATGTGTGTGTGTGTATGTGTATATGTGTGTGTGTATGTGTGTGTGTGTGTAAAATCTTGAATATATATTTGTAATAGACAGCATGCCACTTGATTGAGAGTATTCAGCGATCTCAGCATACCTCTTTATAAGGCCTAAAGGAAGAAGAGGTATAGTTAGGATGGTTTTCAGTTTTGATTGACAGATTGGGTTGTATAACCATTTTTATACTATGTATGTCCCTTTTCTGAATAAATCTATGCTTCATTTTAAACATGCCACACTCTGTGCTAGCAAAAATTTAGATGAAAGTGTTTTCCATGAAAAGCTAGGTGAGTGTATAATTTCTTCTTATTGCATATACTCTAAAATAACTTTTATTCCTGTCCAAGCCTTCTCTCCTTCATACCTGATTGGTTACATTGGGAATATAGTGAAATAGAACCTATATAAATACGATTGTTCCAGCTCATAAATGTCAGTAACTCCAACTCCAGAAGGTCCAAAATTCTCTTCTGGCCTCTGTGGGTAACTTCACTCAATACCACACAGCCTCCAAATACTCATGTACAAATATAAGAATAACATTTATTTGTCAAATATAATTGTTGTCACAGAGGCTCAATGCTGAATTTGATAACCCTTTCCAGTTCTTTCTGAACACTGACTGGCTGGTTCAACTCAGCTGTTGTAGCACAAACTCCACTCCAACCTGACCAATTCAATCTGTGTTCTTTCAGTCTCTCACAGAATTGCTCTGTTTGGTCGCAAACTAAGTGTCCATTTGTTCTAATCTTCTAGTTACTTATCACTCTCTACATTTAACTATCTCTGATGACCTGTCCTAAACTGCATGAACTCAAAAAGAAACTTTACTACAGTGAACTCACGTCACTGACTTCCAAATGACCGACTCCCTATCTCCCTTCCCTGCTCTTTAATAGCTTGTATTTCCTGTGCTGTTCTCCTGAGAGTTGAATGTATTCTATCTCTGAATCTTTCTGTCAAATCTTTTCTGATTCATCACTTTGTCTGCCCGTCAATTAGAAATAAATTTCAAACCTGGCTCTTTTCTCCTACTAATTAATTTTACTTTAAAATTTTGTGCCAAGTGTGTGTCTGCATTCCAGCCATAGCAGTTAAAGTCATGTGTTATGTCTGCACTCCAATTGAAGTCATTGGATATTATCCATTTTCAAAGCAGCCATGTTGCTCAAGTAAAATTTCTCTACACACAGATAATTAAAAGTAAATGCAGAACCCAAGCCCTGAGCAGGTCTTAGATGCAGGCTTTGCACACATTACCATAACAGCCAAAGGAAGTCCAACTGAAAGGTGCTCTAACAAGCCCATGATCATAGGTGAGGAGGCCTCAAGATTGCCACAATACCAGAAGTAACTGGGTTTCACAAGATCCAGGGGCACAGGAATCCGTGAGCAGCCAGTAGCACATGTTCCTTCCTGTCTGAATCTGCACCCTGATCAGACCTGTGGTGTGCTGCTCAGTATCCACTCATATAACACCTAGAAGAAGCCCAACTGACACATGCTCTGAAATGCCCAAGATTACAGGATGACTGAATCACAGAGGAAGCTAGACACGCAGGAGATCAGACACACCCAGGAGGCTCTGACACACTCAAGATCACAGTTGAGGCCACGATATAAGACTTGAGCTTTGTTCAGGGTGATAAGCATGGATCATTCTACATGCCAACTTCCAGTTGAACCAGCACCATTTGTTGAAAATGTTATCTTTTTTCCATTGGATGACTTTAGCTCCTTTGTTAAAAATCAAATGACCATAGGTGTGTGGTTTCATTTCTGAGTCTTCAATTCTATTCCACTGATCTACCTACTTTTATCACTATTGCTCTGTAATAGTGTTTGAGGTCTGTGTCATCCATTCTATGTGAAATTATTTATTAAATCTATATATTTTAGCAAGTACTTTTACAAATGAAGCATTTCCTTATCCTTTAATCACATGTATAATATTTAACATAAAACTTGAAAACATTGGGATAGGCAGAATTTCAATGGAGATAAGAGAGTTGATTTGATTAACAAAGAAAATGTCTTCTGTGAAATGAAATAACCTATTTTTGTTGTTGTTGTTGTTCTCCTGGATCCTTTTGGGACCCTAAAATTATTTTTTTGTGTCACTATTCTATAACAATACCTACATTTCTTTTTTTTTTTCATCTTTATTAAATTGGGTATTTCTTATTTACATTTCAATTGTTATTCCCTTTCCCCATTTCCAGGTCAACATCCCCTTAACCCCTCCCCCTCCCTTTCTATATGGGTGTTCCCTTCCCCATCCCCCTCATTACTGCCCTCCCCCAAAGAAGCCTGTTCACTGGGAGTCCAGCCTTGGCAGGACCAAGGGCTTCCCCTTCCACTGATGCCCTTACTAGGCTATTCATTGCTACCTATGCAGTTGGAGCCCAGGTCAGTCCATGTATATATAGACTTTGGGTAGTGACTTAGTTCCTGTGAAAGACCCCGGCTTAGCAGCAGTAACGCCATTTTGCAAGGCTGTACTTAAGATGACTGGTTCAGGGAAAGGTCAGAACACTGAGAACACAGCGGCTGCCAAGCAGGATGTGTGTGGTTGAGCGCCTGACAATGAAAAAGAGGAATGTGGAAAGCCCCTGGAGAGGTCCCACACCCAGGAAGGTGGCTTGGGAACTTGCCCCTGGGCTGAACGCTCGCCATATTAGAATTCACCAATTATATCCCTGTAACCATGCATCTGCTTCTGTATGCTTGCTTCTGCTCCCCAGAACCCTATAAAAAACCCATCCTGGTTTCCACTGGGCGAGCCAGTCCCCCGAGTTGACTGAAGCACCCACAGGTGCCTGTGTACTCTGACAATAAACCAAATCCTCTTGCTGATTGCATCCTGTGGTCTCAGTCTGGTCATTGGGCTGGAGGGTCTCCTTCCGGAGGGAAAGTTCTCTCTGAGAGCTTTTCCCCTGGAAGCTCTGATTGTTGGCATTCTTGTTCATATGGGGTCTCAAGCCCTTTCAAGCTCTTCCAGTCCTTTCTCTGAATCCTTCAACTGGGGTCCAGTTCTCAGTTCAGTGTTTTGCTGCTGGCATTCGCCTATGTATTTGCCATATTCTGGCTGTGTCTCTCAGGAGACATCTGGTTCCTGTCAGCCAGCACCACCTTTTTTTTTTTTTTTTTTTTTTTTTAATAAGCAAAAGGTGAGGTTTATTACGGAGATCTATTATAGGGATCTCCGGGCCGACACGTATCCCATGCAGGGGACAGAAGTGTCGACCCTGAAACTCAAAAGTCAGGGGTTTATATAGGGAAAGCTAGGGGGTTTGGTGTGGTTACACACAATTGGCTATTCTGGCGCGGCTATAAGTGATTGGCTCATTCAAACATGGCAGTGAGATTACAGCACAGCAGAAGAGTACGTGCTGACTGGAGCGTACAGGATTTTAGAAGCCAGGGGCTTATCAGGGTTTGAAGGACATCTGGTTAAAGTGTGACTCTGAGTAAGCTGGGGGAGGTGCCCTTCTGCCAAGTGGTTTATGAGTCAGTCTTGATAGCTTGGGCTGGTTCCTGCATTCTTTTTCTTTATCTTTATGGCCTGTCAGTCCTGGCTGCAGGGCGGGCCCTGCCCTGCCTGGACAGTGTTTAGCCCTGAGTCTGTGGATTTTGAAACTTATTCAAGAATCTTTTTTTTTCTTTTTTCCAGAGCTGGGGACCGAACCCAGGGCCTTGCGCTTCCTAGGCAAGCGCTCTACCACTGAGCTAAATCCCCAACCCCTTAATTTTATATTTTTAAACCTTAAATCTGTATAATTTTCCTTTCATTCCCCTCTTCTTCCACTAAGTAATTCTAATCTTAGAATTTTGATATAAGTCTCATATTTGGTCTCACCAGTTGTCCTAACTGACTGGTACTGTTGTCTCAGAACCATCAACCGCACAGCACCCACTCAATTTTTAACAAAAGCAATTAACCTGTTTGTCACCCAGGGGCCAAACACTAAAACCAAGAAAATTATTAGTAATGGCCCAACTATAGCAGAGAGTAGGGTAGTCATCCAGGGAGACCGAGTGAACCAAGACTCAAACCAACCTTGTTAAGGGTCTTTATCTTTTTGTCTTACTAAGTCTTTAGCATCAGGATTCTAATCTAGACACTATCTGAACCTACATACAAAGGTCATGACTGTCTTTTAGAACTTTTAAACTTATATAGGTTAGGCACAGTCCCAAGAAGTGTTAGGAATACTAACATATGTAATGTTACATCATTTGTAATAGAAATCAAGCCTATCTCCACACCTATCCTGATAGAACCCAGGGCAAACATGAAATCTTTGTTTCTAAAGCAAACTCTTTAAGTGAGCATTATAGCAACCTCCCAGTCACGTCTCTGAAGTATCCACTTATCCGATATGTAAGTCTAGGGAGCTTTTTGAAGATCTGAGTGTCCCTCTAGATCCCAGCTCTCAGCCCCAACAGCGAGTACACAGCTGGTGAGGGCTGAGACTTGACGGCTGTCAGGGTGGTCAGCAGCACCAGGTAGAGTTCTTTCCAGCGAGGCTCGAGTGTCTGGGCTCAGTGTCGTCGTATGTAGCCGAGTCTCCAACCTGGAAATGATGAGATGTCTCGGGGGCCCCTGGGGCATAGGCTGCTGCCAGCTGTAAGCAGATTTCTTTCTGTATCACCTGTAGGTCTTTTAGCCTGGCATACAAATCATTATTACTATGACATGTTGGTTTAATAACATCATCTAATACAGTCAGAGGAGCTGAGGCCCCATATAAGATCTCAAAGGGGGTAAGGCTGAATCTGGAAGGGCTATTTCTTGCTCTGAAGAGAGCAAGAGGGAAGGAGTGCCACCCAGTCTGCGCCAGTCTCCATGGTCAATTTGGTCAGGGTCTCTTTTAGAGTTTTATTTATTTACTCTATCTGTCCTGAACTTTGAGGTCTGTAAATACAGTGTAATTTCTAATCGACTCTAAATACTTGGCTACACTCTGGCTTACCTTGGCAACGAAAGTAGGGCCATTGTCTGACCAGATTACCTTGGGCACTCCAGACCTGGGGAAGATTTCTTCCAGTATCTTCTTGATGACTATCGAGGTCGTCTCTTGCTTGGTGAGGAAAGCTTCTATCTATTCCTGAAAAGGTATCTACAAGCACTAGGAGATACTTGTGACCATATTATCTCAGTGAAGTTTACTTCGACTTCTCACTAAACTCTCTAGGTTTCTTTGCCCTGTTTGTTTACTAAGCATTCACTTACTGGCATACCTTATACTTTTTTACTGTCTCTCTGGCTAAAATCTTAAAGTCTATTACATACACCTTAACTACTTGGACAAACTTTTTATCTCCTAAATGAGTCCCTTTCTGTATTTGGCAAAGTGATTCTTTTGTTTGTACTCTGGGGAGTATAGCTTTCCCCTCAAGTGTGTCATTGTACGTTTATCTTTTAAGCAAGGTGGGCCTTTTCTTCTATTGTATATTCTAAGTGGGGCCATCCCTTTAGTCCAATCCCAGTTCCCAGTGGCTGTCTCTTGCAGGCCTGTAAGCAGGATAGGCTCCTGCATAGCCATTCCCCAAGCCACTTTATATGCTTTGTTACTGCCCCATGCCACTGAATCTCTTCCTTCCTGATGTTCTGGGCAATGAATAATACTCACAGTTGCTGGCTTCATCAGGGCATCCAAGAGATGGCAAAGACATCTGTAGCGCTGATGTGCTAGGGGGTTAGGGTTCAGCCATTCCAGATGACATTGTGTTGTCCACCATGGCAGCACCCACTTATCTCTGACCTTCATGAAGAGAACTGTTCCCATCTGTGGACAAGGTAGCCTCGGCTTTCAGCAGGGGTCAATCAGCCAGTCGCAGAGGTCTTTCCTCCACCCATGGGCTTCTGCAAGTACTTGACACTTGTGCTATGGTAGTTCCAGGTCAGGACTGGGTAGCAAGGTAACCAGATTGCCCCCAACTTGTGGAGAATCTAGTCCATGGCAGCTGACCAGTGGTCCCATTTTTTTGGACGTTCTATTCAAAGGCAAAACATCAGCCACTCTATAACAGTTTAAGTCCTGGATTGGGTGATAATTGTTAGTGCCCGGTTGGCAGGAGTGATGTGTTCCAGGCAGAACAGCACTAAGCCACACATCTCCCAGCATCAGGTACTGGTGCACTGAGACAGGTCTTAAGCTCCACATACACAGTCTGCAGATATTCATACACATGCCTCACCCAGCCATTTCAGCACACGCAAGCCATTTTGGAGAGCAAATTTCTCATGAGCAAGGGATAGGGGCAGTCAGGGATGACCATGAACTAGTTTACCTGGCCCACGCCAAGGTCTACTGTTCTTCGGGTAGTCCATAAGTATTGTTTGTTGCCAGTAGCCCCCTGTATTCAAGGTCTTTGGATACTGGCCCACTGGAGCATAAGAGCACGGAGGGTTGGGTCCCTGTATCCACAAAACAACTAGGCGGGCTTCCCTTCTATCTCTGTGCATAGCCAGCACTCTAGGACCAAGAGGCTCTCCAGTGGCCCCTCTTGTTCTTTCTGGGGCAGTCCCTGACCCAGTGTCTTTTTTTTTTTTTTTGCATTAGGCACACCGATCTTTAGCCAGGAATTCTCTCCTGTTGCCAGGTACTCTCTTCCTAGGTTCCCTAACTACTGTGGCCAGTATATGTTCCTCTCTTGTCTTTTATCTCTCTTTAGCTCTCTAATTTCCTCTTCTTTTGTCTCTTCTTCCCTAGCTTCCTGCTCTTTTTACCTCTTTTTTTCTTTCAACCTTATTTTCTCTGTAACTTATACTAACTCTCAGCAACTTAGCTTAACCCTTTAAATTTCTGTAACTTTCTCTTCATATCCTTTCCTTATCTTAACCAGATTGGTGGGACATTTTCCAGCCACTCGGAGACCCACCCTCGGAGCCTGGGGGCAGACCCAGGAGCACTCCCTACCTTCAGGGGTATTGAAGTCAACAGTCAGGAGTGAGGGCCTTCCATACATGTCTGGAACATTCTTTCTGGCCTCTAGTAGGATTCTGTCTTTTCTCAGTGATAAAGAAGACCTGTAACAGTTACTAACACGCACCTCAAGTGGGATGGTGAGAATACAAGAAGGGAATCTAGAGAATAGAGGTCCACTGAAGAGGACAAATAGCATTTATTCATACAGCTAAACCAGGAGGCCTTTTTTGGACAAAAAGGCCATTGTAAAAATAAGCACAAGCTTTGTCTATGAAACAGAAAAGCGAGCAGAGGGGCAGTCTATCTGTTACCGGCTGTCTCTCTGGACTTAGATTTTCCTTTAAGGAGTACCTCTCTTCAGTGTCAACTTGGTGGCTTTGCCTCTCAAAAGAACCAGCCTCCAAATGAAACTAGGCTCCTAGTAACAACTAATAACAAAAGGATGGAGAGATGGTTAGAACCTGGGTGCTAGATACTAAGCAGCTGACAAAAGAATTGTAACCACTTCACCTGGGGCTTCCTGTCTCTTACATCTAATAAAGAGATTGTTAATAATATAGTACCAACCTTTCACAAAACTATAGCTCTCTCCGTGTCTCCGCATACCAGGACTGCAGTAGTAGTCCTTTACCAAGCTGTGTCACTGGGCTAAAGGCCCATGGAAAAGAAAACATTAATCCTGACCTTGGCCACAGCCAAAGCCTGAATTCTAAATTTTGACTGGCAAAACAAAGTTTTTCACAGTTTGTTGTAGATTCTTTTTGAAACTATTTTAGGGGCTTCTCTGCCCCCCAACCTGGGGGGCATCTCTCTCCTTGGGAAGGAGGCTCAAGAGAAAAGATAAACTCCTGGCAGAAAACAATTTTTTCAAGCAAATTATTTTTTAACTTTTAACTTAAGCACCAAGAGGACCAAGTAAAACTCTTTGACTAACAAAGCAAACAGTTCCATGATTTCAAACACAGTCATCAGTCCAAGATTTCAAACACAGTCATCAGTCCAAATTCAAAAATGAAACAAAAACCAAAAAGACACTCGACAATACCACAGAAAACAAACTAGACAAACAAGACCAAGACAAAGCATCCTATAACCAATTTCCACAGATGCCTGGTACCTTCAGTACCTGGCCCAAATTGCAGCTTAACCTTAGCTGCTTCTGGGATGAGATGGACCATCTGATTCTACCTCCCAACAGGATTCCAGAGTGTCCTCTTGCCCATCCGATGGTCCACCGTCAAAGACAAAGGGGTTGTCACAGTCTGCCCCATGGCAAAGAAAAAGAACACCAAACACAGAAACAGAATACAGACAACAGACACTAACACGTCCAAGCACATTTGTCCGCACCTATATACTTAAACAGGCAGCTGAAAGCGACCTCCGACGGAGTGGGATTCCTCCTCCACTCCTGCCTAGGTAAAAGGAGCACTCCGTCTCCTTTATTCCAGAAAACCACAGTCAGGTCCTCCTGATTGCCCACAGTCGGGCTCTCCCGACTGCTTTCCGCCCATGGAACGTCTTCCAGGGCTGCAGCTTGTGGGCCTGGGGCGTCCCCCCTTCTGCAGCCAGAGGATCCTCATGGACCACAAAGGCAGCTGCACCGAGTGGGGATAAACATCCACTCTCCTAGCACAGGGCAGGAATACACATCCATGCTCTTAACATAGGGCAGGAATACACATCTACCCTCTTAACACTGACCGGTACTAAGACACACACATATACACACATGGCAGAACCAAAACAGAGGCAGACACAGACTGACCAATGCTGTGCTGCTCACACAGAAACACTCAGACAAACATCCAACTCACCTCAAGGGTCTTGAGTCTAGGGTGGTCTCAAGATCCCAGGCGAGCCCCCAATTGAAAAAACCTAGCTCGAGTCTAAGGATGGCTCGGCCCAGGAAACACCGATCACAGACAGAGCCCCCAAATGAAAAGATCCCACGCAGAGAGACCCTTACTCAAGTCTCGGGAAATCGCGGACCCCAGACACAGAGAGACCATTTTGGATGTAATAAGCAAAGGCAAGGTTTTTTACGGAGATCTATTACGGGGATCTCCGGGCCAACACGTATCCCACGCAGGGGACAGAGGTGTTGACCCCGAAACTCAAAAGTCAGGGGTTTATATAGGGAAAGCTAGGAGGTTTGGTGCAGTTACTCACAATTGGCTAATTTCTGGCGCGGCTATAAGTGATTGGCTCCTTCAACATGGCAGTGAGATTACAGCACAGCAGAAGAGTACGTGCTGACTGGAGCGTACAGGATTTTAGAAGCCAGGGGCTTATCAGGGTTTGAAGGACATCTGGTTAAAGTGTGACTCTGAGTAAGCTGGGGGAGGTGCCCTCCTGCCAAATGGTTTATGAGTCAGTCTTGATAACTTGGGCTGGTTCCTGCACTCTTTTTCTTTATCTTTATGGCCTGTCAGTCCTAGCTGCAGGGCGAGCCCTGCCCTGCCTGGACAGTGTTTAGCCCTGAGTCTATGGATTTTGAAACTTATTCTTTTAATTTTATATTTTTAAACCATAAATCTGTATAATTTTCCTTTCAAAAGCATCACTGTTCTTATAATATATATACTACCACATGCTAGCAATGCATCATCTGCCCACTGTAAGCTTTCTGTGGCACTTGCTTCTTATATATTTGTTTGGCTGTCTCTAAGCACCTTTATTCTTTTAGCTGCCATAAATTGAATTCTACGTAAGTTACAGCAGAAAGGAAATCCTACTTGGCGGGCATTCCATTTATATTCTTTTTTTTTTCCCTTAATTTTTTTTTATTAACTTGAGTATTTCTTATTTACATTTCGAATGTTATTCCCTTTCCTGGCTTCTGGGAAAACATCCCTAATCCTCCCCTCCCTTCTTTATAGGTGTTCCCTCCCCATCCTCCCCCCATTGCCGCCCTCCCCCCAACAATCTACTTCACTGGGGGTTCAGTCTTAGCAGGACCCAGGGCTTCCCTTTCCACTGGTGCTCTTACTAGGATATTCATTGGTACCTATGAGGTCAGAGTCCAGGGTCAGTCCATGTATAGTCTTTAGGTAGTCGCTCAGTCCCTGGAAGCTATGGTTGCTTGGCATTGTTGTTCATAAGGGGTCTCAAGCCCCTTCAAGCTGTTCCAGTTCTTTCTCTGATTCCTTCAACGGGGGTCCTGTTCTCAGTTCAGTAGTTTGATGCTAGTATTCGCCTATGTATTTGCTGTATTCTGGCTGTGTCTCTCAGGAGAGATCTACATCCAGCTCCTGTCGGCCTGCACTTCTTTGCTTCATCCATCTTGTCTAATTGGGTGGCTGTATATGTATGGGCCACATGTGGGGCAGGCTCTGAATGGGAGTTCCTTCAGTCTCTGTTTTAACCTTTGCGTCTCTCTTCCCTGCCAAGGGTATTCTTGTTCCCCTTATAAAGAAGGAAAAATTCACATTTTGATCATCCGTCATGAGTTTCATGTGTTCTATGCATCTAGGGTAATTCAAGCATTTGGGCTAATAGCCACTTATCAATGAGTGCATACCATGTGTGTTTCTCTGTGAATGGGTTACCTCACTCAGGATGATATTTTCCAGTTCCAACCATTTGTCTATGAATTTCATTAAGTCATTGTTTTTGATAGATGAGTTATATTCCATTGTGTAGTTGTACCACATTTTCTGTATCCATTCCTCTGTTGAAGGGCATCTGGGTTCTTTCAAGCTTCTGGCTATTATAAATAAGGCTGCGATGAACATAGTGGAGCATGTGTCTTTTTTATATGTTGGGGCATCTTTTGGGTATATGCCCAAGAGAGATATAGCTGGATCCTCAGGTAGTTCAATGTCCAATTTTCTGAGGAACCTCCAGACTGATTTCCAGAATGGTTGTACCAGTGTGCAATCCCACCAACAATGGAGGAGTGTTCCTCTTTCTCCGCATCCTGGCCAGCATTTGTTGTCACCTGAGTTTTGATCTTAGTCATTCTCACTGGTGTGAGGTGAAATCTCAGGGTTGTTTTGATTTGCATTTCCCTTATGACTAAAGATGTTGAACATTTCTTTAGGTGTTTCTCAGCCATTTGGCATTCCTCAGCTGTGAATTCTTTGTTTAGCTCTGAACCCCATTTTTTAATAGGGTTATTTGTCTTCCTGCGGTCTAACTTCTTGAGTTCTTTGTATATTTTGGATATAAGCCCTCTGTCTGTTGTAGAATTGGTAAAGATCTTTTCCCAATCTGTTGGTTGCCGTTTTGTCCTAACCACAGTGTCCTTTGCCTTACAGAAGCTTTGCAGTTTCGTGAGATCCCATTTGTTGATTCTTGATCTTATAGCATAAGCCATTGGTGTTTTGTTCAGGAAATTTTTTCCAGTGCCCATGTGTTTGATATGCTGCCCTAGTTTTTCTTCTATTAGTTTGAGTGTATCTGGTTTTATGTGGAGGTCCTTGATCCACTTGGACTTAAGCTTTGTACAGGGTGATAAACATGGATCGATTTGCATTCTTCTACATCTTCACCTCCAGTTGAACCAGCACCATTTGCTGAAAATGCTATCTTTTTTCCATTGGATGGTTTTGGCTCCTTTGTCAAAAATCAATTCCCCTAGGTGTGTGGGTTCATTTCTAGGTCTTCAATTCTGTTCCATTGGTCTATCTGTCTGTCTCTGTACCAATACTATGCAGTTTTTATCATTATTGCTCTGTAATACTGCTTGAATTCAGGGATAGTGATTCCCCCTGAAGTCCTTTTATTGTTGAGAATAGTTTTAGCTATCCTGGATTTTTTGTTATTCCAGATCAATTTGCAAATTGTTCTGTCTAACTCTTTGAAGAATTGGGTTGGTATTTTGATGGGGATTGCATTGAATCTGTAGATTGCTTTTGGTAGAATGGCCATTTTTACTATATTAATGCTGCCAATCCATGAGCATGGGAGATCTTTCCATCTTCTGAGGTCTTCATCAATTTCTTTCTTCAGAGTCTTGAAGTTCTTATTTTACAAATCTTTTACTTTCTTGGTTAAAGTCACGCTGAGGTACTTTATATTATTTGGGTCTATTATGAAGGGTGTCATTTCCCTAATTTCTTTCTCGGCTTGTTTCTCTTTTGTGTAGAGGAAGGCTACTGATTTATTTGAGTTAATTTTATACCCAGCCCTACTTTGCTGAAGTGGTTTATCAGCTTTAGTAGTTCTCTGGTGGAACTGTTGGGATCACTTAAAGATACTATCATATCATCTGCAAATAGTGATATTTTGACTTCTTCTTTGCCAATCTGTATCCCCTTGATCTCCTTTTGTTGTCTGATTGTTCAAGACCTATATTGAATATGCAGGGAGAGAGTGGGCAGCCTTGTCTAGTCCCTGATTTTAGTGGGATTGCTTCAAGTTTCTCTCCATTTAGTTTAATGTTAGCAACTGGTTTTTGTATATGGCTTTTTACTATGTTTAGGTATGGGCCTTTGAATTCCTATTCTTTCCAGGACTTTTATCATGAAGGGGTGTTGAATTTTGTCAAATGCTTTCTCAGCATCTAATGAAATGATCATGTGGTTTTGTTCTTTCAGTTTGTTCATATAATGGATCACGTTGATGGTTTTCCATATATTAAACCATCCCTGCATGCCTGGGATGAAGCCTACTTGATCATGGTGGATGATTGTTTTGATGTGCTCTTGGATTCGGTTTGCCAGAATTTTGTTGAGTATTTTTGCGTCGATGTTCATAAGGGAAATTGGTCTGAAGTTCTTTTTCTTTGTTGGGTCTTTGTGTTGTTTAGGTATAAGTGTAATTGTGGCTTCATAGAAGGAATTCGGTAGTGCTCCATCTGTTTCAATTTTGTGGAATAGTTTGGATAGTATTGGTATGAGGTCTTCTATGAAGGTCTGAGAGAATTCTGCACTAAACCCGTCTTGACCTGGGCTCTTTTTGGTTGGGAGACCTTTAATGACTGCTTCTATTTCGTTAGGAGTTATGGGCTTGTTTAACTTGTTTATTTCTTCCTGATTTAACTTTGGTACCTGGTATCTGTCTAGGAAATTGTCCATTTCCTGCAGATTTTCAAGTTTTGTTGATTATAGGCTTTTATAGTAAGATCTGATGATTTTTTTTGAATTTCTTCCGAATCTGTAGTTATGTCTCCCTTTTCATTTCTGATTTTGTTAATTTGGACACACTCTCTGTGTCCTTTCATTAATCTGGCTAAGGGTTTATCTATCTTGTTGATTTTCTCAAAGAACAAACTTTTGGTTCTGTTGATTCTTTCTATGGTCCTTTTTGTTTCTACTTGGCTGATTTCAGCTCTGAGTTTGATTATTTCCTGCCTTCTACTCCTCCTGGGTGTATTTGCGTTCTTTCTGTTCTAGAGCTTTTAGGTGTGCTGTCAAGCTGTTGACATATGCTCTTTCCTGTTTCGTTCTGCAGGCACTCAGAGCTATGAGTTTTCCTCTTAGCACAGCTTTCATTGTGTCCCATAAGTTTGGGTATGTTGTACCTTCATTTTCATTTCATTCTAAATAGTCTTTAATTTCTTTCTTTATTTCTTCCTTGGCCAGGTCATCGTCGAGTAGAGTATTGTTTAACTACCACGTATATGTGGACGTTCTTCCCTTATTGTTATTGAAGACCAGCTTTAGGCCGTGGTGATCTGATAGCACGCATGGGATTATTTCTATCTTTCTGTACCTGTTGAGGCCCATTTTTTGACGAATTATATGGTCAATTTTGGAGAAAGTACCATGAGGAGATGAGAAGAATGTATATCCTTTTGCTTTAGGATAGAATGTTCTATAAATATCTGTTAAGTCCATTTGGTTCATGACATCTCTTAGTCTGTCTATGTCTCTGTTTAATTTCTGTTTCCATGATCTGTCCATTGATGAGAGTGGGGTGTTGAAATCTCCTACTATTATTGTGTAAGGTTCAATGTGTGTTTTGAGCTTTAGTAAAGTTTCTTTTACGTATGTAGGTGCCCTTGTATTTGGGGCATAGATATTTAGGATGGAGAGTTCATCTTGGTGGATTTTTCCTTTGATGAATATGAAGTGTCCTTCCTTATCTTTTTTGATGACTTTTAGTTGAAAATTGATTTTATTTGATATTAGAATGGCTACTCCATCTTGCTTCTTCCGACCATTTGCTTGGAAAATTGTTTTCCAGCCTTTCACTCTGAGGTAGTGTCTGTCTTTGTCTCTGAGGTGTGTTTCCTGTAGGCAGCAGAATGCAGGGTCCTCATTGCGTATCCAGTTTGTTAATCTATGTCTTTATATTGGGGAGTTGAGACCATTGACGTTGAGAGATATTAAGGAATAGTGATTATTGCTTCCTGTTATATTCATATTTGGATGTGAGGTTATGTTTGTGTGCTTTTCTTCTCTTTGTTTTGTTGACAATACAATTATTTTCTTGCTTTTTCTAGGGTGTAGCTTGCCTCCTTATGTTGGGCTTTACCATTTATTATCCTTTGTAGTGCTGGATTTGTAGAAAGATATTGTGTAAATTTGGTTTTGTCATGGAATATCTTGGTTTCTCTATCTATGTTAATTGAGAGTTTTGCAGGATCCAGTAACCTGGGCTGGCATTTGTGTTCTCTTTTGGTCTGTATGACATCTGTCCAGGATCTTCTGGCCTTCATAATCTCTGGCGAAAAGTCTGGTGTGATTCTGATAGGTCTGCCTTTATATGTTACTTGACCTTTTTCCCTTACTGTTTTTAATATTCTTTCTTTATTTTGTGCATTTGGTGTTTTGACTATTATGTGTCGGGAGGTGTTTCTTTTCTGGTCCAATCTATTTGGAGTTCTGTAGGCTTCTTATATGCCTATAGGTTTCTCTTTTTTTAGGTTAGGGAAGTTTTCTTCTATGATTTTGTTGAAAATATTTACTGGTCCTTTGAGCTGGGAGTCTTCACTCTCTTCTATACCTATTATCCATAGGTTTGATCTTCTCATTGAGTCCTGGATTTCCTCTATGTTTTGGACCAGTAGCTTTTTCTGTTTTCCATTATCTTTGACACTTGAGTCGATGATTTCTATGGAATCTTCTGCTCCTCAGATTCTCTTTTCTATCTCTTGTATTCTGTTGGTGAAGCTTGTATCTACGGCTCCTTGTCTCTTCTTTTGGTTTTCTATATCCAGGGTTGTTTCCATGTGTTCTTTCTTGATTGCTTCTATTTCCATATTTAATTCCTTCAACTGTTTGATTGTGTTTTCCTGGAATTCTTTCAGGGATTTTTGTGATTCCTCTCTATAGGCTTCTCCTTGTTTATTTATGTTTTCCTCAATTCTTTCAGGGATTTTTGTGATTCCTCTCTGTAGGCTTCTACTTGTTTATTTATGTTTTCCTGTGTTTCTCTAAGGGAGTTCTTCAAGTCTTTCTTGAAGTCCTCCAGCATCATGATCAAATATGATTTTGAATCTAGATCTTACTTTTCTGGTGTGTTTGGATATTCACTGTTTGCTTTGGTGGGAGTATTGGGCTCAGATGATGCCATGTAGTCTTGGTTTCGGTTGCTTGTGTTCCTGTGCTTGCCTCTTGCCATCAGATTATCTTTAGTGTTACTTTGTTCTGCTATTTCTGACAGTGGCTAGACTGTCCTATAAGCCTGTGTGTCAGGAGTGCTGTAGACTTGTTTTCCTGTTTTCTTTCAGCCAGTTATGGGAGCAGAGTGTTCTGCTTTCGGGCGTGTAGTTTTTCCTATCTACAGGTCTTCAGCTGTTCCTGTCTGCCTGTGTCTTGAGTTGACCAGGCAGGTCGCTTGGAGCAGGAAGGTTTGTCTTACCTGTGGTCCCGAGGCTCAAGTTTGCTCCTGGGGTGTTTCTCATGAGCTCTCCGTGGGGGCAGCAACCAGAAAGATCTGTGCCACCCTTTCTGGGAGCTTCAGTGCACCAGGGTTCCAGATGGCATTTGGTATTTTCCTCTGGAATCAGTAGTGTGGGCAGAGTATAGTCTCTTCTGGTTTCCCTGGCGTGTCTGCTCTCTGAAGGTTTAGCTCTCCCTCCCACGGGATTTGGGTGCAGAGAACTGTTTACCTGGTTGGTCCCTTCAGGTACCGGCGGTGTCTCAGACGCAGTGGACTTGCTGCTCCTGTGTCCTTATCCAAGGGAACCCAGAAATCGTATACAGTTTCCTCTTGGGCCAGGGATGTGAGCAGGGGTTGGCAGTGTTGGTGGTCTCTTCTGCTCTGCAGTCTCGGGAGTGCCCACCTCTCCTGGCGGTGAGCTCTCTATCTCATGGGGATTGGGAGCAGTGAGCTGGAGGCAGGGAGCGCGAGATTGTGCAACACCTACCTTTCAATAACAAACATTTTTCTTATTCTCAACTCAGCATTTTGATATTAAAAATTCTATTTAAATAATAAATCTATTCAAAAATAATATATCTATTCATTCCAATTGAATATGGAGTCATCATTTTGTATGCTTGTATAGACATATGTGTGTGCATACACATGCACATACACATATATACATTTATACATCATGTACGTACTTGTAAATGTACACACACAAATAGAGAGAAGTGGTTGAAGTGATTGTCAAACATTTAGCATTTATAATAGATACAATACTCCAGATGAATTCTGCTCATGGACAAAGATGTTTACTATAAAGTACTTCAGCCTTCACCATGTATATATTTGATCAGAAATGAAATGGATTTTATGTCAGTTGTCTGACAGAATTGCTATATAATCCATTGACAGGTTTTGATGGAAACAAAGCTGAAATTGAAAGGTATATTAAACCTACCTTTTTTTTTTAGTCATCTAACATAGGACACTTTTTAAGAATAAATGATATTAGTGTCTTTTTCTTCTGTTTCCTCTCCTCACAGCTTCTTCCTCCCTCACCCTCTTTACTGTTGCTTATTCAAGCAATGCCAAACTCTGCCAACTTTCTCTCTTTTTGAGAATTGTAAAATACCTTATTGTTTTCTACCAGAATTCAAAAGTTATTGGCTCCACTCTTTCTATAACTCTTGGACATTTTGTCTCATGCTTGTTTTACAAAAAGTCATCAACCCATATCAACATCTTAATCTATATTTTCAGCCTTTCTGAGAGGCAGTTAGGAAGTCCAGCACTGTAAACTTTGTCTTCCCTTGTGGCAATGATTGGCAAGGCTTGAACACAGGCTGGCCCTCTAGAAAGGTTATGTGGTCCCCAGTTCACAGAGGCTCTTCCAGCTTGGCTTCATTGTTCTTGGACTGAGGTTGTTTCTCTCATTTATGTTAACAGCATGGCCCCTGTAGGCTTTGGAGTTTGTGACCCCTATTATATAAGTTTCTCTCTCAACTGTCAGCTAAGCCCAATTAACATGTTTACTGTTAAGACAATATCTCCCACTGGTACATATTAATGAGAAATACTTGAAAGCCTTCAAACTTCAACCTTTCAAAGTCTTTTAAAAATTCTAAATGAATTGCTTAAACAGAATATGTGTTTATGTAGTTTTCTCTGATTAATTATTTTCTCTTTAAAAAATTTACATCATAATCCCAATTTTAGGGTTTGCCTATCTTCTAAAATATGTCTTTGGGATCTTGAATTCTAACATAATCTTTCTTCATTTCACTCTGCTATTCTAACAGTCCCTCTCTCTGTGTGTGTCTCCCTGTCTCTGTCTGCTTCCCTGTCTCTCTCTCTCTGTCTCTCTCTGTCTTTGTCTCTCTCTCTCTCTGTCTCTCCCTCTCTCCCTCTCTCTCTCTCTCTCTCTCTCTCTCTCTCTCTCTCTTTTCTTGAATTTTTCTTTTATATTTTTGGAAACTAAGATGCGTCTTAATTTAGAAGGACAGTCTCATTCTGTTTGTACAAAATTCTAAAGTAAGGAGGTTACATGCATGCTAGAAGCACAGCCACAGTATATTTTGTTTCTTTTGTTTTCATGTGTAATGGCATGAATTTACACATTATTTAAAGCTACAGAATACCCGCAATATCACATTCACTTGATAATGAGCCTACCTCTCTGTCAGTATTAGTCAGTGAAGAAACGTGGCACTTTTGCAAAGAGGAAACTGGTGAACTGGATAAGACTGGAAGGCTAACGAGTGAATTAAAATATTTCTTTCTTTTATTGGATATTTTCTTTATTTTCATTTCAAATGTTAAACCCTTTTCCTAGTTTTTAGGTTCCCCTCCAGAATCCCCCTATACCATTTCCCAGCTCTACTTCTATCAGGAGCCTTCCCCATCCACTCACTCCCTCCAAAGTTCCCACTCTACAATGCTAAAATGGGGCATCAAGCCTTCACAAGACCAAGGGCCTCTCCTTGCATTGATGCCCTACAAGGCCATCCTCTGCTATATATGCTGCAGGAGCCATGGGACCCTCCATGTGTACTCTTTGGTTGGTATTTTCATCCCTCAGAGCTCCAGGGTATCTGGTTGGTTGATATTGTTGTTCTTCCTATGGGGGGCCATATACAGCTAACCAGTAACCAACATTAAACTAAATGGAGAGAAACTTGAAGCAATGCCACTAAAATCAGGGACTAGATAAAGCTGCAAACTCTCTCCCTACCTACTCAGCATTGTACTTGAATTCCTTGCCAGAGCAATTAAAGAACAAAAAAAGGTCAACGGGATACAAATTAGAAAGGAAGAAGTCAAGCTATCAGTATTTGCAAATATGATTGTACACTTGTGTGACCCTAAAAATTCTACCAGAGAACTCCTAAACCTGATAAATAACTTAAGCAAGGTGACTGGATATAAAATTAATTCAAACAAATTAGTATCCTTCATCTACTCAAAGGATAAACAGGATAAGAAAAAAATTAGGACAATGACACCCTTCACAGTAGACAGAAATAATATGAAATATCTTTGGGTGACTCTAACGAAACAAGTGAATGATCGGTGTGATAGGAACTTCATATCTCTGAAGAAAGAAATTAAAGAAGACCTCAGAAGATGGAAACAACTCCCAGGCCCATGGATTGACAGAATTAATATAGTAAAACTGGCCATCTTGCCAAAAACAATCTACAGATTCAATGAAATTCCCATCAAAATTACAACTCACTTTTTTATAGAGTTAGAAAGAGCAATTTTCAAATTTATTTGGAATACTAAAAAACACAGGATAGCAAAAAATATATTCAACAATAAAAGAACTTCTGGTGGAATCACCATCCCTAGCCTCCAGCTGTATTACAGAGTGACAGTGATAAAAACTGCATGGTATTGGTACAGAAATAGGCAGGTAGACAAATGGAATGGAATTGAAGACCTAGAAATGAACCCACACACCTATGGTCACTTGATCTTGACAAAGGAGATAAAACCATCCAGAGGAAAAAAGACAGCATTTTCAACAAATGGTGCTGATTCAACTAGTGCATAGCCAGCATGTAGAAGACTGCAAATCAATCCATTCTTATTTCCTTGTACAAAGCTCAAGTCCAAGTGAATCAAGGACCTCCACATAAAACCAGAGACACCAAAACTAACAGAAGAGAAAGTGGGGAAAAGCCTCAAACGCATAGGTACAGGGGAAATTTTCCTGAAGAGAACACCAATGGCTTATGCTCTAAGATCAAGAATTGACTGGAACCCCACAAAATTGCAAAGCTTCTGTAAGGCAAAACACACTGTCAATAAGTCAAAACTGAAACCAACAGATTGGGAAAAGATCTTTACCAACCCTACCTACATTTGATAGAATTTAAGTATTAGCAGTTCTTTATTGCCTGATTACCTGAAACAAAGACTACTGTCTATCACTGACTAAAACATCACTGCTGCTCTTTCTCTGTTCTGTTTTGTTCAATTGATTGAGGAGTTCTTTCCTAACTTTCTTTTTCTTAGAGTTTGTTTTGTTTATGCCTTATCATTTTATATGTAAATTTTAAAGACATGGCTCTTTTTAAATCTTTGTAGGATCATCTCACTACAGAAGCATGTACCATGATCTTACAGTTTTATGCTTTCTATTTTTAATAAAGAAAGCATCTACTTTTAAAATTTTAATTAAACAATTTTTTACAACATATGTTCATCTTATTTCTCATCTATCTACTTCCAGATTCTTTAACTTTGCTATTCATGCAAAATCATGTTTTCTACCTCTTTCAATAAAAAAGAAAAAAAGGCAAAAAATAAAATGAAATAAACTATTAAAGAAAAATGTCAACAAAATAAGAACACATATTTTACAACAAATAACAACAATGAAAAATGAAATAAATCTCTCTCTCTCTCTCTCTCTCTCACACAAACACACACACACACATACACAAATCCATCTTGTGTTGTCTAATTATTCCTGTTCATAGAGCCTATTTTTGATTTTAGGCCTTATGCACAGCATATTCCATGTGAGTTTTCCCCCATATTTTGGATGATATAAATTACAAATAGTTTATTTGTGAGGTGTGTTTCTTTTAGTCCATTTTCTTCTCTTAGTGCTGAGATTTTTGTCTGTTTTGTACATGTTTTCACAGTCTCTGTAATTTCTTATGTGACTACTTCTCTTGCAGCTTGAAGACATTTTAGCCTTGAATTCATCCACTACCCATGGGTCTTAAAGCCTTACTGCCTCCTCTTCTATGTATATCACTGAGCTTAGAGAAGTGGGTTTTTATTAAGACTTCCCATTAAGGATGAGTATTCCAATGTTTTACTCTCTGCTTGTTGTATAGTTATGGCTTTAACTACCATCTACTGAAAAAAGAACCTGGTCTAATGAAGTATGAATAGTATAAGAATATGTCATTAGAGGCCATTTTATTGCAATGGTTCTTCAGCAGAATAGTAACAGTATATTTTCCACCAGGGCCTATGATATACCTAGTCTTAGAGTCTTGTCTTCTTTTGAAATCCTGTATTGGTTCCATCACATGGAGTGGGCTTTATATTCGATTAAAAGGTTTTTGTGAATTCTATAACATCTGTGCTACTATTGCACCAACATGTCTTGCATGCAGGTTGCTTTTGTAGGTCACAGAGCTTAATGCTAGGTGAGAGTTTTGATTGAATTCATCTTTGGGTAGCAAGCAAAGTATTTTCCAGCACTATGGATACCTTACAGTAGGATTAATGATTGTAGATAGGCACCACCTTGCTCTGCTCATGTTTGATGACATAAGTAAGTGACATCTTTACCTATGGAGTTTATTCATAAGGACACTGAGAAATATCAATTGCCTGTCAGGTTTAGGTTTGGTAGGAATTTGGGATCCCTTCTTCTGTGTGACTCATCAAGATATAACTCATTCCTTGTATGGGAAACTTTTCTCAAAGGCATTAGATGTATAGTTGGGGTATGAGTGTTCCCGTTATATAAGCGGGTTCATTTGAATTCTTTTCATATATGTGTATATTTTAGGAAGCTTCTACAGTAGCAGCATTTGACTTTTCAGAAGGATTTCAGTGTTGGTTTGTTCTTCACCTATTACCTAATTTACTCTGCACTCTCATTTCTACACCCATTAGATCCTCAAATTCTAGTTTCCCTTTTAACATTTATAAGACTATATCCCCAACCCCACTCCCCTTTGGATGTTCTTCTCTCCCATCCATTATTCTTTACTAGTTTCCTAATCTCTGTGGTTATTTAGATTGAAACACACATATATCTAAAACTTAGAACTAACATTCACAAAAGCCTGTTATATTTCGCTTTTGTGATCCTAACCAGCAAGGGTAAATGTTTCTACTTTTACCCATTTCCCTGAACATCTTATAATTTCTATTTTGTTCAGTCAAATAATATCCCATTTTTATGTTTCACAGTTGATGGAACTTTAGACCATCTCCATTTCCTGGGTACTACGAGAAAGAGCAGCAAGATCATAAATGAGAAAGTATAAATTCTAAGGGTAGAAATCAACTCAAATTGCCAGGCTTGAATAGAATGTATTTTGCTCTCTAAGTGTTTTAGTCCAGTCCCATATTTCTTTTGTTTAAGCACTGGCTATTTTACCTACTGTGATCTTTTCAAATTTATGAATTAGAGGTCTCTGGATAGAGACTAAATTTCAAAGTGCCTTTAAATTTTACCTGCTGTTTCTCAAACACTAAATGTATGAATAATCATCTGAGATAAAATAAATACAAAAATGAAATGATATATGATTTATCAGTCTTACTTGGACATAATTTACTAGGCTGACTGGTAACATTGTATTCATAGTTTCTAGACCTGATGGGTACATTTGAATAAACTCAAAAGAGAGTGAATACTTCAATGAGTTGTCCTGTGGTATCCATGCATATTTCTTGGGGGTAAAGTGATTGTTAAGTGATTAAGAGTGTTTACTTATCTTCCAGACATCCCAAGTACACTTCAGGTAAGAAGTCATACAACTGCCTGCAATTTCAGCTCTATGGGATCTGATTATTTCTTCAAGCTGCAGGCACCTGCACTGATGTGCATTTACCTGAGCCCCCCACATGACACACACACAGAGTATTAAAAATAAAAGCAATTAAAATAATCATCAAGAAATTGTAATTTCACTGAGTATAGGGTTTCATGTGTTTTAATTTTGTCCTCAGTATTCACCTAACATTTATATAAAAAATAAGTCATAAATTTTGTCCAATCAATGATTAAGAAACAATAAAAAGTAGATTTGTAGTTTTTTGAGTAAATGGCAAGACTAGGTTTACTCCTTTTATCATAGTATAGTACTTATATTTTTAAGTAAAATAGAATAAAGGTTAATTTGTGAAAAAGCATGTATCATAAATTAACACAATACAGTGCTATTCAGCCATTTAAAACAAGGACTTCAGGAATTTCTTAGGTAAATGGATAGAACTAGAAAATATCATCCTGAGTGAGGTAACTCAGTCACAAAAGAACACACATGGTATGTACTCTCTGATAAGTGGATGTTAGCCCAAAAGCTCAGAATAGCCAAGATACAATTCATAGATCATATGAAGCTCAAGATGAAAGAAGACCAAAATGTGGAAGCATCAGCCTTTGTTAGAAGGGAGAACAAAATACTACCAGGAAAAATACAGGGACAAAGAGTAGAGAGAGACTGAAGGAAAGGCCATCCAGAGACTGCCCCACCTGGGGATCCATCCCATATGCAGCCACCAAACCCAGTTACTATTGCTGATACCAAGAAGTGCTTGCTGACAGTAGCCTGATATGGATGTCTCCTGAGAGGCTCTGGCAGAGTCTTGCTGATACCAATTAAGATGCTTGCAGCTAACCATCAGACAGCACAGGGACCTCAATGGAAGAGTTAGAGAAAGGACTGAAGGAGATGAAGGTGTTTGCAACCCATAGGAAGAACAACAATATCAACCAACCAGATACCCTACACCTCTCAGGGACTAAACCACCAACCAAAGAGTACACATGGGAGGACCCATGGCTCCAGCCACATATGTAACAGAGGATGGCATTGTCTGGCATCAATAGGAGGAGAAATCCTTGTTCCTGTGAAGTCTAGTTTCCCCAGTGTAGGGGAATGCTAGGGTATTGAGGTGGGAGAGGGTGGGTAGCAGGTGTCATCCTCATAGAAGCAGGAGTAGGGAGAATGAGAGAGGGGGAACCAAAAAAGGGGCTAATATTTGAAATGTAAATACATATATTATTCAATAAAAAAGAAAAACTTAGTAAATACTTAATATAGTCACTTCATCATGTAAGAAGATATTGACAGGGTAATCATTACCCCATTCACATAAGGAAAAATACCTTGAATATATGAAAACCTTTATTTATGAAATCCCTTTATGTACAAATCAAAGGCAACTGAAACCATTGAAATTGAGACAGACAGACTCACACCCACAAAATACTAACCGAAACTGTCCTTCCTGAAAATTCTTTATTTCAGTAAGGTATATGAGATCATGCCAGGCATTAAAACCTGGTGCTATATAGCAACAAAGTATAATACTATTTTAGACTTAATACAGAGAACAATCACATCAGGGCGTGTGAAGGCAATCACTCCTCTTTACTAAGTTCTGGCTGGGGCATTGGGAATTTGTTAGACACCAGTAAATTCTAGCGATCTCTGCACTGAAAGTAAGGGAAAAGGAGATTTATCTGATAGAACTAGTGGTAAAAGAGATATAGAAGGTTGTTATGTTAGAAGGATTGAGACATTTGGGAGCAATAAGAAAATAAATTGTAAAATCTAATTGACCCGAAGCATCCAGTGGTAAAAATTTTCTTCAGAGCCACAGACAGTGTAGTCACGGAAGACACTGAGGACATTGCCAGGACAGTGTTTCCCAAAGGTTACCTTGAAAACAATTGCTTTAGGAATCTGAATGGACTCTGGAAAGCAATTCAATCTTACATTTTTTCCCCAAGTTACTACTCCTTTCACTTCCCACTCTTCATCATGTTAGTTAACATTTTTATACTGTATGGGGCCTCCTACTTATTCCCTTTTAAAATCTGCAAGCTACTTTATCTAGAATTCCCCCAAGTTTATTGTACATTTTTTGGGAAATCAATACTTTTCTAATTAGTAGAGTACTGAATTAGGTAACCTGTTTCTAGGAAACAAAATATAAATAATGTTAGGGTAAAAATATCATGCTTGTAGCTTTACTTAACTTTCAGAGAAATCCAAAGCATGGTTACCTAGATACATAATAAAAGACAACTACTTAGTTTTTCTGTCACTAAAATTCTGAAGTACCTGCATGTAATACAGACTCTTAGCTCCATTTTTACAGCCATATGTTTCTGACAGAAGTATATTTTCAGGACTTCAATATATTTTTGTTTATTCTTATTTTCTGTATCAAGCAATTTAATTGAAAGAACTAGAAGTCAAAGGATTTTTTATGAGAATGAAATGCTTTCAAGTGCATTTAAAATGTCCAAGTATTTCCTTCATGCTGCTGTATGATGCCCTTACTCTATTTTCCCATTGGCTATGGGTCTTGAGTAGTCCCGTGAAACAGGTACGCCTGCTTTGGAAAGAGTCCTGGTAAAGATCCTTTGGGTTTCTCTGTGATGAATTCTATGCACTACAGTCTGTTGACAGACAGGGCACTGAGTGCTTCCTGTGGAGACTCTGCATGGTCTTTCCTCCTTCTGACCCCTTTAACAACTCTACTCTTTTAAAGGAAGAATGGGTAAAAGAGGTTGCCTCCTTTCTTTGCACCTTTAGAATCAGAAGTTATCACCACTGTGTCTATACTCACTGATGTCAAAGAACTGTGAGAAATTGAATTGTGGACTTTCTGGACCAGAAGAATTTGCCTGCCACAGAGGGCTAATTGGGAACTGCCAAGCCCTCTCTCTGAGCAAGTGTGTTTCTGCTCACCAAGCAAGGAAAAGCTTTCTAAATAGCATTTCTTATGAAATACCTTATTTTTCAGGTCAGGTTATCCTTATCAAAAGTAGAATGACAGAATACTTTAAGACCATTTCACAAAATATGAATATGCCATTTATAATAATATAACACTTGGTAAATACAGACACCTTTGAACTGTGATATTTCAGTAGTTTATAAACCATCTCTTATCTTTTCTTCTGGCTAAATCTGTAGAAAGGTGTTTACAAAAATTGTAGATATATACACAGAATGGTTGATTTTAACTTTATTATTAATAACTACAGTATGTTAAATTCATTTTCAATGAAATATGAACTCCTTATTTAAATTTATGATTTATTCATTATAAAAAATAACTTGTTCTTTCCTATGTGATTGTAATCTCCAACCAAACTAACTTTAGCCCTCACTTGATAACTGCTAAGTATTTATGCAAGCTATAGTATCTGCATTTAATAAACTATATCCACTTGCTCCATTAGCTGTTTTATCTCAGAACATTCATGTAAAAGGAAAGTTATAGGACTTCTGCAAACACATGTTCAGTGCTCTGAAAGTACAGAAGCCTTTTTCTACTGTGTTTCAAACAACTGCCATCAATGCAGAGAGTCTGTGTTACTCGTACTCTGTAAATTACATAGAATTTATCAGAACAGAATTAGATTTAAACAATCATTTCAAAGATATTATCCTGGTCATTATAATGATATCATTTTGCCCCATCGAATCATATCTTAAGAAATCATTAGTGTGCATTAAAAACAGAAAATTCAAGTGCAATGAATATTCCTAAGTCCAAAATAATCAAGTATTACTGATAAATTGCTTTTAAAATTTCAACTGTGCTTTGTTGTATAAAATAAGGTAAAAATAAAATAAAATAAAAATTATCATCTAAAGTACTATTTCTAAGTAACACAATTGTTAATAATTAGATCTCCTTTCTATTATTTATCCCCTACATACTCTTTTATATGCTTGTTTAAAGGTGTGGAGACACTTTACTCCTAAATTTGTGTAAATATGTTGGTTACACAATAAACAAATGTTGTCTTAAGGGAGTGGAACAATAAACTTGTGTGATGTAATCAAAATTGACAGCCAATAACAATAGCAGACATGCATTTCAGACATCATAGAATAGAAAGGATATCAAATCAGATTTACATACTCTATTATATAACTTATTCAGTAATATAAATCATATATTAAGGAGCTCAAAGAAACACAACAAGTAATATAATTTTGTTATTATTTCTGGTATGAAGAAACAGATACTTGAAGGGAAAAGGAAAATTAATGAATACTCTTTTAATTTTTTAAACACTTGCAATCTATAAAATATGTTTAAAAATTAGACATTGTTCAAATTTTGCCAATTTTAGAAACATAATACTAAATTATCTTCGATATTAAAAGTCAATTTGCATGATAATTTTAATAAAATACTGCCATAGTACATTCAAAAAATGTGGACTATCAAAATTTTTATAATCCCACATTTCTTTTAAAAATTTAAATCTCACTGACTTTTATTGTAGATATTTTTGGATACAAGAATTTCAATTTATTTCTTAGAAAAAATATAAAACGTAGTAAGAGAATTCTCTGTTTGAGACCTTAGATCAAGAGCTATTTGAAATTGTATGATATCCAATCTTTAGATTCCATCATTTTCCCAAGGTTCAGAATGGTTATTACCATAGAGCTACCTTATAGGAATTATTGTTAATTGTTTTACTGCAGACCTTATATGGTACAACATTTTATTTTGATTAGCTTTTTCTCTTGAAGAGTATTTCAAGTAACGTATGATTATTTTTTATTACATATTATTTCAACAACGTAAATGAATTTATAATTTTTTGGTACCTTCATTTTGAAAGGATACCACTGAGCTCCACAGAGCTCTTTCCTAAGATGACAGTGATGATGATGATGATGATGATGATGATGGTGGTGGTGGTGGTGGTGGTGGTGGTGGTGGCAATGATAATAATTTAAAGGAACTTTTGATCCTCTTCATTTTTTGCTTTAATCCTTTTCCCTTCTTACCTTTTTGATGATTCTATGCCTGAGCAGTTTTTGTTTGTTTGTTTTGGGGGCTTTTATTTGTTTGTTTGTTTTTTGAAACATCAGTAAGAAAAAAGCAAAATGATGTCATGGTCTCATGCTACAGATATTCAAAGCATGTCAGAAAATTTACGAAAAGGGAGATTAGGGAGTTCACACAAAATTGGAAATTGGAGAGCTGAAGATAAAATCGATGACTTTACAAATCACATCCTCGTACAGTGAGGTTGTTTGCATTTATAGATGTGGACAGTGCTCTTCTGGGATATTTTAGCCCATGGTGGTCTAGTAGAGAATCTGTATTGAAACTGATATGAAATTTTACAATTCCATCAGACAAAAGAAGTCTACCATGTACATTTTTCAAACCCTGGTTTTTTAATCCATGGAGACATTAAAGGTCATACTACATAGAAAGTCAGAGATCAGATGGATGAAAAAGTCACCCATTTCCTACAGGGACTGATTCAGAATCAAGGCTGATAACTTACTAGCTACCACTCTGTAGAGTTCTGTGTGGGAGTCAGAGTTCATTTTAGGTGAAAAAGAATGTTTGTGTGATATGATCTGATAAGAAAGATCAGCTCCCAACACTGGAGAAGGTGATACACAATGATTACACCACCAGTAGTCAGATATTTTAAGTAGTTTGAAAACATCCACAGATAATGACATGATTTCTTTGTTGTTATGATTTAGGGTAAAAGAACATCAGTAGTGGGGTGTCTTTGTAAATTTTGTTATTTTGTTTTGTTTTTAGAACCAGGATGTTTCTTCTTTCTCCACATCCATGTCAACAATTTTCATGATTTTATATTCAATTTAGCCATTCTGACTTTTAAAAATGAGATAACTTTCCAAGACAAAACATAAAAGGAATTTATTACTATTAAGAAAGTTATTGGTCTTTAGGTAGGTTTATTTCCAATTTTTTGAAGAACCTCCAAATTGATTTCCAGAGTGGTTGTATCAGTTTACAATTCTACAAGCAATGGAGGAGTGTTCCTCTTTCTCTACATCCTTATCAACATGTGTTGTCACCTGAGATTTTGATCTTAGCCATTCTAACTGGTGTAAGGTTGAATCTCAGGGTTGTTTTGATTTGCATTTCTCTGATTACTATGGACTGTGAACATTTTGTTAGGTGCTTCTCAGCCATTAGAGATTCCTCTATTGTAAATTCTCGGTTTAACTCTATAACCCATATTTTGATTGTGTTGTTTGATTTTTGGCGGTAAGCTTCTGAGTCCTTTATATATTTTGGATATTAGCCCTCTCTCTGATGTGTGATTAGTGAAGATTTTTCCCAATTTGTAGAATGCCTATTTGTCTTATTGATTCTATCCTTTGCCTTACAAATGCTTTCCAGTTTCATGAGGTCTCACTTACCATGTTTTGATCTTAGAGCATGGCCCATTGCAGTTGTGTTTAGGAAATTTCCCCTTGTGTCAATGACTTTAAGGCTCTTTCCCACTTTCTCTTCTGTTAGATTTAGTGTATCTAGTTTTATGTTCAGGTCCTTGATTCACTTGGACTTGGGCTTTGAACATGTTGACAAATATGGGTATATTTTCATTTTGCTACATAAAGACATCCAGTTAGACCAGCACCATTTATTAAAGATGCTTTCTTTTTTCCATTGTATATTTTCAGCTTCTTTTTCAAAGATCAAGTGTCTGTAAGTGTGTGATTTTATTTCTGGAACTTCAATTTTATTTCATGATCAACCTGTCTATCTCTGGACCAATATCATACAGTTTTTATCACTATTGCTCTGTAGTAGAGCATGAGGTCAGGGATGGTCATTCCCTGAGCTGTGCTTTTATTGATAAGAATTGTTTTAGCTATTCTGGTTTTTTTTTTTCCTTTCCAGATGAATTTGAGAATTGCTATATCTATGTATCTGAAGAATTGTGTTAGGGGATTGCATTGAATCTGTAGATTGCCTTTGGTGTGATGGCCATTTTTACTATCTTAATTCTGCTAATCCATGAGCACTGGAGATCTCTCCATTTTCTGAGAACTTCTTCAATTTCTCGAGAGACTTGAAGTTACTCCAAGATATTTTATATTATCTCTGGCTATTGTGAAGGATGTTGTTTCCCTAATTTCTTTCTCAGTCTGTTTATCATTTGTATAAAGGAATGCCACTGATTTATTTGAGTTAATTTTATATCCAGTCACTTTGCTGAAGTTGTTTATCAGTTGAAGAAGTTCTCTGGGGTCACTGATGTGTACTATCATATGGTCTGCAAACAGTGATACCTTTAATTCTTTGTCAATTTTTATTCCCTAGATATCTTTGCTGTCTTCTTGTTCTGGCTAGTGATTCAAGTACTATATTGGAAAGAGTGGGCAACCTTGTCACACCCCAGATTTTAGTGGGATTGCTTCAATTATCTCTCCGTTTGATTTGATATTGGCTGTTGGTTTGTAGTAAATTGTTTTTATTATGTTTAAGTATGGGCTTTTTCAGCATCTAAGGAGATGATCATGTGATTATTTTCTTTGAGTTTGTTTATATGGTGGGTTACCTAAAGACTGAGAAATACCATTCTTGGGAATAGGCCCCAAAGATGCCCCACCATACCACAGGGACACATGTTCCACTATGCTCATAGCAGTCTTATTTGGGATAACCAGAAGCTAGAAACAATCCAGATATCCCATGTCAGAAAAATAGATACAGAAAATGTGGTTGATTTACAAAATGGGATACTATTCAGCTATTAAAAATGAGGATATCCTAAGTTTTGCAGGAAAATGGATGTAACTAAAAAATGTCATCCTAAGTGAGGTAACTCAGACCCAAAAGATATACATGGTATGTTCTCACTAATAAGTGTATATTACCAAAAAAAAGTACAGAATACCCAAGATTCAATTCACAGAACTCATAAAGTTCAACAAGCTGAAGGGCCCAAGTGAGGACGCCTCAGTTCCACTTGGGAGGGAGAAGAAAGAAACCACAAGTGGGGAGGGAGGGGAGAAACAGAGGAGAGAAAGGAAATGAAGGTCTGGTACTGGGTAGGAGAAAAGGACTGAAGGCCTGAGGTTCAGCAGAAAGAATGGAAACAGGCTACCTTGGGAGGGAGGAGGTTGGGAGAAACCTTAAGAATGTATTAGAGACCTAGGAAGTGAGAGACTCTCAGGACTCAAAGTGTGTGTGGTGTGGGGGGGCTCTTGGTGAAAGGCCCTACAGTGGGGAGAAGGAACTTACTGAACCTACCTCCAACATAAAGACAGAGCATCAAGTGAGGGATAGGGTTGCTATCCCACAGCCAAATCTCTGGCCCATAATTCTTCCTTTCTGAAAGAAATGTAGGAATGAAAATGGAGAAGAGCCTGAGGAAAAGAAGGTCCATCAATAGGCCCAAAGTGTGATCCAGCTCAAGGGGAGGCCCTAAGATCTGACACCATTACTTAAGCTATTGGGCGTTCACAAAAAGGCGCCTATCATGATTGCCCTCCAAAAGACCCAACAAGCAGCTGAAAGAATCAGATGTAGATATGAGCATGCAACCAAATGAACAGAAGCTGCTGACCCCTCTGGTTGAATTAGGGAAAAGCTAGAGGAAGCTAAAGAGGAGGACAACCCTGTAGGAGGACCAGCAGTTTCAATTAACCTGGACCCCTGAGATCTCTTAGACACTGGATCACCAACTATGGAGCATACACCAGCTGAGATAAGGCCTCCCACACATTACAGAGACCTCTGGGTACTGTGTTCAGTCAGAGAAGATGCACTTAACCCTCAAAAGACTGTAGGCCCCAGGAAGTTTAAAGGTCTGGTGGGGTGGGTGAAGTGGGGACATCTTTGTGCAGATGGGGGGGAGTGAATACAGGAGGGGTGAAGAGTAGGAATGGGATGTGGAACTCTCAAGGGGTGGGGTGGACAGAGAAAGGAATACAATCTGGAGTGTAAAAATAATTAATTAATTAATTAAAAATAAAGATCTATGAAGGATATTATAAAAGATATTTCACTTGGAGGAAAATGATAAATATACCCAAGAGGTCTCAGAGATCATGTAGTTTGAAGACAAATAATTAAAAGAGATCTCAGAAAACACCACAAAACACAACATAACTTTTAACAAATAGAGAAAAGAAACCCAATAGCTTAAACAGTTTTAGATAACAGAAATGGCTGAAGATGTCATTATTCCAGATTATAAGTTTTAATACCTATTTATAATGATAAAACAGAATAGCACCTCTATTAAAACAAGATACCTTGACCAATGAATTAGAAATTAGGACATACATAATAAGCCAACATAATATTTAATATTTTATGAAATATGTTCTCAATAGCTAAAAATTACTTTATTTTGTACTTCCTTTGTTCCTTCCTTCCTTCATTTCTTTCTGTCTTTCTGTCTTTCTTTCTTGGTTATTTTATTTATTTACCTTTCAAATCTTACTTCCCTTCCTGGTTTCTCCTGCACAACCCTCCTATTCCATTTCCCTACCCCTACTACTATGAAGGTGCTCTCTCACACACCCACCCACCCACTCCCACATTAGTGCCTTGACATTTCCCTGTGCTGGGGCATCAACCTTCCACAAGAACATTGATGTCAGACAAGGCCACCCTCTGCTACATATGAGGCTAGAGCCATGGGTCAATACATGTGTACTCTTTGCTTGGTGGTTTAGTCTCTGGGAGCTCTGGGGTTCAGGTTGGTTATTTTTCCTATAGGGTTCCTTTAGCTCCTTCAGTCCTTCTAACTCCTCCACTGGGGTTCCTGTGCTCAGTCAGAATCTGTTCTTAACATGATTTTTTAAAATTTTAATACATAGTGTTGATGGGTATGAAAGCCTGTGTAAACAGTTATGATCTTACTTGTCTATAAAACATCTTTCCAGGCTTTGCAAAGACTTAAGATTTCTTTTAAACAATTAGGTGTTATTCCAATAGACCCACTTTTTAATGTGAATCTTCAGATCAAGCGAAAGTCTATCTAGCTACCTTGATTGATTCTTATGAGGCATTGAAAGAAAGACAGTGTTGTCTGCATATTTTTGCTCCACAGAAATTGTAAACTATAACGTATTTGTTGTGTTTGGGGACATTTTACAAATTAGAGATCTCTATAAAATTTTGGTAATATTTCAGCATGTATTACTATATTTTCATTATGTAAGAAAGCATTCCTGTGTGTAAGCAATATAAATATTTTGAATCATATTGAGATTCCAGCTTGGTACATTAATCTCGAATGATTGAAGTAATGTGTCTTTCTTATACAGTTTTGTAATCTTTAAAATTATTTGAAATGTAACCATAGAGAATAAACTTCTGCCTTACTATTGGAATTCTTTCTCCTTAGAAATGTTATTTTTTAAATTTATTTTGTTTTTATCAAGGTAAAAAAGAAAAACTCATTTAAAAGTTATTTAGTTTCCATAGATTTGTTTTTAAAGAACTCAAATGTTAAGTACATGAAGGGATATATGTGAATTCAATGGTTAATCCCAATTTTCTTTACTTATTCTTTTCTCTTTATTTCTAAGTAAACCTTTGATGACACAGAAGGTGCCTGCTAGAATATATAAAATTACATTATCTACAGAGTATAAGTGAGCAAGAGTTAATTGATCAAAAAGTTGTATTACATGTGGGAAAGAAGCACTGTGACTTAGAAGGAAATTTAATTGTATTCCTAGTTTAGCAATAGTAATTAATGTCAAAAAGCAAAACATTAAAAATATTAGTAATTTTTTATTAGACCTCGACATCCCTTTGAATATTTCAAGTACTTTTTATTATCTGTGATTTCCTTTGAAACTCTGAATTTCATACTTTACATAATGTAGGTTTGCATTTATTATTTAATTTCCATTGCAGAAATTAGATGTGTTAGATATTTAAATGTCTGCCTTTTAATTATAAAGTAAGATTTGAAGGATATCTTAAGTTTATAGTATATTCACTTATATAATATTTGCTTATGAGACTTTTTGCAGTATTTGAAATCTTCTCTATAAACATATTTTTATAAAATCACCTGCTTTCAGTAGCCAAAATTTTATCAATATTTCTCTCTTGAATTAATTTTTTATCAATTTATCATGGTAATTAATAATTCATTAGTACCTGCTGAGGTAAACATGTTTAAGTTGAAGCCACAAAATGTAAATTAGATTCTTTCTGGAGTGAATGCAAAATGTAATCTATAAATAGGAAAGTCAAACAGCATAGAGAACGTTTCTACATACTACCATACAAGTTCCCAAGGAAATTTAATCTATTATTGGGACAATTTTTCTTTATACTATGTGTATTCTAACTTGTCCTTATATTTTTCTATGTAGGTTTTATTTAGTATGTTGAATTTTGACCCTGATTTTTTTTTTAATTTAATTTTTACACTACCAATTTTCTTTAATACCTTCAAGTAGAACCACACCTAAAAGTTTCTTTTCTTGTCCCTTGTTTTGGAATGAATTACTTCCCCAAAATAAATTCTGCTGACTGGAAAATAAATTTATTTTTAGAGTTTTATAAATGAGTACTGAAGTGTCTTATCTAAAAAGAATCTGATTTTCTGAGTTTTTCTGGTTGTTGCCACTCTTTCTTTCTAATAAGTAAGATTGCCTGTCTGAGATAGATTAGGATAAAATATCATTACCTCTTCAAGATTTTCTTTATTTATGTTATTCTTTCTTTCTTCTCTCTCTCTCTCTCTCTCTCTCTTTCTTTCTTCTTATATGCTTTACATGCTGAAACCCCACTCTCACCCCAGTCTGTCCCACACACTCCCCCTCCTCCAACCTGCCTTCCTTTCCCCTTTTCCTCTGAGAAGGGGGAGGATCCTCCTGGGTACAAACCCACCCTGGTGCATAGAGTCACTGCAGTATTTGGTACATCCCCTCCCACTGAGGACAGACAAGGCAGCTCAGTTAGGGTAATAGAATCAACAAGCAGGCAACGGAGTCAGGGACAGCTTCTACTCCAGTTTTTAGGAGACCTGCATGAAGACCAAGTTGCAAATCTGCTACTTGTGCACGGTGTGTGTAGGACGATAGGTCCAAGCCATATATGCTCTGTGGTTTCTTAAATAATGATATTGAAAGGTGTGTGAGACACTGATTTGAAAAAGATCATCAATGAGCCAAAGAAATTTAGTTCTTACCCTAAAACAAATTAAAATATATGACTTTATAGGAGCTTCTATGTTGCTAACTGTATTTACATCTTCATAATGGATGCTATGTCTGAGATGAATTTTCTTTACATCTAGAATAAATGCTCTAAGTTTTAAGAGGAAAAAAAAACATGGAAATGTGACAACATGCATCACAGTCACTACCTTAGGAGAGACTCAGTTCAGAAGTTATGAAGGTACTTATGATCTCAATCTTCAGACATTCTTCTCAAAACTTTAGACGTCTGTGTCACTTTTAATAAACATCTTAATACCAGGAATTTTGGCATAATGTTTAATTACCAGGAGGAAACTTTCCATTAATCAGATTTGGATTGCTACAGTTACAATTAAAAGATTGTAGGAAAATTGAGGATTTAATTACCACTTTCAGACACAGCAGTCGCTTTGCTTTCTCTCTGAAGCCATTCCCAAATGAAGATGGCATAGGACTTACTGGAGGAAATCCTGTAAAACTCATTTAATTTGCTTCCATCCGTTTTAAGACTCTATTCCTATTAAAAAGAATTGCTTTGTTGATGGGGAAGCCATTTAGCAATATGATATTCAGTCTCCTTCAACTGTTGACTCTAGGCTGGCTTCCACAAAAGATTATTATTTGATATTATATTTATTTTTTCCGGTTCTCACATAGTCTGAGCTACATGGTTGAGTTAGAATGTTAAGAGAATGAAACGGTCAGGGAACTCTCAGAAATCTTATTAATTCTGTAATGCTACTGAAAGCTTACCAAAGGTTTTTGTTCCCTAAAGCTACTGCTTTGAGTAAATCAGATGGGATTTCTTTGTGACTGCTGAAAGGAAACAGGCCTTTCTGTGGGTTGCTATTATGAAATAATGAACATTGACTCTAAGCATGCATTCTGCAATTTTGTCTATTTCAGTGGAGGAGTTTTGAGATATAGACATATGTACATGAACACAGACATCTATATTCAAAATATTTAGAGACAACATGCGAAAAAGAGGGGCGTAATTATATATAAGCCAATAGAGGAAAACTTGCACAGAATACTTATTTCAAATTTAGTTGACAGTGCAATAAACTTTGTCACCATATACATTGGTCCCGATGATAAAATATTCAAGTAAATTTCATCTTCAATTCTCTATCATTGTACTTGTGTTTACTTATGACTGATAGGTACAACTTAACTAATCATTCTAAGCTTAGTAATGCCTAAAATAGTGGCTTATGGAAAATCCACATGGTATTTTAAAATTAAATCCTGGATTACTACTAATTGAATTCCAAATTACATAGAAATGAGAGTGTTTATAATAAATAGTGTCCTAAATATATGTTAATGTTTTACAATTTAAACTCTTAAATTCATTGATACTATTTATATTATGTTCATGCAATATACAAAGGCCATTCTCTACAGCCAAATTATTGAAATGTGTATTGAAAAAATGGGTGAGGGCCCTTTAGCATAAGACTCCTATAGCTTATTCTTCTTATAGAATCCTAAGTAATTTTATTTGTATAGTTTATTGTAATTATTAATCAAATTTTATGTTTAATTATTTCATTTTCAAATTGTTTCATTATTTCTTTTTATTAGTCATTTTACTCTTTTACATTTCATGTATATCCACCTTCCCAGTTACCCCTCCACAAATCTCCCATCCCATTTTCCCTCTCCCCTCCCCTTTACCTCTATGAAGAAGCTCATTTCTTAAGATTAATGTAATTACGTCATTTTCCTCTTTCCTGCCCTCCCTCTGCACTGTCGTCTTTGCCCCTTCTTGGTTCTAGTGCTTTTGTCAAAAGTGTGAATTCCATTATGGCAGTTACTGCAGAAGGAAGTAACCCAAGAAATTAACCTGAGACAGGAACAAGCTCCACAAATCAATATTAGTGTGAAAGGATTTGTAGTTAAATATATTCTGAGGAAATAATATACAAGGATAAAATGCTAGATTGTTTTAAACTTGGATTGTTTTGTTTCCATCAAGTGCATAAATGAAGACAGTGTCCTTAACAGGGCCTGGGGATTCACTAAAAAAAAAAAAGTATGCTCACAGGTGTTATATAGGCAAACGCATAGATATTATATAATGTCTTATGAAATCTTGTTTCCTTGTCTATATATTTTTCTCTCTCTTTCTCTGTTTCTCTCTCCTTTCTCATGGTTCATCTGTTTTTTCATTGACACACTATTGACACTGCACAAGATATTCTTGACCTATGTAGTGCCAGTTAATGTTCAACTCATGATACTTCTACCTTAGCCCCTTGAGTGTTACACTACTGAGACATAATATTATAGCTGAGGTTTCTTATTTCTTTCAATAAAGTGAGAAGAGTTGATCCTTCGAGTATGAATCTGCATCAAGGAATGCTAGAAATAAGTGGAGAGTATTTGAAATACTTGGAAAGGTACACAATTAAAGTCCTGGAGATATATAAGAACTTGTAGCACAGGAACCACTCGATGGTCATCATAATGGATGTGTGTGGACACCAGTCGTCAGAGAAGAACCATGTTTTATTAGATTGAGGCATAGACATAGAAAAACAGTTATAATGCAGAGGTAATTATGGAATATGAGAGAGATGTGGGATACAAGATCTAAATTCTGTTTGTCTAACTTTACAAGTCTTATATAAACCTTACAGGATTATTTTCTTACAGAAAATCACTGGCTACAATGAACTGGAAAATGCAACATGTCATCATCGAGATACATAGGTTTTATAAAGTATCTTGATGCTAAGGATTAAAAATTATGTGAGGTAAGTCAATGTCATCTCCTGTATTCATAACCAAAGAGCAGAGAAAAAATTACTAACATTGTTATATTCATTATTTCAATTCACATTTTTTCCATTGCCCATTGACATCAAAATAACTAAAACTTCCCATTTTGTAAGTGTTAAATCTTTCTATAGAGTTTAGTAACTGCATCTACTGTCATAAATCATAATATTTATAACAATATTTCTAACATTTTCTATTTTCTATATTTTATTTCTTATACAGAAAGATAGTGATATTTGATTTGCCAGGCATATCATTAGAAGAAATAGTATCTAGAAAGTCTATACTCAGTAAACCTTTATTGAAATTCATAACACAATTGAATGATTTGCACAAAAATATACAAAACTGGACACATGATAGTATTGTAACATCAAATACTTTAAAACAGGGAGAATATGTGGTTTTGAATATCAAGCAATCACTCCAGAAACTAGGCAACTGTCATTTTGGCCACATAGGTAAATTACAGAGAATATGATTATATAAAATAAATTTGACAACAAACTTGAAGCTCAAGTTGAGTGTTAAAGACACAGACCTAAAGAAGGTTTATTACTTTTGAATGGCAAGTAAAACTCCAAATTGTGAACAATATCAACCTATTTAGCATTGGTCAGAGAAAAATATTTAAAATTTGAATCCCTCTTTAGAGCCTGCCCCACATGTGGCCCATATACATACAGCCACCAAACATATACAGTATTGCTGAAGCCAAGAAATGCATGCTGCCAGGAACCGGATACAGCTGTCTCCTGAGAGGGACAGCCAGTGCAGGTCAAATAAAGAGACGAATGCTAGCAGCAAACCATTGAACTGAGAACGGGACCCCCATTGGAGGAATTAGAGAAAGGATTAAAAGAGCTGAAGGCGCTTGCCACCCCATAACAACAATGCCAAACAACCAGAGCCCCCAGGGACTAAACCACTACCCAAAGATTATACATGGTCTGATCCTGGGCTCCAACTACATATGTATTAGAGGCCGGCCTTATAGGGCACCAAAGGAAGGAGAAGTCCTTGGTCCTGCCAAGGTTGGACCCCCAGTGTAAGGGAATGTCGGAGAGGGGGGCGGTGAATTGGGGGGTGGATGGGGCAAACACCCTTATGGGGAAGGGAAGGGGTAGGAGAGGATATAGGAGGCTTATGGACGGGAATCCAAGAAAGGGAATAACATTTGAAATGTAAATAAAAAATATCCAATAAAAAAAACTGAAAAAAAGAAATTTCTAAAGATTAATTAAATGGCTCTATTACAGAGGCATGAAAAAGAATTAGAATTTCTTATTTTTGGTGCTCCTTGTAAAAGAAATATGCATATGGCTCTTAAAATAAGTCTATTGTATCTCGGCATGGCCTTTTTGTTAACTATAACAGTATGAAAATATATATACATATATATATGATTTATAATAGAAATATGATATTTGGCATTCCTGTGAAATGAAAATGCAGATGGACAGAGAAAGGCTCATTTTTCACAAGGATTTTCTACCAAATAAAAATATCTTTCTTCTCTCTGTCCCCTCTTCTCTTCCTCCTTTCTCTTACACTTTTCTATAGTAAGTTAGAAATAAAGTTCAAATCACTTAGAAGATTATTTTCTCTAACCAAGAAGCTAGACGGGAACATAATCTATTCTGAAATTCATGAGAAAATCCTTTAAAATGTCAGACAACAGTTAAAACATTCTATGATTAGGGCATATTTTAATTTTCTTAATGTCAAAACTCTGCTGTGGGAGAAGCTTATGCACACTCATTTGTTATTCCCATGGGCTGATATTAAAACGGAGCCACTCTCTCAGAACTATCGATGCCAGCGATGGAGGATAGGTTTAGCAAAAGAAACTATTCTCACCTCCAGGAAGACGATGAAAAGTTAAATGCTTCATAACAAAAGTCATTTTCAAAGAGTAAGTGGCATAGTCTATTATGAGGTAAAGTTAGAAGATGTATCAAATATTTTAGGAATATTGACCATTAAGTTCATTTGCATTTAACAACATAGACCAGTGCAGAAGATGATTTATTAAGAGATGGATGGGATGAGTTTAGATATGTGATGCTACCTCTCTTCAGATAAAGGATGGAGGGCAGTGGAAATGTCAAATAAGTTCTCCCAAATTAAGCAGTGGCAGGCAATTTTATCATGCTAACAGCCTATGTGTCTATCTACAGAACATGTGCTAGCCATTAGCTATGTTTCTACACTGAGCCCACATTCCCCAAGTGCCTTCTTCTTTCTGAACAACAGGATTTATAGCGTGAGTACAGGAATGACTTTGAGATTAGGGAGCTTTATTTACTAAAATACAAAAAAAAAGAAGAAAATGAAAATATTAGTGTTCATTATAACATCAACTATTGGTAGTTCAGTAGCATGAAACCAAGCTAGTCATGTGTGGGTTGAAATATGACATAGAAAAGATGTATTTTGGATGGTGGTCAGAAAAGGCCTTCTGGAGCAGGAAGACCTGTAGCCAAGACTCAAAAGGCTGGAGAAAAGCCACAGAATCCATGGACAGAGAAATATGTGGAACAGAATGTAAAGGTCATTCTTGAGGGACAAAGACACATTATGCGTTTTAAGAAAATGAGAAACATTTGCCCAAAGAAAAACAGGACAGAAGCATGTGCAATGAGGTAGCTCTGAACGTCACATACTTTTATGTCATGTAAGACCTTCACCACTGGCAAGTGCTCTTGTTATATAAAAAATATATTGGCAGTCTTTGAACTAAGAAGTCAAGGAATAATAGAATCTGATTCACACTTTTAAAAAAAGCAGCAAAGAGCAGGCAGACATTATATTCCAGGGGCCTCACTTGAATTTGTGGTCAGTAATGGCAGCTAATAAAGCACAAACATTCCATGACCTCATACACAGCAGTTGATATTAGCAAGTGTCAAAGCTTGCCATATAAATGTACCAGGTCAGAGGTGGCATGGAGCTCTGTGATTGTTTCCCCTCAACAGAAGCTTTTTACTGTTACCTGCTTAGAACAGGCAAAATAAACCTGAAGATAAAGTGCCTTGCATGAAGAGGAGAAAAATACAGTAAACAAATGATTAAGAGTGACTTCATGTGCTATATCATATTGAAGTAATTGTTAATTGTCAAAATGGGTCATATAAGAAAATACAGAAAAAAATCAAATACAGTAGTTACTTAATGCTGTGGCTAAAAAGCATGATGTAAAGAATTCATAGATCCCGTCCATATACATACAGCCACCAAACTCAGACAATATTGTTGATGCCAAGAATTGCACGCTAACAGGGGCCTGATATAGCTGCCTCCTGAGAGGCCAAAACATGTCAAATACAGAGGAGAATACTAGCAGCAAACCATTGAACTGAGAACAGAGTCCCTGTTTAAGGAATTAGAGAAAGGATTGGAGTAGCTGAAGGGGTTTGCAACCAAGTAAGAACAACAATACCAACCAACCAGAGTTCCCAGGGACTAAACCATTACTCAGAGTGCACATGGACAGACCCGTGGCTCCAGATGCATATGTAGCAGAGGATGGCCTTGTTGGGCACCAATGGTAGGAGAAACCCTTGGTCTAGCCAAGGATGAACTCCCCAGTGGAGGGGAATTTCAGGACAGGGAGCTGGGAAGGGGTGGGTGATTGGGGGTGAATACCATCATAGAAGAAGAGGAGGGGGATGGGATAGGAGGTTTATGGACAGGAAACCAGGAAAGAGGATAACATTTGAAACATAAATTAAAAAATCCAATACAAAAGAATGAAGAAAAAATACATAATGATTCTAGACATATTTTAGATTTTATTTTTTCTTACTAGTAAACTGTGGTGTCCTCTATCATCTGTATTTTGAGTCTCTATTTTTATATAATTTTCCTAGCAGAGACACATTACCCTTGCATATTTATTTATTTCTCAAATATTGCCCTTCACAGTCCCCCCTTACATTCTTTTTCATATCTCTTGTCATAGACTCAATTATTTTATTAGATACACATATTCCATAAAGTATTCTATTTATCAAAGCTTTTTACCATTTCTACTTCCTTCACTTATCTTTAAATATCTTTTCTTTTTCTATAGATTAATCAGTAAATATAAAGATGAAAATAAGTGAATTATAATTTTGTGTTTTTGGCTGACTTCCTTTAATAGAACATAATGAACTTGCTGTCTTTACACATTGTTACATACATATATCACTTAGTCAGACACCTTTAAACAGAATATGTATTTTCTTATAAACAGCCCTATTTCTTATACACATGAATGTTTTTTTATTTATAATTAGAAGATTGGTTGCCTTATGCTTACATTACTTAGAGAATTTCTACATCATGTTTTATTAAATTTTGTTATTATTGAAGCCACTAATAATTATTAAATTAAAGTATCATATATTTCTTTTTTAATCTTGACATTAGAATGGAACCATGTCTTCTGGAGGTTGCTGGAAATAACTCCCTTGCCTTTGTGGCCCCATGTGTCCACTTCAAAACTCATAGCATTTCTTTTCTCTTTTCATCCACCTCCCCTGCCATTCCTTCCCTTTACTGCCACCCCTACCTGTCTTTCTTTCCAACACTCAATTTTTCTTATAAAGCATAACATAATTAGCCATCCAGGTAGAACAACTAGAATACCTCTTGTGTGTTCTTATTTTTCCTACTACATAACATTTTTGCTTTAAAGTAAATATAAATTTTAGTTGATCAAGTCTTTTTAGAACTAGAGTAGGCACGCAATCTAGAAATTATTTGCATAAGATTATAGATGTGTATAAATTAGAAATATGGAACGTAAGAAGTCAGGAGTTGAATTGTCTATTTTCATACATGATGGTATATATTTATAAGTCCTCATGATTCGTGATGTATTACATGCGTATCCTAGTCCAACATACCATTAAGTATGTTTTATATTAATATAGAAATTACCTACTATCTCAAAACTGATGAAATGCTCTTGTAAATTCACATTACTGGGACCTAGAAATCTCTTAACCCTTAAAGATCTTCTTAGAAATCTCCTGTACACATTACTAATATATACATTGATAGTTCAGATGATTTCTTATGAAGGATTCAAAAGGAAATTACCCCATGAAATGATAGTCAGACTTCATTAGGTCTAAGGGATCCGAGATGGTGGTTGCTATATAATTGAAATTCCGATTTGCAACAATTAGTTAAGCTATCTCTTTGTTTTTCTGGGGGAAAACATACAAGGATAGAAAGAATTGAGAGAAATATGATAAGCATAAAGAATATCTGAGCTTTGGAATTCATTTATATTAATGATAGCAAAGTATGAGCTAAAGCTTGACATAGAATGAAAAAACTGGCACGGTATTAATATAAGCTTTTTAAATTACACTTATGAATACAGAAAAGGCTCAACTAAAACAAAAATAATAACTGGTGTGGTTAGAGGTCAACATGGAACTGAGGCAGGAGGGTAGAGGAGAGAGTGCAACCAGCAAAGGTTTGTACCAAAGCTACAAAATTAGCATTTTAAAGAAAAGAGTTAGCAAAGAGTGCAAACCCTTAGGTAAGCATAATTAAATCCATTCATTGGAGAGTTTCTGAAAGTGACCCATGTTTCATTCAAAAAACAAAATATCCCCATGAGGTTTAGAAATAATCTACGAATGCAATATAGGATATGGAGCTCTATGTGTAGGTTGATGTGACAAATACACAAATTGTGAGAAATAACATGGTATGCTAATGACCCCCAAAAGCTTACAGAATGTTACCTGTAATATAAGCTCTCTACCCTTTGTACAACAAGCCTTTTGAGCTCCAATCTGCATCCTTTTTTATCCTAATAAATTTTCTGACTCTGATGCTAATATCCAACTGCGTTTGTCTAGTTTTGTTATTCCAGGGCACAAAATTCTAGGACTTCTCTGAGATAGGCAATGAACCTTGTCATCAACTAATGAATTAGAAAGATATTTATGTTTTGAGGATTTCTCAAACCTCATTTATGAAATCAGTAATGTAAGTGTGAAAATAGCGTGGATCTCTGATCTATACTGGGGCATATGAGGATGGCCAGTCTTCAGTGTGTGCTCCATATTTTTTAGATCCCTGCTAATTTTTTATCAGCAAAATAATTAGCTCTTCTGCTGACAAGGTGTTAATATTGCTTCATTCAGGGACCTTCCTATTGTAACTTTATTAACCTTTGTAATGAGCAATCATTACCTATGGATAGTAAGAGGTAATGATTTAAGTGAAGTATTGCAAAAAAAAAATAGTCTACCACATACAAAATGAAAATTTATAGTAATTAGAAAAACATGTACCTTTGCATGAATTCTGGAGATAAGAAAAAGAAGTGAAGTTTGAACTGGCTGAATTTATACATATGGCTATATGCCAATTCATCAGATAATCTAGATCCAGTGTGCAAATACGATCATCTCTTGCAAATTACACATTTTCATCTAAATAATTCTGTTTATTTTATAATTTAGTCTTTACCAAGTTAACTGAATAATAGTTGATTCTTTGGTAGCCTACCAGAAATAAAGGTGAAGTATTAAAATTTCCTATCTGGTTTTCAAGTAGAGTGCATCAAATGTCATTGTTTTTTTAACTAAACTCATATAACTTGGTTTTATTAGACTACATTGGAATAAATATCAAGTCCTCAGTAGTTGAAGTGAGCTTAAAAATGCAACAGCTAAAAAAAAAAAAAACGAAAAAAAATCTGTAGTAGCCAATGAAAAAGAATAAAAAAAAGGCAGCCAATGTTAAAAAAAAAAAAAAAAGTATTAGCCTCAAGGAAGTAGGACTTAAAATTATCTAATGGTGGCAACTCTCCTCTCCTTTTTTCATTTCTCTTTCCTTCTCTTTCTTCCCTCCTTTTCTTTCTTTCTTTCTTTCTACCTATTTATCTTTTTCCAATTGTTTCTTTGTCCTTACAATTCTCTTTATATAAAACAAAAATTTTATCACACGTGTGAGAGAGGTTGCCTATTTTGTAAGTGGATATTACCAGGTGGGTGAAGAGCCATTAAAATCCAGCTATATCTTTACAACTCAATTTGTTAAAAGTTTGAACCTTGACAATGTTGATAAAGGATTACAAAGATATGGACAGACCTGGGATGTTAGAATGAATGTACGTTGTATAGTCTGAAATAAAAATACAACTATATTCATTGTAGATAAAATGAGATGACTATGAACTAAGCTGCTGAGAAAGATTTTAATGCAGTAAGACTATATTCAGAGAAAAACATAATCTTTATATTCATGAGGCTTGGCATGTCAAGAAAGGCACGGTTGAAAAGGAGATCCCATATGATAAAATCCAGGATTTTATAATGTAGCCTTTATAAAACACAACACTTTTCATGTGGTTTCATATGGGCACCAAAGCTGAAAATTTCAAACTATAAAAATAATTTCTCAAGTTATTTTATTTAGATCTTCAATATAACTTATTCCACTTATTCTAACAAGTATTTGATTGTTATCTAATTTTTAGAAAATATATCAAATTAAATATCATTCTTAGTCAAATTTGCTGTATTAAGTAATCATAGCAGTTTAAAATAATAGGCATATTTGTGTTCTAACATAGACATGTGCATTATTAATAGACTTTTTTAAAAAAAATGACATGCATTTTGTAACATAATTATAGATATTACACACTAACAAAACTATTTCACTTAAATGATATATGTTATCAAATTAAGAATATAGTATATAAATAAATTACTCTTAAAGTATAGGGACCAAGTATAATATTGAAAAAGGTAATTAAAGGGACTAGTTTTGTAGAAATATAATTGAAGACTGGAAGAAGCAATGTCAAGAATAAAGCTATAGATGCAATAGAAGTTACAGAAAACCAACATGGAATATATTCAAAAACTCCTCAGAAATAAAAAAAGAAATTCAATGTTGTTAAACCACCAGGCGAGGGCTGGAGAGGTGGCTCAGCGGTTAAGAGCACCGACTGCTCTTCCCGAGGTCCTGAGTTCAATTCCCAGCAACCACATGGTGGCTCACAACCATCTGTAATGGGGTTGGGTGTGTCTGAAGACAGCTACAGTGTACTCGTATACATTAAATAAATAAATAAATCTTTAAAAAAAAAAAAAACCACCAGGCGAGTATTAGTAGTAACATTGGAATCATTTTAGGATGGACTACTCCCTCACTCTAGGCTTTGGACCCTCACTCTTTTTCTCAAAGCAATATTAAAGGAGAAAAAAACAATGAGAAGAAGGAAAAAAATGAAAAAGAAAACTGTTACAATTGCTGCTCCATAGTCCTCCTAGCTTAAAGACTAGAATATCCGTGGCCCTGGATGGGACAAGACGTCTGATCAGTTTATGAAGATTCAAAGTTGCAGACCACTACTCCCTCCCTTGAAAATTAATCCAGATGGGCCAGTCTGGCCAATATTCTATCCCCTATGAAAAAAATGATAAACTTGAAGTCATGCAAAGGAAATGGGAAGAAAAATTATTCCATGAATTTGATATAATAATATTCCTATTCTTCTTAGGAAACACTCTTCAAATGTGTGCCCTATGATAGGCTTATAAGTTAGAAAAACATAATTTTTATTTTCTTTCCTATGTGTGTTTTCTCTGACCATCTGAAATTACTTAATTACTCTCTCTCTCTCTCCGCTCTCCTCTCTCCTCCATTTTCTGTTTTACTTTGTTTTCTTTTTCCTTGAAGATTACTCCTTCCACCATGCAGTTATATGCTGACCTACAATTTTAAGTAAGCCAGCTTTTGTATGTTAATTTAAAGGCAGGACTCTCTTTCTACATTCTTCCTCCCTAGAACAACTGGGATTTTCAGCTTACCTGTCCTGTTGTTTTGTATGTTGATTCTAAATAATATTGACCATGTGAATCTCTCCTAGTTCATTTTAAATTTTTTATCACTGTGATTAAGAAAACAAGGGAAAATATGGGTGTGCCCTGAGAGGCTCTGCCAGAGTCCTACTGATAAAGATGAAGATGGTTGCTGCTAACCATTGGACTGAACAAGGGGACCCCAAGGAGGAGTTAGAGAAAAGTCTGAGTAAGCAGAAGGGGTTTGCAACCCCATGGAAAGAATAACAATTCTTTCCAGACCCCACCAGAGCTCCCAGGGACTGAACACCAACCAATGAGTACACATGGAGGGGCACATGACTCCAGCCACATATGTGGCAGAGGATGGCGTTTTCCAGCATCATTGGGAGGAAGAGGACTTTGTCCTGTGAAGGTTCGTTTCCCCAGTGTAGGGTAATGCCAGGGCATTGAGGTTAGAGTGGTTGGCTGGGAAAGGAAGCATCCTCAGGAGGGGAGAGGAGGTACGGGAGGTGGGGGGAAAGGGATAACATTTGAAATGTAAGTAAATAAAATTTCCAAGAAAAAATAAAATTACTTAAAAAAAACAAAGGAAACCTCCATTTCGCCAGTAAAAATACAATTTGAATACTATAAGCCTGAATGTCAACATTTTATGTGCCTGCAACAGTATGTCTATAAAGCCAATCTTTTTATTCCGGGTTACTTAGTGTTAATTCTTTAAATGTCTGAGTTTGCCTGTATAGAAGAGCTAATCTGATTTCTTCAGGCATCACCAGACAGTCATTTCCTACATCTATACTTCTGACATTCTGATACTTATGCTAGCAGGATTCAGAATGATAATCCAGGAAAGAAAGGCCTGATTCTGTCTTTGCTTCCTTAACAGAAATGCTTTTAAAATTGTGCAGCATTCACGGTGTTGATTTTTCTTGAGTGAGAAATTAATCTAGATGCCATTAGAGAGTAATATACTTAGAAATGCATTTCAGTGTGAAAATAAAGCTGGTAATTAGAGAACTTTGCATATAAAAAAGAAGAAAAATACTTCACCTGAAATAACCCAGCTCCTGCTGTTCATTTGCATACCCCCACTTTAACCGATTCAGACAGTCTGAATATGCTAATAGCAGCACCCACTTCATGTCATAATACAGGAAATGCAGGAGCAGGATGATGGGCATCTATGTGCTTGACAGAGAAACTCAGAAATTACTTGAAAAAGCAAAACTGTTCCTTGCACTTTCATACACGGTCCCAGGGAGCCCATTCAGAAGCTCCAGTGAGTGGTCCATCAGCCCAGGTTTCAAGCTGCAAGCTGGAATCTTTCTACCACAGGCAGTATGTAGTCTGAATTTTAATTACCTCCTTTTCTTAAGAATGTCTAATCTTTCTCTACTCTCAACCAGCCGATCAATTTAGCTCTACTTTATACAGAAATCTGTTACATAAGTTCTGTTTCGCTGTCAGAGAAAATTCTATGTTGGCTACTGCAATGTTCTTTGTTCAAATTAGGAAGCAGAAATTTAAAATCTGGTTAAATAACCTGATTTGACTCTTTGCCATTATATTAAACCTGCATTTAATCCTATACTTCACGGTTCCAAAGCATTACCCAGGACTTGGCTCAAAATTAAGATCTCCATTTCTTACACTCAAGTATTTAAATGTAGTCAGTTTAACTGAGACTGAGTGTGGAGCAGTGACTGAAGGAAAGGCCATCCAGAGACTGCCCCGCGGGGGGATCCAGCCCTTATACATTGTATACCAACTATACAATATTGTTGATGCCAAGAAGTGCATGCTGACAGGAGCCTGATATGACTGTCTCCTGAGAAGCTCTGCCAGAGCATGACAAATACTGAGGCAGACACTGGCAACCAACCATTGAAGAATGGGATGCCCATTAGAGGACTTAGAGAAAGGATTGAAGGAGCTGAAGGGGTTTGCAACAACAGTATCAACTAACCAGCCCCCCAAGAGCTTCAGGGACTAAACCACCATGCCAAGAGTGCACAGGGATGAACCTATGGCTCCAGCGGCATATGTAGCAGAGGATGGCCTTGGTGGATAACAGTGGGAGCAGAGGAGGAGAGGCCCTTCCTTGGCCCTATCAAGACTTGATGCCCCAGTGTAGGGGAATGTCATGGTGGAGAGGTAGTGGGGGGTGGATGGGTGGGTGTGGGAGCACCCTCATGGAAGCAGGGGGAGGGTGATGGGCTAGTGGGTTTCAGGAGGGGAAACTGAGAAAGGGGATAACATTTGAAATGTAAATAAATAAAATGTCGGTTTTAATTAAAAAATATTTAAAACCGAAAAAAAGAAAAGTGGACTCTTCTGCTTAGTTTGGATCAGTGACCTGAAGAATTCTGAGCCTACTTTGAGAAATGCTACATGACACTATTTGGAACCTCTCCAAAATAAAAGTCACTACATTCCCAGGACAAAAATGAGTTATGTATGTATCTATGGAGTAAACCTAAAGAAATTATTGCAATAACTTCTTTCACTTTAGTTCTTGAACACACGTAGCTAGCAGAAAAACATAACACCTTCCATTATGAGTTGAAATTTGCATTTGTACTATTAAATGTGAGTAGAAGTTGCCAGTGTTTAATATGTGCATAGTTAGAGTAATAAATCATGAATTCAGTGTATGCATTTCCAGTAGGCCATAGAGGAACACTGCTGATCAGTTAATATCCGTTATATATGCTATGTAACAGCTGCCTAAGTCTGAAAACTCACTGTGACTATCCTAGTCCTTCAAATTTGTGTGTAGTTCTCCCACTTACATTTTATTTGCTCTTTGTTTATTCATCCTGCAGCTTCTGAATAATATCACACACAAAAAAAAATTCAATTTCTATATACTGTTGAATAAATGCTCTTCATAAATAGGGTTAGAAAACTACACATTTAAATGACTGCGACACAAATGCCATTTTTCATTTTACTCCCTTATTTTGTATGTCATAACCGTTTGTATTAGAAAAGAGTTTTGATAGGGGTGGTGGCAGCATTTCAAACCAAAGATTCCTGCTAGGTGAGATAGTTTCAACTTCTCATTTCTTGAAAGATGTTTTGGAAAACTTCCCAGTTCCACCTCCAAAACAGGTGGGACTGGGGAAAGATGTGTCTGTCAGCCAAGCTCTGTTACTCCTTCACATTCTGTCAAGTACTCCTTTGGTGCATTCACCTCCCATCTTTAGCTATTCGCTATCAGAGCATCCGGCTGTTGCCTGATGAACCGCTTGCTGTCAGTGTGAGCGACAGTCGAGGCAAAACACACATCTGAGTTGCAGAACCAAGAAAACCTACAGTGCAACTATTCCACGAAAATGCAACTACTGGGTCATACCTTTTGAAGGGGTCAGTGTGTTTCAGATGAAAAGTGCAATAACTATGTCATTTTGTTTTTGAATCTGTGCTGTATGGGCAGGAGTAACCCAGAATTGTTCCTGTCTAAAGAACTGTAGGGACAAAAATGGAGAAGAGACAGAGGGAAAGGAGGTCCACTGAAGGCGCAAATTAGGACCCATCTTAAGGGAAGGCTCTGAAGCCTGACCCTATTAATGATGCTATGGTGTGCTTACAGACAGGAGCATGGGGACCCTCAAGAAGCCCAACAAGCAACTGACTGAGACAGAAGCAGATTCTTACACTTGGTTAATGGTCTAAAGTTGGGGACCTTTGTGCTTGGATTAGGAAAAGGCTGGAAGAAGCTGAGGAGGACGGGCCAGCAATCTCAACTAACCTGGACTCCTGAGATCTCTCAGCCATTGAGCCACCAACCAGGAAGCATACACCAGCTGATATGAGGCCCCTGGCACATATACAGCAAATGACTGCCTGCTCTGGCCTCAGTGAGAGAAGTACACCTAACCCTGGAGAGACTTGAGGCCTCTGGTAAGGTAGGGCATGGGGGGTTTGGGAACATCCTCTTGGAGATAGGGTGTGGTAGGGTGGGGAGAAATGGAATAAAGAACTGGCAGAGGATGGACCAGGAGAGGGATAATGACTGGACTGTAAAAAAATAGATTGATGATGATGATGATGATGATGATGAGATAATAATAATAGAGTCTGAAGAGAGCTGACCACCCAGGAATGCAGGCATTCTGAGGCCTCAGGACAGACTGCCACCTCTGCACAACTTTGCCCACATCCCTGGTCCAAGGGGAAATTGCACAGTGCCTCTGGACACAGGGATATAGGAACAGACAGCTGCCGGTACCCATGGTTCTGGTCTGTGCCCAGGACCGAACTGAACCGGCCAAACAGCTCCCTGCACCCAAATCCGGTAGGGGAGAGAGCTGGACCCTCAGAAGTGTGGATACTCCTGAGAAATCAGAGGAGAATACCCTCTGCCCACAGTCCAGACCCAAAAGAGAACTGCAAAGTGCCAACTGTGCCTGCTGGATGCAAGGACCTAGGAGCAATCAGGGCAGGACCCTTTGTTTCCTGCCCACACCTAGAGCTGGAAGACAGTCTCCATAAGCGCCATCACATACTTGAGAACAGAGGTAACACCCACTTTTCTGCTACCAACTGACCTGCCTGGTGGATTCAGGATACACAGAGGCAGAAGTGCTCTGGGTCAGGGCAGTTCCTATTTCTGGCTCTGCTGGAAGTGAGCTGATACCATCCCACAGTTTCCTGCACCCAAATCACGTGGGGAAGAGAGCTGACCACTGAAGAGTACAGACATCCTGAGACCACAAGACAGACTGCCATCTCTGCACACCTCTGCCCACATCCCTGGTCCAAGGGGAAATTGCACAGTGCCTCTGGACACAGGGATATAGGAACAGACAGCTGCCAGTACCCTTGGTTCTGGCCTGTGCCCAGGACCGAACTGAACCGGCCAAACAGCTCCTAGCACAAAAATCCTGTGTGGGAGAGAGCTGGACCCTCAGAACTATGGACACTACTGAGAAGTCAGAGGAGAACACCCTCTGCCCACAGTCCAGACCCAAGAGAGAACCGCGTAGTGCAAACTGTGCCTGCTGGGTGCAAGGACCTAGGAACAATCAGGGACAAGACACTTTGATTCCTAGCCAGAGCAATCAGACAGCAAAAGGAGGTCAAAGGGATATAAAATGGAAGGGAAGAAATAAAAATATCACTATTTGCAGATGATATGATAGGTAAAAAGTTCCACTAGAGAACTACTTAACCTGATAAACAATTTCAGCAAAGTGTCAAGGTATAAAATTAACTCAAACAAATCAATAGGCTTCCTCTACTGAAAGGATAAACAGGCTGAGAAAGAAATTAAGGAAATGACACCCTTCACAATAGTCCCAAATAAAATAAAATATTTTGCTGTGACTTCATCCAAGCAAGTGAAAGATCTGTATGACAAGAATTTTAAGTCTCGGAAGAAAGAAATTGAGGAAGATCTCAGAAGATGGAAAGATCTTCCAAGTTCACGTATTGGCAGGATTAATATAGTAGAGATGGCCATTTTGCCATAAGCAATCTACAGATTCAATGCAATCACCATCAAAATTCCTACACGATTGTTTATAGAGATAGAAAGAGCAATTTACAAATTCATTTGGACTAACAAAAAACCCAGGATAGCAAAAACTATACTCAACAATAAAAGAACTTCTGGGGGAATCACTCCCTGAGTTCAAGCAGTATTACAAAGCAATAGTCCTAAAAATTGTATGGTATTGGTACAGAGACAGGCAGATAGATCAGTGGAAAAGAATTGAAGACCCAGAAATGAACCCACATACCTACGGTCACTTGATCTTTGAAAAAGGAGCTAAAACTATCCAAATGGAAAAAAGATAGCATTTTCAACAAATGGTGCTGATTCAACTGGAAGTCAGTATGTAGAAGTATGCAAATTCATCCATTCTTATAACCATGTACAAAGCTTAAGTCCAAGTGGATCAAGGACCTCCACATCAAACCAGATACACTCAAACCAATAGAAGAAAAAGTGGAGAAGAGTCTCGAACACATGGCCACTAGGGAAAATTTCCTGAACAAAACACCAATGGCTTATGCTCTAAAATCAAGAATCGACAAATGGGAGCTCATAAAACTGCAAAGCTTCTGTAAGGCCAAAGACACTGTCATTAGGACAAAATGGCAACCAACACATTGGGAAAAGATCTTTACCAATCCTTCATCTGATAGAGGGCTAATATTCAAAATATACAAAGAACTCAAGAAGTTAGACTCCAGAGAGCTAAATAACCCTATTAAAAATGAGGTACAAAGCTAAACAAAATATTCTCAGCTGAGGATTATTGAACACGCAAAAAGCACCTAAAGAAATGTTCAACATCCTTAGTTGTCAGGGAAATGCAAATCAAAGAACCCTGAGATTCCACCTCATACCAGTCAGAATGGCTAAGATCAAAAACTCAGGTGACAGCAGATGCTGGCAAGGATGTGGAAAAAAAGGAACACTCTTCCATTGTTGGTGGGATTGCAAACTGGTACAACTACTCTGGAAATCAGTCTGGAGGTTCCTCAGAAAATTGGACATTCCACTACCTGAGGACCCAGCTATACCTCTCCTGGGCATACCCAAAAGATACTCCAAAATACAACAAAGACATATGCTCTACTATGTTCATAGCAGCCTTATTTATAATGGTCACAAGCTGGAAAGAACCCAGATACCCTTCAACAGAGGAATGGATTCAAAAAACTGTGGTACATCTACACAATGGAGTACTACTCAGCTATCAAAAACAATGACTTCATGAAATTCATAGGCAAATGGAATGAACTAAAAAGTATCATCCTTAGTGTGGTAACTTAATCACAGAAAAACACACTTGGTATGCACTCATTGATAAGTGGATATTAGCCCCAAAATTTGAACTACTCAAGATGCATTCCACAGACCACAGGTAGCTCAAGAAGGATGACCAAACTGTTGATGCTCCCACTCCTTCTTAAAAGAGGAAAAATATCCATAGGAGGGGATATGGAAGCAAAGTTTAGAGCAGTGACTCAAGTAATGGCCATTCAGAGCCTGCCCCACATGTGGCATATATATATATATATATATATCCACCAAAACTAGATAAAGGTTGATGGAGCTAAAAAAATGCATGCTGACAGGGACCGGATATAGATCTCTCCTGAGAGATACATCCTGAGCCTGTCCAATACAGAGGTCAGTGCTAGCAGCAAATCATTGAACTGAGAACAGGAATTAGAGAAAGGATTGAAAGAGTTGAAGGAGCTTGCAACCCCATAAAAACAACAATGCCAACCAACCAGATCTTCCCAGGACTAAACCACTACCGAAAGACTGTACATGGACTGACCCAGCGCTCCAGCTGCATATGTAGCAGAGGATGGACTTGTTGGGGCACCAGTGGAAGGGGAAACCCTTGGTCCTGCCAAAGTTGGACCCCCAGTGCAGGGGAATATAGGGGGGTAAGGAGGATGGATGGGGAAATACACATATTGGGGAGGGTGAGGGGATGGAGGCTTATGGACAGAAAACCAGGAAAGGTAATACCATTTGAAATGTAAGTAAAGAAATATATCTAATAAAAAATTAAAAAACAGTTATTGGAAGTCAATTTGTTGCAATTCTAAAAATTATTTATTAAATTTTGATATAGCTTCTTGTGTTTTCCACTTGTTATCTGTATGTTATTGTTTACATTTCATGAGGATCAAGCTAAACTTAAAATAATGACAATCTTTGAATAGGTAGTTATTAACAAATACATGTAGCTTCCGGGGAAAGCATTATTTAACATACATTGGTGAATTTTCTGTTTTAAAAGCCAATAAAAACATTCTCTAACACAAGATCAATTTTATGGACAGAAATTGAAACTATAAACGCATACTGTACAGAGAGAAACAGTGGAGATACATTTAAGTGAAGTTACAAAATTATTTATAATAAAATGGTTTTTTAAATTTGAGATTTACATTACTTATATAATATAGAGAAAGTAAAATGATATTGGTTTGCCACAAGATAATACCACAATTTTAATAGCACTCATACAAATTTTAAGATCACCTATACAAATGGCCAACCTTTACAAAACCATCCATTTTAATTTAAATCAATTGACTTACCCTGAAGTATTTCAGTAGAGGACGGAAGAAGTATAAAGGGAATTGAATGCTTTAAAGACACATGAATTTAAATTGATCATAGGAAATAATTTCATTTACCAGTTAACATTTCCATAATGCTGAGATATTAAAAAAAAAAACCTTGTTGTCTATAAGGAGGCAAGTGCTCCTGAGTTAATTCACATATATGCCCAAGACATTAATATTTAGATGAAACAAAATTTACCATGCAATATATATGGCACATATAATAAAAAGAAATTCTGTTGTTCATTAAATTCCAGGAGACCTGGGAATAATGATAACAGTTTTCATAATTAAGCATTCTTGATGAGTTATTTGGGTTATAGTAAATGTATCCTTGCTGTCAGTTTTCCATGGTGTTTTAATACATTTAACTGAAATTAAGAGAACATAAAAAAAATCAACCCCAAGGAATTTATATATACTGAATATTAGACAGAAGTCTAGTGTTATTAAAATTGAAATATATTATAAATTAATTCTAATATGCCTATCCTTTGCAACAATAGAGGTATTACGATGAGCCTACCAACACACAAACCATCCAGGTAGACAGATATGAGAAACCTGAAAATAATTGAAATTATTTCTTAGTTATTTGTGTTTGGTATATGTTGCTACCATTTCACTGTGTGATACAGTAGTGTCTATGAGTGTAGTTTATCTGTCATAGCACCCTACATTGGTGCTATAGCATTCAGACTTAAGAAAGGTGTCTCAGTAAAAATGCTCAGTGAAATGGGGGAATGTTGTGTAAGTTTTTTCAAAAGGAAATCAACTCCTTATGAAGCTAAAGTTTTGCAAATCAGAGAAGAATCTGAACTCCAGAGGTAGCACTTGTCAGAGTATAAACTTGCGATGGAAAAAACTGTGAACTGCATTTCACGTTGTTATAATACCCGAGAAGACAACTTAAGGAACATCTAATTTTGGCTTCTGATATGTATGTAGAGTCCATTGTATTAGAGAGCACATGGTAGCAGGTTGTAAAATGGCTGTTCAGATTCCTTCCTTAAATACTCTCTACTTCTTATTTAATATGAGATTTCATCTATTCAGACAATGTGGCTCACAAAAGAGAGTCTCACCATTTCAGTTAAACTGGTCTATAAATGCCACTAATGTCACACACATAAGTTTATACAAAAAGTGATTCTAAATTACATCAAGGGATAGTCAAGATTAATTGTAAAAAGTCCATTTCTTCACAACCTCACATCTCCAAATATAATTTAAATCATAATATTTTGAAACCTTTGTCCCAAAATTTCATGTAAATCTCATGTGGAAAGGAGGATTCAATTCCTCTCTAAATATCTCTAGTGTTAACAGTTCTAAAAGTATCTGAATGTATAAAAGTGAACCTCATTTGACACTTAGGCAAATTCGTAACTGTAAGCTGTATAAAATTAAGAAAAAACTAATACTCCTACTATGCAATGACATAAAATAAACCATCCCATTTCAAAAGGGAATAGAAATGGAATCCAACTGACAGCAACCAAATCTTTCAGTTCTACATCCCATACCTTGGGCTGTCAGGGGCGTTCTCAGTGCTCCAGCTGTCCTGGCTAATATTACTGCTCTGTGACACGCCTCAAGCTTTCTTCAGCAAATGTCTCACATGATGCTGTGATAACCAATATTCCTGGGTTTCCATGAAATTTGCTCTTATTTTCACTGTATCCTGTATGGCCTCTAAAGGCCTCCTTGCAGGGAACCTAATTATGATTTGTGGTGGTCTGGTCTCAGACTTTTCAGAACTTTGATTCAATAGCCTGTGACCTTGTTACTTCCACAGGTGTTTATGTTTATGCTCAGAAACAGCACCGTGCGGAGCATCACATTTGCTACTTCAAGCTTGTGTCATTGCTATACTCCCCTGGACCACAGCCATGGTGGTCATAAACCTTCAACTCCACGGACAAAACCAGTTTTCTGGGTACGTGTTCATTTGTCTGTTTTGTCAGAGATAACCTTTCTACCGTTGTGCACTCAGACTCTATCAAATGACATTTCATTTTCGTAAGTTGGAGTCTTTGATGACTATGTCTTCTGTTGGGGTGCCTTCCTGTCAGTGTGTCTTTCCTACTGTGGAAGTGTTTTTTCAGTGATATTGTCCATGTCTTCCTGCTCATTGCTGCTCTATTTTGCTCTAAACCTAAGAGTAGCTGGTAGAAACTAGGCCATAGCAGGAATGCTATCCTCTTCTAAGTTTCCCTCTGCTAAATAAATTAGCTCATTACTTTTCACTTCATTCACAGTCATGGCTGATCCTTTGAAACAATATAGAAAGGGGCCTGTGGTACCGTTTCTAGTACAATCTTTATTTCTCTTTGACATTTCCTAGGAAAATAGGCCCCTATTTTTCACATGTCACTGAGAATTCTGGTGGTCCAGAATTCTGGTACACTATCCTTTAAACTCTGCTTATGGGGCTCTAGCTTGCAACTCTAGACTGTACACATTTTTTTCCCCTAAAACTCTTCAAGTGAAGGAATGGCATATTCAGGTTTAGTATATGAATGGCCTCACTACTCTCTGTCAGCTCCTCTCATTGGTTATTTTTCTCATTGATGTGTGTGTGTGTGTGTGTGTGTGTGTGTGTGTGTGTGTGTGTGAGTGTGTGTGTGTGTGTATGTGTGTGTTTGGGGCGGAGAGAATCTGATTAAAACAAGTTAAGGAAGAACAGCTTCTTTTCCCATTAATTTTTAAATTCACTTTGCATCCTGAGCACAGTGACCCTCCCTCCAGTCCTGCTACCCTTCTCTTCAGAGAAGGAGACGCCTCCCTTGCATACCACCTCGTACTGGGATACATAGTTCCAGTAGGTTTAAGCACATCCTTTCTCACTGAGGCCAAACCAGGCAGTCAAGCTATGGGAAGAGATGGGACGCCATGCAACAAAGTCTGAGACAACTCCCACTCCAGTTGTTAGAGTACCCGAATGAAGACCAAGCCATACATCTGATATAAGTGTGTAGGGGGGCTAGGTCCAGCCTCTGCATGCTCTTTGATTGATGGTTCAGTCTCAGTGAATCTCCATGGGTCCAAGTTATAATACTCTGTAGGTATTCTTGAGGTGTCCTCTTGGCTTGCTCAACAATATCTCCCATTCTTCCATATGAGTCCCTGAGCTCTACCTGTTGTTTTGTAGTCTGCATCTGTCTCTATGAGCTGGCAGATGAAGGATCTAAGGAAACAGTTACGATAGGCTCATGTCTGCAAGCATAGCAGATTATTATTAATATTAATTATTAATATTTCCATGAGTTGGTTGGGAGATGGTAGCTGGTGTTTAGCTTGTTTTCTTTTATTTTTCTTTCTTTCTCCCCCACCTCCATGTTCTGGAACCTCAGAACAGGTAGTGGTATTACCAAATTTCAGTGTGGACCTTTTCTCTACTGTTAAGCTACTCTGGAAAAGCCCCAGAGGGCAGCCATGCCCAGAGGTTTGTCTAAGTGATGCTTACTTAATCCAATCAAATTTGTCCTAAAGATTGCACTACAATTTCTTGCTTACATAAGTAAACTCATTTGACTTTTTTTTTACTATGGATTTCTTTCAGGATTAGGAGGATATATGGTAGCAATGCACATAAATTTTCCAAATCTTCAGAAAAAATATTTTATAAATTGTATTACAGAAATGAGAAATCACCTTCTTTCCTGTTGTCCAATAAAAAGTTGACCTAGAAAGGTCTCTGGGAGGTTGTCAAAGTCATTAAAAGAATTCTCCTCTACCATTAGTTAAAAATAATAACTCTGATAACTGAAATCTTCTGTCAAATTCACCTATGAATGCATCAGAAACATCAGAATTAAAAGAAAAAAGCATAAGAATAGGATATATCCTTGTCTGGAATATAGTTCATCCTGAGAGCATTTCCTCACATTTGTTTGAACACCATTAAACAAATATATGAAAATATACATTCCATTCCTTTATTGACGTCCACCCAAGCCAAATAGAGTCTTTTGTAAAACCATCAAATAGGAGATTTCCCTCATGTGCATATAAGAACTTAGAAACACAAAGTAGGCAAGGCTTAATACAACATCCTCATAATAACAGACATGTGATAAGCCTTGGAATGAGGACTGTTAATTCTAGGCCTACCTGGGCACAGAGTTATTTTAGGCTAGAATGGGCAATTCAGCACACTCCATGTAAAAATGTAAATAATATCAGGGCTTGGGCTGTGGCTCTTTGATGCAGTATTTGTATGGCTGGCCGACTTGAGACTCTGGGTTCAACCCCTATCAGAGCAGGAAAAATGAGGAAATGGAATAATATTCTCATTTTATGTAATCTTATGTACATAATTGTTGTTGGAGCATAAGATTGACCCCCATTTTCTCTGTCTTTTTCTGTTAGAGTACTACATCATATTTTCTAAACATTTCAGTTTATGTTATTAACAGCTCATAAATCTAAAAAGTGAAAGTCAAATCAGGTGAGTAGGAGATGAACATAAAAATTAACAATGTAAATGAGAATTGTTCTTTTTTTTCTTTCTTAGATGAACATTTATAGGAAACAAAATAAAACATAGCAAAACACCACATATTTATCGTGTCAGCCAAGGCCATCATCTAACACAGCACGCAATTTGGAAGAATTTGAAAACTAGGTAAAAGCAAACGCAGAGGACATAAAGCAGAAAAGTGAAGAGATGTAGCTTAAACTAGTATTTTAGTTTCTCTAAATACTTAGTTTAAATACATTTTCCTAATTATTTTTATCTAGTTCAAATATGGAAGGCCATTTTCTAAAATTGCCCAGAAAAAATGCCACATTTTCCCTCATTGACTTGTCTTACATAAAGATGCATTCTATTCTTTATTATTTAATAAATTTGAGAAAAACGAAAGAAAACACTTTCTAATTCTAGAGATGAAAGTAAAATAATAGAGATTTCCTGGTTAACCCTTAATTATGTTAAAAAATGAATACTCACAGACTATCCAACATAGGATTAAGATAACTTTTTATTCTGCATTGGTTTCCAGTATGTAAAGGTGCCATGTTCCTATATATCATCTATTTACGAACCTATCTATGTATCTATCTATCTATCTATGTATGTATCTATCTACCTATTATCTATCTATGTATGTATGTATCTGTCATCATCGTCGTCGTCATCGATGTCGTCGTTGTCGTTGTCGTCGTCGTCATCATCATCATCATCTATCTAAGGGACCACCAAACGCTGTGAATATGTGGTGGTCAGATTGGAAAGAAAAAGAATGTGGCAGCTTGGGCATCATGAAGAAATGGAAATTAAGACTCTGATGGGTGGAGAGTAAACTGTTGTGGGTAGCCAACCCCACTAACTGGGGCCATGCTAAGGGCAATACCTGGGTTCGTGGATATGGAGCAGCACGGGTTGGCGTCAATATCCGTGGTTCATATTTCCAGTAAAGAGAAGGGTAGCCACCTGAGACCATGTGGATGTCCAGTGGCTGTGCAAAACTGACACAACCTGTCATGTTCTGCTACACTCTGTAGAGCACACATCATACACATGATTCCCTTTCACTTCCCCATTTTCCACTTATGCTAGGAAGGAATGCTGGTTCCAAGGGCCTGAGTGCTTGAGAGCTAACCCTTCCCCATCACTGGCTGTAAAAATGTGAGAGAGGGCCATGTATCTTGCCTGGGCAACTCAGAAGAACTGGACCAATGGCAGTGGGGAAAGCACTGGTGTGTCAGCTCTAAGGGTGCCTCAGCCCCTTAGAGGATGCAACACTTGGGAGGATGGGTCCCAAGCCTTGACTGGGCAGAACAGAGTGGAGCTGGCTTTGGAGGTGAACAAGTTAGGGGCCATGAGACCAGGGGAGCAGAAGCTGCCTCCAGCTCTTGGAGGTATTGGTGGCCTAGTCTGAGCAGGGCTGGAGAGCTTACCCTGGTGGTGCAGAAGAGAGCAGATGAGCTGAACAGCTCAGTTACTTCTCAGGCCCAGATCCAGGGCTGTGAGTGGACCCACCCCAACATTTACATCAGAAAATTGTCAGTACCACTGATCCAAAGCTGCAGGATCTCCATGAAGCAAGGCAACAGGATAGCTGGAGAAGTCCAGGTAAGGATCCAATATTGATGATGTCACAGAAGCTGGAGATCTTCAGTTATTGATGATGTCACAGAAACCAGAGATCTCAAATTAATTGCAATGAACATTTGCCAATGACGATGGATGGACAGAGGGATAAACTGTGGGAAACACTGTGACATAGTACAACTTCCATAATGAGATGTTTTTTGATTCTTTGTTTGCTTGTGTGTGTGTGTGTGTGTGTGTGTGTGTGTGATTTTGTGCTTGTGATTTTGTGTGAGAGGTGGCAAGAGTGAAGGGTGGATATGAGTAATTAGAAAAATGAGCATGATTGGAGTTCACGTTGTGAAATTCAAAAAGGTTCTATAAAAAAGTAGGAGCAGGAAGATGTGGTGGTGGAGGAGGAGGAGAGAAGGAGGAGGAGGGAATGGGAAAGGGGAAGGGGAAGTAGGAGGAGGAAGAAGAAGGAGGAAGAGGAAGAAGAAGGAGGAGGAGAAAGAGGAGGAGGAGGACGAAGACAAAGACGAAGAAGAAGAAGAAGAAGAAGAAGAAGAAGAAGAAGAAGAAGAAGAAGAGAAGAAGAAGAAGAGAAGAAGAAAAAAAGAAGAAAGAAGAAGAAGAAGAAGAAGAAAGAAGAAGAAGAAGAAGAAGAAGAAGAAGAAGAAGAAGAAGAAGAAGAAGAAGAAGAAGAAGAAGAAGAAGAAGAAGAAGAAGAAGAAGAAGAAGAAGAAAAGACTTTACAACCCTGCTGTCTGCCTCAACATTTTAATAACTATTGCTTGGTGGTGGAGAATCCCAAATATTTCTGCATGTCTGATGATTGGTTTCTCCCTGAATATGCTTCAGAAAATGGAACTTTGATCCATGAATAATTGGCTTTGTTATCCTCCCTGAAGGTGGGGTCACAGACAAACACCATAAATTTAAGCCTGCTATTGTCTGTGCCACAGGTAAAATAGGCATTTGTCTCTGGACCCATCATATTTCCTCTGTGACTGTCTATGACACTGTGGCAAGATATAATTTTATATGTTTCACAATTTCTGACTAGTGGTGTTTATTTTAGGGAAAGGTCTTTTTATTATTATGGTTATGGTTGCTTGTTTTAATATCATGTTCTCATAAAGACTCAGGGAAATTAATTCATCATTGTTCCCTAAAGTGTATAAATCTCTGTGATTTAGTTAATGTAGTACTCAGAAATGACCAAATAGACATTGCAACAGCAGATGAATGGCAGGGCAGATATGAAACTCTGGCTCAGAGAAAAGCATGTCTGTGATATATATATATACTGCTGGAGCCGTGGGTCCCTCCAAATGTACTCTCTGGTTGGTGGTTTAGTCCCCGGGAGCTCTGGGGCATCTGGTAGGTTGATATTGTTGTTCTTATGGAGTTGCAAACCCTTTCAGTTCCTTCAGCCCTTTCTCTAACTCCTCCATTAGGGACCCTATGCTCAGTCCAATGGCTGGCTGTGAGCATCTGCCTCTGAATTTGTCAGACTCTGGCAGAGCCTCTCAGGAGACTACTATATCAGGTCTGCCAGCAAGCACTCTTGGCATCTGGAATGTTTTGGGTCTGTGTATGGGATGGATCACTCTCTGGATGGCTTTTCCTTCAGTCTCTGCTATACACTTTGTCTTGTATTTTCTCCCTTGAATATTTTGTTCCCCCTTTAAGAAGGACTGAAGCAACCACACTTAGATCTTCCTTCTTCTTGAGTTTCATATGGTCTGTGAATTGTATCTTGCAAAGGATGGCCTTGTCAGACATCAATGGGAGGAGAGGTCCTTGGTCCTGGGAAGGCCCTATTCCCAGTATAGGGAAATGGCAGGACAGGGAAGTAGGAGTGGTGGTTGAGAGGGGGAGCACCTTCATAGAAGCAAGGGGAAGGAGGATGGGATAGGGAATTTTCAGAGGGGAAACCGAGAAGGCAGATGACATTTGAAATGTAAATAAATAAAATATCCAATAAAAATTAAAGAAAGAAAAAATGAAAGTTATTGTAGTGTAAACTTTTTTAAAAAGTCACAGGTAGAACTATAAATTGTTTCCCTCCCTTGGCTGCTTGTGGTGTTGTACTCTCTGATTCTATGGATCCTAGACCACAGGAAAGAGGCTTTCAGGTGGATCCACATCAAATTATGCAGCTCCTCTGTCCTAAGTATCCCGTGTCTTCAGCATTACGGTCTGCTAGTTTCACCCTCTGAGAAATAACCATGAGTAATAGAGGTAGCCTATTATTATTTTCAGAGTCAACTGGACTACCCTCCAAAATTTTTCTCATACACAACACTGGTGATTTTATTAGTTATCTTCTTGGTAGGGGACACTTTTAACGAGAGCCATAACCTTGATGAAGATAACTATTTTTTGTATATAATTTTAGGTGAACATAAAATAATATTTGCTTTATAAAGAAGAGAAGCATGTCTATAATGAACATAGCATGCAGTCAACCCAGACGGTTGTTAAACTTCATGATTCATGTTCCCATGGTTGTTAGCTTCCTTACCTGACAAGTACGCCAAGCCCAAATCTCTTCTAGAATCCAGCATCAATGTGAGACTAAGTGGTAACTGGCTTGATTGAAACTGCTGTCATGGATGTACCTGCTTTTTATAGCAAGACTCAGGAGCTACAGAGTTATTTATCATGCACCCAGTGAGATAAAGAATCTGGAATTGCTATTTTTTCACACCACACGAATTAGAGCAGATATATTGAAAGGATAATATACTGTACAGCTGGGTCAACCTTCCAGGCCAAAATGGAATGTCAAAATGTCAGTTGTAATAATTGTAAGATACATTATGATTAAATGGACTTCCATCTGGAGCTTTGGCAGAAGAATTATGCCTTGAGAAATTAGGCCTGGACACATATAACTCAAAGGGCTGTCGGGCACTTGGTGGGTAACCTCAGAGCATATTCAACTTGCTGCACAGTTAAATTCATATTGATGCTCTCTGCTGGCGGCATTTGGCGTTCTGAGGAGATGCTGCTGTGGTATAACTTAATCTGTGTGTGAAATGTGTTAGTGACTTCCAGATTGCCCAAATCGCTAAGGTTGGCTAAAATAAATACAACTGTCTGTTTTAGCATACCTTTAAAAAATTGCTTTTAAATCTATTATAATTTTCATTTTGATGTCAAGACAAAATTTATGTCTGTATCATCACATAACATTGAAAATGCCTCACAAATACATGATGGATATAGGACTAAATAAATAATCCATTTTGTGAAATTGCTTGTAATACAAACCTGAAAACCTGAATTCAGATCCCTGCAGCTCATATGAGGCCAGAGGCTGTGTCACATCTGTAATCCTACTATACCTACAGTGAGACAAGACAAAGGGATCCCTGGAAGACTACATGCTCGCCAGACAGACATATGTACTAAGATAACTAACAACACAACTGATCCTGCTTCAAACAAGGAAGAAAGCCAGGCCCAGCATAAAAGGCTGTCTTTTGACTTCCATATGTATTGCACGGCATGTACTTATTTCATATAAAAACATGCAGTACATATGTCAGATGCACATATATAAAAATAAGTAAATAAATATTTGTCAAAAGATAATTGTGTTTCTTGACTCGAGATTACATTGATAGGCTACTCAGGTATGCTCGCCTTGTAACACAATTTAATGTGACACTTTATGAAATTCTTATCTAGAGTTTAATGTTAAAGAGTTTCTTTCTATCTTTCTCTCTCTCTTTCTTTCTTTCTTTCTTTCTTTCTTTCTTTCTTTCTTTCTTTCTTTGATTTTGTCTCTCTCTTTTTAACCCTACAAGTCCTGTAACTCTCTCTCCTTCTCCTTTTCTCTCACCCACATTCTCTCCCTCTCCACTCCCTCCCCCTCTCTCCACGTGAGTGTGTGTGTGTGTGTGTGTGTGTGTGTGTGTGTGTGTGTCTTCTTATGGGATTTCTGAGTGTACAAACCAGTAGGAGTCTGCATATATATTTATTTTATTGCCTTTTCTTGGGACCTGTCCTTCTCTCTACTTGCTTGGTTCTATTCTCACGTATCTGTTTTGGTTTGGTGATATTGTATTTTATTTCATATCGTTTTATTTATATCTCTTAAAAGTCTGTTTTCTAGTGAGAGAAAATAAACATGGGTGGATCTAGATGGGACAGGAGGTGGGAAGGAACTGGAAGGAGATGACAAAAATCTAATCAGAATATATTAAATGAAAAATAAACTTGTTTCAATGAAAAAGTGGTATTAATATTGGTGTTAAAATGCTATTAGAATAGTAAGAACATTTCATATATAAGTTGAAGGAATCTTTAGGGAAATGGCCTTTTAAAGGATGTACATGGCCTGAAAGCAAATTTGTCATATGACAAATGCTGTCCAGAATAGTGTAACTGTGAAGTAAGGTGAAAAGGGAAATATAAGACATCAGGCCATGGGGTTGGGGATTTAGTTCAGTGGTAGAGCGCTTGCCTAGCAAGCACAAGGCCCTGGGTTCGGTTCCCAGCTCCGAAAAACAAAACAAAACAAAACAAAAAAACAAAAAACAAAACAACAACAACAACAAAAAAAAACAAAGACATCAGGCCACATAATTTGTTATGGTTTTCTGATGCAAACATTGCTGTGACAGGTGATCTTCCTGACTAACTCACTTAATTTATATATGAACTTAATTTACCAAGATATTGTATCTAGCAGCAGAAATTTCAAAGCCTTTGAATGTAGTTATTGGATTAAGTGACTTTTGTCTTTTTGCAGAGGAAAATTGTATTACCTATAACTAGCCCCACTTTCCTCTTTAAGAAACAAAACATAAAAAGTGTTAGTAAAGTATGATTACAATCATACTTTATCTGAAGACTATTGAATAATCACAAGGGAAAGAAAATCACATAATATGTAATAGGTATTGTCATATAGAAAAATATTTCTTAAGCATTCTAATTATTTTCAATATTCTTTAGCTATATTGATTTAACCTAAGCAAATACATTACATTCTTAAGTGTTTTTTCCAAATCATTTCATTTCTATTCTCGTCTTGTTGTTTTGAATTTAGCTTTCCTTTCCTTGCTGATTTTCTGGCTTGTGAGAGACACTGCAGATATGGAAATGAGTTCTGGCAAAGGCTTACTGAGATATCCTGGTACTCACAGAGACATAAAAGAGGTAAGTCCGTGAAACAAAATGTCCTTCTGGGTGTTGGCAATTGAAGTCCAACTTTTATTGCAGTTGCAGCAGATTCGTCTTCAAGAATCAGGATTATATCGCGGTTCATGCAGCTGTTCCAACAGATTGCCTTCTTGAGTGAACTACAAGAAGACGTACAAAGTGGATGTTTGTAAGGGAAATCTGAAGGTAATTATTTCTTAATTAAGAAAATGTTTTTCTGTGATACCAAAGCACAAGGCAACAAAATAGAATCAAATGGATAAGGAAATTTGAAAAACAATAGCAACGATATGCCTTTGGAAAATATTAAAAATACAAAGGTGAGTGTAGAGAAGTGAGACATTCAAAGAAAAACCTCACAGAAGATAAGTTACATCAGGTGTAAAACCTGCCATTCTGTTTTATCCCTTCTATGACATTAATTATAAGTGGCAGGTGACCTGTCAGCTAAGTATTATATACTCATGGAGGCTATGAGAAAGCTGTAGATCTTTCAGAAAAAGAATTGGGAACAAAGTCCAGGTTTTCAAGTTAATTTTAGCATGATCTTATTACAAATAATGGCATTTGCACTAATCGGTTCTTCAAAACCTTCTGTAAAAATTCGCTAATTAATCCTTACATTGTTGATGAATATTGCTTCCATCTCCTATGGTACAGAAAGAAATAATTTATCCAATGAGATATTTTCTGTTGTTTCTTAACCTTAGGAACTAAATAAGCCATAACCTTCCATTATTTTTAAAATCATCATACATGAAAAACACAAATGCACTTGGACTTCAAAAATATATGAAAATAAATATTTATGCCTAGATGATATTCTCATAGCAATACAAATAATGTAGCAAGAGTAAGGATGGTCATAGGTAGCTAAGACTATATTAATTCATATTTCAATTGTCATTTAACTATATATTCTCCTCCCACCCTACCTTAACTCTAGTCTACAAACAACAAATTAGATTTTTGCTTGCATAATTTAGTAGATCATTAACATTTTTTACATTATTGTGTGCATAATTTTGTGTGTTTTTGTGTGATAATATACAATGGTTATCTCTTCTCAACTAGGCAACTATTTTGATAAGTGCAAAGTAAGTTTTCACTTAATACATATTAAAGTTCAAGCATAGAGATGTGTTAAATTTTGACATAAGATGTGGTATTGTGGAGCCCACATTTTTCTCTAGAGCAATGACAGTGAAAGTACGTATAATATTTTTTAGAATGAAAAACTATATGAAGTGAAAACACATATTTTAACATTTGTGTGGATTTATAGCATATGAGTTCCAAACATCATTATGACTTAAAAATTCATTCAAGTCTTTCAACATTTCTGGATTTTGACACAAACTATGTGAATCAAACTAACAAATTTTGTTACCCTTTGTCCCAAGTTGTGTTGGGTTTTTGAAAAGGAACAGAATTCTATCATGGGTAATCTGAGCTTTTAGGCTAATATCCACTTATCAGTGAGATCATACCATGTGTGTTTTTCTGTGATTGGGTTCACTCACTCAGGATATTTTCTAGTTCAATCCAATGGCCTATGAATTTCATGAAGTCATTATTTTGAATAGCTGAGTAGTACTCCATTATGTAGATGTACCACATTTTCTGTATCGATTCCTCTGTTGAGGGACATCTGGATTCTTCCCATCTTCTGGTTATTATAAAGAAGGCTGCTATGATCATAGTGGAGCATGTGTCCTTTCTATATGTTGGAGCATCTTTTGGGTATATGCCCAGGAGTGATATAGCTGGTTCCTAACAGGGTTAAGATATCCAATTTCCTGAGGAACCTCCAAACTAATTTCCAGAGTGGTTATACCAGCTTGCAATCCCAATAACAATGGAGAAATGTTTCTCCACATCCATGCCAGGATCTATTGTCACCTGAGCTTTTGTCCTTGACCATTCTGTCTGGTGTAAGGTTGAATCGCAGGGTTGTTTTGATTTGCATTTCCCTGGTGACTAAGGATGTTGAACATTTCTTTAGGTACTTCCTAGCCATTCGATCTTCCTTAGTTGAGAATTCTTTGTTTAGATATGTATCCCATTTTTTGTAGGGTTATTTGATTCTCTGGAGTCTAACTTTTTGAATCCTTTGTATATATTGGATATTTGCCCTGTATCGGATGTAGGATTGGTAGAGATGTTTTCCCAATCTGTCGTTTGCCATTTTATCCTAACAACGGTGTCCTTTGCCTTACAGAAACTTTGCAGTTTTATGAGTCCCATTTGTCGATTCTAAATCTTAGAGCATAAGCCATTGGTGTTCTGTTCAGGAAATTTTCCCCAGTGTCCATGTGTATAAGGCTCTTCCCTAATTTTTCTTCTAGTAGTTTAAATGTATGTAGTTTTATGAGGAGGTCTTTGATTCACTTGTACTTGAGCTTTGAACTAGGCAATAAGAATGGATCAATTGGCATTCTTCTACATGCTGACTTCCAGTTAAAATAGCACCATTTGTTGAAAATGCTATGTTTTCTCCACTGGATGGTTTTAGGTCCTTTGTCAAAGAATATTATCCCCAAAGCTCAAATTACCCAAGATACAATCTACAGACCACATGAAGCTCCAGCAGGATGACCAAAGTGTGGATACTTCAGGCCTCCTGAGAAGGGGGAACAAAAATATTCATAAAAGGAAACATGGAGACAAAGTTTGGAGCAAAGACTGAAGGAATGGCCATCCAGAGACTGCCTCAACTTGGGATTCAGCCCATATACATACAGCCACCAAACTCAGATAATATTGCTGATGCCATGAAGTGCATGCTGACAGGAACCTCATACATACACCTATCTCCTAAGAGGCCCTGCCAGATCATGACAAATACAAAGGCAAATGCTAGTAGCTAACCATTGAACTGAGAATGGAGTCTTCATTGGGTGAGATAGAGAAAGGATTGAAGGAGCAGAAGGGGTTTGCAACCCCTTAAGAACAGTACCTACCAACCAGAGCTCCCAGGGAATAAACCACCCTCCAAAGAGTATACATGACTCCAGCTGCATATGTAACAAAGGATGACTTTGTTGGACAACAATGGGAGGCAAAGCCCTTGGTCCTGCCAAGGCTGGACTCACCAGTGTGGGGGATTGTCAGGGTTGGGAGGCAGGAAGCGGTGGGTGTGAGAACACACTCATAGAAGAATGGGAAGTGGGATGGGATAGGGGGCTTACCTGACTGGAAACCAGGAAAGGGTCTAACATTTGAAAAGAAAATAAACAAAAGGTCGAACTCCACTGCCCCTGCGTGGGATAGGAGTCTCAACCCCAGTGCACTGGTTCCTATCAATAAACCTCATGTGATTACAGCACGGATGGTCTTGTGTGAGTTCTTCGGGGGTCGCATCATCCCGAGACTTGAGTGAGGGTCTCCCCGCTCTGGTGGTCTTTCATTTGGGGGCTCGTCCGGGATCAGTGACCACCCTCGTCTCCGAAGACCCACTTGGAGGTAAGATAGCATCTGTGTCTTTGTCTGTGTCTGCATTTTGTGCCGGCTAAACTCTGGGTCTGTATTTGCTATTCCGGGTCTGTATTTGCTTGCGAGTTCTGGAGTTCTGGTTTTGCAGTAGTTCCCATCTCAGGCTGAGAGGGAGGCTCGTGTCTCAGGAGAGACTCGAGTATGAGCTGTAGACATGCCAGGGGCTCACCGATTGTACTGCCCTGGGAGACGTCCCAGGAGGTCTGGGGAAACCCCAGGGACGCCTGGGAGATTCCTGTCTGGGTGCCGGTGAGGATTCGGTGATTCTCCAGGATTGGAGAAAAGACCCGTCCTTCAGGCTGTCTGTATTTCCAGAGTGGTCTTTGTGTGTCTTAGGTCTTCGTTTTGTGTTAGAACAGATTCTGGTTGGGAAAGAGGAGTGATGTGGAATCTGCTCCCCTTCATATGTTTGTGGTGTCACCTTGGGAAGGAGGAGTGAAGTGGAATCCATTCCCCTTCATCTGTCTGTGGTTGAGAAGGAAAAGTGATGTGGAATCCACTCTCCATCTGTCTTTTGGTGAGCTCACGGAAGCTCCCATCTGAATCAGTTCAGTTTTGTGGTGATCTCACTGTGGCTGCTTATTTTTTGATTTTTGTGCGCACTTCTGTTTTTTTGTCTGTTAATCTTTTGATTGTCTTTCTGTGTGACTGAATGCTATTTGTCCTCTTCGGCGGACCTCTACTTTCTGGACTCTCTTCTTGTTTTCACACTATTCCACTTGAAATGCTTGTTAGTAGTTGTTACAGGAAAGACAGAATCCTACTAGAGGCCAGAAAAATGTTCCAGACATGGATTGAAGGCCCTCACTTCTGCCTGTTGACTTCAATACGCCTGAAGGTAGGGAGCATCAGGTCTACCGTCAGACTCCAATGGTGGGTCTCTGAGGGGATGAAAAAATGCCCCACCAATTTGGCTAAAGTAAGGAAAAGATATGAAGAAAAAGTTGCAGAAACTTGAAGTGTTAAGCTAAGTCTCTGACTTAGTGTAAGTTGCGGAGAAAATAAGGTTAATATGTGTGGTTCAGGGTCTGTGCACAAAAGTGGACAGCACCTAGTAGCTGTGAGATGCAGACAGAGAGACTGAAAAAAAGAAAAGAAAGAAAGAAAGAAAGGAAGGAAGGAAGGAAGAAAGAAGACAAAAAAGAGTGGAAAGCTAGGGAAGAAAAGAGACAGAAAAAGGAAACTAAAGAACTAAAGAGAGATAAAAGACAAGAGAGGAACATATATGGGCCACAGTAGTTAGGGAACCTAGGAAGACAGTACCTGGCAACAGAAGAGAATCTGTGGCTAAAGATCAGTGTGCCTAATGCAAAGAAAAGGACACTGGGTCAGGGACTGCCCCAGAAAGAACAAGATTCGGTGATTCTGGGCCACTGGAGAGCCTCTCAGTCCTAGAGTGCTGGCAATGTGCAAAGATAGAAGGGAAGCTCACCCAGTTGTTTTGTGTATACAGGGACCCAACGCTCTGTGCTCCTATGCTCCAGTGGGCCAGTATCCATCAAAGACCTTGGGTACAGGGGGCTACTGGCAACAAACAATACTTATGGACTACCCGAAGAACAGTGGACCTTGGCGTGGGCCGGGTAAACTAGTTCATGGTCATCCCTGACTGCCCCTATCCCTTGCTCATGAGAAATTTGCTCTCCAAAATGGCTTGCGTGTGCTGAAATGGCTGGGTGAGGCATGTGTATGCATATCTGCAGACTGTGTATGTGGAGCTTAAGACTTGTCTCAGTGCACCAGTACCTGATGCTGGGAGATGTGTGGCTTAGTGCCATTCTGCCTGGAACACATTGTTCCTGCCAGTCGGGCACTAACAATTATCACCTTATCCAGGACTTAAACTGTAGTAGAATGGCTGATGTTTTGCCTTTGAATGTAATGTCCCAGAGGATGGGACAACTGGTCAGCTGACATGGACTAGATTCTCCACCTGTTGGGGGCAATCTAATCACCTTGCTGCCCAATCCAGACCTGGAGCCACCACAGCACAAGTGTCAAGTACTGGCAGAAGCACATGGGTGGAGGGAAGACCTCTACAACTGACTGATTGACCCCTGCTGAAAGCAGAGGCTACCTTGTCCACAGACGGGAACAATTCTCTTCATGAAGGTCAGAGATAAGTGGGTGCTGCCATGGTGGACAAAACAAATGTCATCTGGCATGGCTGAACCTCTAACCCCCAGCACATCAGCACCGCAGATGCCTTTGCCATCTCTTGGATACCCTGATGAAGCCAGCAACTGTGAGTATTATTCGTTGCCCAGGACATCAGGAGGGAAGAGACTCAGTGGCATGGGGCAGTAACAAAGCAGATCAAGTGGCTCGAGAAATGGCTATGCAGGAACCTGTCCTGGTTACAGGCCTGCAAGAGACAGCCACTGGGAACTGGGATCGGACAAGGGGTGGCCTCGCTTAGAATGTACAACAGAAAAAAAGGCCCAAATTGCTTAAGAAAAAAAGACAATGGCACCCTTGAGGGAAAACTATATTCCCCAGAGAACAAACAAAAGACTTACTTTGCCAGATACACAAATGGACTCATTTAGGAGATAAGAAGCTAGTCCAAGTAATTAAGGTATATATAATGGACTTTAAGATTTTAGCCAGAGAGGCAGTAAAAAAGATATGTGAGTAAGTGAATGCTTAGCAAACAAACAGGGCAAAGAGACCTAAAGAGTATAGTAGAAAGTCGAAGTGAACTTCACTGAGATAAAAACTAGAAAAATATGGTCGCAAGTATCTCCTAGTGCTTGTAGATACCTTTCCAGGAATAGATAGAAGCTTTCCTCACCAAGCAAGAGACGGCCTCGGTAGTCATCAAGAAGATACTGGAAGAGCTCTTCCCTCGGTCTGGAGTTCCCAAGGTAATCAGGTCAGACAATGGCCCTATTTTCGTTGCCAAGGTAAGCCAGGGTGTGGCCAAGTATTTAGAGGTCTATTGGAAATTACATTGTATTTACAGACCTCAAAGTTCAGGACAGGTAGAGTAAATAAATAAAACTCTAAAAGAGACCCTGACCAAATTGACCATGGAGACTGGTGCAGACTGGGTGGCACTCCTTCCCTCTTGCTCTCTTCAGAGCAAAAAATAACCATTCCAGATTCAGCCTTACCCACTTTGAGATCTTATGGGACCTCAGCTCCTCTGACTGTATTAGATGATGTTATTAGATATTGTTATTAGATGATAATGTTATTGATGATGAATTTGTCATAGTAATAATGATTTGTATGCCAGACTAAAAGAACTACAGGTGATACAGAAAGAAATCTGCTCACAGCTGGCAGCTTCCTATGCCCTGAGACATCTCATCAGTTCCAGGTCGGAGACTAGACTACATGCAATGGCACCGAACCCAGGCACTCGAGCCTCACTGGAAAGGACCGTACCTGGTGCTGCTGACCACCCTGACAGCCGTCAAGTCTCAGCCCTCTCCAGCCACGGACTAGCTGTTGAGGCTGAGACCTGGGACCTAGAGGGACACTCAGATCTTCAAAAAGCTCCCTAGACTTACACATCAGATAAGTGGATACATCAGAGACATGAGTGGGAGTTTGCTATAATGCTCACTTGAGGAGTGTGCTTTAGAAACAAGAATTTCATGTTTGTCCTGGTTTCCATCAGGATAGATGTGGGGATAGGCTTGATTTCTATTGCAAATGATGTAAAATTGCATATGTTAGTACTCCTAACACTTCTTGGGACTGTGCCTCAGGGATCACAACCTGTATAAGTTTAGAAGTTCTAAAAGGCAGTCATGACCTTTGTGTGTACGTTCAGATAGTGCCAGATTGGAATCCTGATGCTAAAGACTTAGTAAGACACAAAAGAGAGTTGAGACTTACTTAGGGCTATCCTAAGGCTGAGTCTAGGTGCTGTAAGGGCAGCTACAAGGACATCTGCTGTTGCCCTGCAACACAAGGCTTATGGAGAATTCAGACCTGCCATTGACTTAGATATAAAAAGAGTGAAAAAGACTTTTTTAGCTGACCTCCAAGAATCCCTAACCTCCTTCTCAGAGGTAGTCCTTCAGAAAAAAAGATTAGACCTGATATTCCTTAAAGAAGAAGGTCTGTGTACTACACTAAAGAAAAGAATGTTGCTTCTATGTAGACCATTCAGGAGTAATTAAAGACTCCATGAGCAAACTTAGAGAAAGGTTAGACAAAAGAGAGAGAGACCGAGAAGCACATCAAGGATGGTTCGAGAGCTGGTTTAGTAGATCTCCTTGGATGACTACTCTGATTTCTTCCCTTATGGGACCCTTCTTAGTTTTGCTTCTGCTTCTGATTATAGGTCCATGTGTGTTGAATAAACTAGTTACCTTCATTAGAGAAAGAGTGAGTGCTGTTCAGATTTTGATGTTACACCAACAGTATTATACTTTAGGAGGACAAGAAAGCCAATATTATAAAGATACTAAAATTTAGTTAGAACTAGCCACTTGAAAGAATAAAAAAAATTAAAAAAGAAGTCAAGATTTTAAAAAATGCTATCTCACCCTAAGAAGGCCTAAATACCTCAAATTCTAGCCATCTACCCCTTAAGATAAGACCCTTAGATATATGATTCCCGAACAACCTTGGGTTGTGGCTTCTTTCCTTGTGATTTTAAAATGCCCCTTGGTTTTTTCTTCCTTTAAATAGCCTTTCTTGGGGTCGAACTCCACTGCCCCTGCATGGGATGTGAGTCTCGACCCCAGTGCACTGGTTCCTATCGATAAACCTCATGTGATTACAGCAAAATATATATATATATATATATATGGAATATATATATACGGAAATACATATATATATATGAACAGAATAACAGAGATCTGAGAAGAGAAACCATTCCCATCATTTATTACACATTTTAAAAGTGCGGTTGAGTCTCCAAATAGCAGCTTATAGAGCATGAATTATTGAAATTATTTTGTTTATAATTGTTGTATATATTATAGCTGATTTTATGTACAACAGTTACATTATTATAAATATACATGCTTTACTTCAGAGTATATGATACACTTAAATATTGAATACATTTTGTAAATGATTATTGTAAATTTGTAAATTGGAAGTCCTTGGCTGAGAGCAGACAGCCAATACATACAGAAACCAGAATTGGCAGCTTTAGATGAGAGCTGTGGGGGGTGAAGTAGTGGTTAGTGTTGTTCAGGATTTGAAGCAGCAAGTTATTCTGCTCTTGTCCACAGTGAAAGTGAGAATGAATAAAATCACCAATCGAGTTTATGCAGATAGTTTGGCAGAACTGTGGACTTGACATTACCAACAATTTTTTTTAAATACCTGTCTTAAAAATTTGAAGAATGAACATTTCAAAGAGGGATTCAACATGTTCCTGCAGACCTCCCATGTCAGCTTCCCCAAATATAATTACGTAGTATGATGTAGCCCAAATTATCAGCGAGAACAAATAGTCAGTATATGTAGAGAGTTTTGCATAGTCAGCATTGTGCCAAACACGTAACTGTCCACTATTAGGGACTTTTAATGTTTTCTTGAAATTATATCTGTAAATACTACAGCACTACTTTTAAGTTTTAGGAAAGATTTTTTAACATTAATATTCATTATACATGGTATCATAACATGAGAAGATTGTATTTAAGTATGTAATATACATTGAGCATACTTACCTGTGGTTAAGAATAGCTTGAATATTTCTTCATTCACCTTCTTTATCAGGTCAAATGTTTACCATGGATCGACCTATTAATTAGATTGGCTGGCTGGCACACTCCAAGGATCAAGTCTACACACACACACACACACACACACACACACACACACACACACACACACATACACACACACACACACACACACGCACACCCACACACACACAGAGGAGAGAGAGAGAGAGAGAGAGAGAGAGAGAGAGAGAGAGAGAGAGAGAGAGAGAGAGAGCAGTGCTGAGATTGCAGGTATGCATCCATTGTGACTGGGTTTTACACAAGCATAAGGAGCCCAACTCAGACCACTATCTTTATATTTAAGTACTGTTGGACTGAATCACCTTTCATGCCCTTCTTTCTGACTTGTAGAGTCTAACTTTTCGATATTTCCCCAAAGATAGACAGTACCTACAATGATTTCTTTTTTTTCCCCATCTTTATTAAATTGGGTATTTCTTATTTACATTTCAATTGTTATTCCCTTTCCTGCCTACAATGATTTCTGTGTGTAATGCAGAGTTTTTAATTTGTTCAGTTGTTTCTTAAAATGTGTCAGAATCCTTGGCATGGCTCAGTGTTCTACTTTTGTAAATAAATATATAATATTTATATGTTTATATTGGACCTTGTTTTTAATTGATATCACATAAGTTTATAACCAATTTTCTCTGTCAACTTAAACATTTGCATTTTTCAGGTTGCTATGGGATAACAATTATTCAGACTCAACTATTCACTTTGACAAATTTGTCTCTGCTTCTGGATAGAACATGGGTTTATTTTGAAAGTTTGAGTTACATTTGCACCCTGCTATCGAACTATGGCTTCTAATTGAGTTATACATGCAAAATGATTCTTTAGTGGAATAACCTTGTCCTTACAAGTGTTGGAAACATATTACCATATATCAGTCTTCAAGCCTGTCTTTCAAGCCTTTTGCAAATGTTTCCCTATCCACTTCTCCCTCCACAACTCTATAAGGAGTATTTAAACTTTAATTATTTCAAAGAGACAAAGACATGAGCTAACAAGGAAGCCTCGTGTCTCTGCTTTCTTTCAGTTTTAGGCCTCGCCTGAACTTGTTAGAAATGTTGTAGTCAAATATAAGTTAATTGAATATGTTTATCAAAATAAAATAGAAATGCCATTCTGAAGTTTAGCCTTTATCTTTGTCATATGTAAAATAAATAATAAAGTTTTATCATAGAAATTCAATGAAGGGGTTGGGGATTTAGCTCAGTGGTAGAGCACTTGCCTGGAAAGCACAAGGCCCTGGGATCGGTCCCCAGCTCCAAAAAACAGAAAAGAAAAAAAAAGAGGTTCAATGAAAGAATCAACACATTCATTAAAATTAAGAGTTCAGTGATAAATATAATAACCAGCTTTAAATATCAGGGAAATAGAATGAAGAATTTGATGTCGAAATATTTCCTAAGATTAGAAAATGGAATTTTTTAAAGCTATAAGGAATGATTTGTGAGGTGGCTTCCTCAACTATCACTAATATTTATGTGTTATTTATCATTTTATATTTTATAGCATTTGTATTATATAGCACTTAACTCAGCATGCATATTTTCAATGTCTTTCTTTTAAATTATATGAATCAAATGTAAATTGGCTACCTTTTACCAGGAGAACAAAACACCAAATTGATCACTATATGATACAATATGATATTATATTTAATTGACTCCAAAAATTCTACCAAAGAACTCCTAAACTTGATAAACAAGTTCAACAAAGTTGCTGTATATAAAAATAACTCAAACAAATTAGTATCCTTCCTATACTCAAAGGATAAACAGGCTGAGAAAGAAATTAGGGAAACAATACCCTTAACAATAGTCACAAATAATATAAAATGACTTGGTGTGACTCTAACCAAGCAAGTGAAAGATCTGTATGACAGAAACTTCAAGTCTCTAAAAAAAGAAATTGAAGAAGATCTCAGAAGATGGAAAGACTTCCCATGTTCATGGATTGGCAAGATTAATATTGTGAAAATGGCTATCTTGCTAAAAGCAATCTACAGATTCAATGTAATCCCCGTCAAAATTGCAGCTCAATTTTTCTTAGAGTTAGAAAGAGCAATTTGAAAATTCATCTGGAATAATAAAAATCCCAGGATAGCAAACAACTATACTCAATAATAAAAGAACTTCTAGGGGAATCACCATCCCAGACCTCAAGCAGTATTACAGAGCAATAGTGATAAAAACTGTATGGTATTGGTACATACACAGGCAGGTGTATCAATGGAATAGAAATGAAGAGAGAGAAATGAATTCCCACACCTATGATCACTTGATCTTTGACAAAGTAACTAAAACCATCTAGTGGGAAAAAAATAGCATTTCAACTGGAAGTCAGCTTGTAGAAGTATGCAAATTGATCCATTTTTGTATCCCTGTACAAAGTTCAAGTCCAAGTGGATCATTGACCTCCACATAAAAACAGAAACACTCAAACTTTTAGAAGAAAAAGTAGGGAAGAGACTCAAACACGTGGGCACTGGGAAAATTTTCCTAAAGAAAACATCAATGGCTTATGCTCTAAGTTCAAGAATCTCCAAATGGGACTTCATAAAATTGCAAAGCTTCTGTAGGGCAAAGAATACTGTCAATAGTACAAACTTGAAACCAACAGATTGGAAAAAGATCTTTATCAATCCTACATCTGATAGATGGCTAATAATCAATATATACAAAGAACTCAGGAAGTTATACTCCAGAGAACCAAATAACCCCATTTAAAAATTGGATACAGAGCTAAACAAAGAATTCTCAACTGAGGAATATTGAATGGCAATGAAGCACCTAAAGAAATGTTCAACATACTTAGTCATCAGGAAAATGCCAATCAAAACAATGCTGAAATTCTATCACACTCCAGTCAGAATGGCAAAAGATGCCCCAACATATAACAAAGACACATGCTCCACTATGTTCATAGCAGCCTTATTCATAATAGCCAGAAGCTGGAAAGAACCCTGATGCCCTTCAACAAAGGAATGGATACAGAAAATGTGGTACATCTACACAATGGAATATTACTCAGCTATCAAAAACAATGACTTTATGAAATTCATAGGCAAATGGATGGAACTAGAAAATATCATCCTGAGTGAGGTAACCCAATCACAAAAACACACATGGTATGCACTCATTCATAAGTGACTATTAGCCCAAATGCTCAAACTACCCTAAATGCACAGAACACATGAAACTCAAGAAGGATGGCCAAAATGCGAATGCTTCATTCCTTCTTTAAAAGGGGAACAAGAATACCCTTGAGAGGGAATAGGGAGGCAAAGTTTAGAACAGAGGCTGAAGGAACGCCCATTCAGAGCCTGCCCCACATGTGGCTCATACATATACAGTCACCACACTAGATAAGATGGATGAAGCAAAGAAGTGCAGGCTGACAGGAACCGGATATAGATCTCTCCTGAGAGAGATAGCCAGAATATGGCAAATACATAGGCGAATGCCAGCAGCAAACCACTGAACTGAGAACGGGACCCCCGTTGAAGGAATCAGAGAACGGACTGAAAGAGCTTGAAGGGGCTCGAGACCCCATATGAACAACAATGCCAAGCAACCAGAGCTTCCAGGGACTAAGCCACTACCCAAAGACTATACATGGACTGACCCTGGACTTTGACCTCATAGGTAGCAATGAATATCCTAGTAAGAGCACCAGTGGAAGGGGATGCCCTTGGTTCTGCCACGACTGAACCCCCAGTGAACGTGATTGTTTGGGGGAGGGCGGTAATGGGGGGAGGGTGGGGATGGGGAACACCCATATAGAAGGGAAGGGGGAGGGATTAGGGTGATGTTGGCCTGGAAACCTGGAAAGGGAATTGTAGAGGGCCGCAATAACATTCGCCACCACTAGATGGCCCTGGCTTTCACTGCACCCCACGTGGAAGGCCAGGATAGCCTCCTCCATTACAAGATGGCGCCAGCCTTCGCCACGCCAGCAGACTTCCTTTCAGGAAGTTAACTGTGTCTTGCATGTGCAAGAGTGCCTTCGTGCCAGGTCTTTGCCCACTCGGGCGTGCCTATGAGATCATGGGTAAGCAACCAATCAGGCGTGGACACGCCACATTAGGGGTGTATATAAGCAGCGCCATTCTGGGGCTCGCTCTCTCCTCTTCAAGATGTAAAAACGCTTTGCTGCAGAAGGAAGGCGTTGCGACATTTGGTGAAAAACCGGGACAAATGCCACACCATCGCCGGCGCCGAGAGACGGAGAGGTCCAGAACTGCAGGTCGAGAGGTAAGCTCTGAGAGGCATGTTTGGTCTTGATACAGCATGTCAGAAACAGAGTGGGATGAAAGATTAAAAAGCTCAAGGAAAAGGTGCACATAAGAAAAAAGGCCCTTCCAAGGACTTTAGATCCGAGGAAGCGAGAGATAGGGAAAGGGACGCCGGGAGAGAAACAGGGAAAGGAGGAGAAAGCCCGAAAAAGGAAAAGCCTTTAGTAAAGGAGTTAGAGGCTTTGGGGCTTGATGAAGAAACAGACAAGCTTAGCCCTCTGAGGAAGAGGATTTAGAAGATGAGGCAGCTCGCTATGAAGAAGAAAGATATGGGCCTAGGTGGAGAGCCACTGTGAAGAAACCGAAAGTTATGGATCTTCGTGGACAAGGCTGGTAATTTTGTTTATTTTTTTCTTTGTGTGGGAAGCCATTACAGCCATTAGGACAGGTCAGAGGGTCCTTACAGAACAACAAGAAAGTATGTCGGAGGGAGAAAAGGTCTCTAAAGAAAAAACGAAAAGAAAAGGAGATAAAAGGAACACAGTATTTTGGGAGAAAAACTTTGTCTTGGTGCTTATAAAAGGTATAATTAAGCTCCCGTGCTGGCTCTCGGGACGCCGCGGCGTCCGTGCGCTGACGCGACAGCTTTACAGAGTCATGCTGATCAGATTTGATCAGGCATCCTGAAAAATTTATTCAGGAGAATCAAACAAAGGACATCTCAGTGCCCGTGCACAGCCTGATGGATATTGGGTTGTGAGTAAAAATATTCAGGGCTGTGTTTCACTTCCATACCATTGGCAAATGTCGGTCGTGCGCTCAGATAATATATCTCAGTATCTTACAGGAATTGGGTTTCAACACGTTGGTGGACTAGTCCAGGAATTGAGACAATCCCGCCAACAGTGGAGAGTCACCGTGAACACCATCTGGTTTTTTCCCTATTTGTCTATTGTTTGTCTCTGGTGCACCAGGATGTCCCCATGTCTGTCAGTGTATGTCTGTGGTTTTTGTTTCTCGTTGTTTAAATGTTTTATGTTTCATGTTCAAAAGAAAAAATGGTAAAACTTTATCTGCTGGTCGTGCACACCTTGACTTGGTTTAATTCGTTTTCAAAAAGGAACAAATGAATAAAAACAGTCTCAATCAGGTCTTTGAAGCCCTGGCCTAGAGCCAGGTGTCTAGATTAGCTGGAGAAGCTGCTCAGAGGCTAAGCGTCTATACGAGCTGATCTTAAAGGCGCCAACAAACGAACAAGAGTTGATAGCTGTTTCTCAGAAAAATCCCTGACTTATTACTTGACTCAACAGGTGACAAGGTGCTTCTCTTAAAATCATAGCAAAAAGGTAAAAATGGTGTTTGGTCTAAATATTAAAGATAGGGTAGCCACTTCAATTTGTTTCTCATTGGTTTTAAATGTATAAATATGCTCTACTTGCCTTGGTTACCTTTCAAGTTATTGGATATGGTTAAAAAGGTATAATATTGGTAACAGAAGGTTGGCATAAAGCTGGTAATTTGGATGAATCATTCGACAACATGTGGCATGAGCCAACCTAGGGAAACCTGTCTAAATTGAGATAATATTTTATGGAACTCTTATCCTAGAAACCAGGGAATTTAGGACAATGTCTCTTTGTTGAGGTACTGGAGACTACACACCATCCTGCGTTCATATATAGGAATTGGCAGTCAAACTTTGTACTAGTTTGTTGGAGGTTGAGTTTTGCTTTCCACAGTTGTGGTTTGCCCCGAAGCTATCTGTATTTTAATGCTAATCCCACTGCCCCAAGGACAGCTGCCTAATCACGTACTCAGAACTCAGGTGACCTTGTGATTGTGCTCTGGTGTTACAAAGAGAACTTAAAGATTGTGATTAAGGATTGCCAGTGTTACTTTGACTAACTCAAACTTATTTTTAATTAAAAGAAAAAAATCAAACAGGTAGAGATTGTTACAAGATTTACGAAGGACTGATGAGGTTTTACATTACAGCCAGTTTGCTTACTCCAACTGCCATTTCAAGATAGATTTAGAGGATTGTTTTTATGCAGTTTGTTTTACATCCTGGCGATTGTGAGTTTTTTATTTTGTGAGCTTGCTTATAATTTTAGAGCCCATGAAGTGATATCATTAAAATTTTTAAAAAGAGTGGCTAATAGCCTTATTATGTAATTTTGTTGCTTCTTCAATGTAAGAAGTTAGAACTTTGAATCTTTCATGGAAATTTTTACTACAAACTTTTGCTCTCAAAATGAGCTTTAATATTTGGGGAGTAGCTGTTACACTACTCCAGAAAAGAATATTTGAAACTAATTTTAAGCTTCTAAAGGATATATTAATTGCCAAAAGTACCTCACCTTACCAGAGGACTTAGGTCTTTGTTATCCACATTGGAGATAAAGCTTCAGTTGTGTTAATACAAAAAGGCTAGAGTCATGGAAGTATTTTAAAAGAAACCTGGTGAAACATATCTTATTCAAACAACAGTTAATTGGTTATTACAAAATACTGATATTTGGCCTATCACATATACAAATTTTTCAGGCAAAAGTTGATTTTACTCTTTTGCATGCTTTTTTATTTACTGCAAATTTGTGCATGCTGAAAGAAAAAATGCAGCCAAAAAGTCAAAAGTTTAGGAATGCTGTCCCACCCATAAGAAGCCCTAAATACCTCAATTCCAGACCTGCCCTCTACCTGAAAGTAGAGCCTGCTCTCCCAGGAACTAGAGGAAAGGACTTGCCCTTAGATATGCGATTCCCCACCTGGTAAAGATAATAGCCTCCCAGGAACTAGCTGACCATAAAGTTAAATTAGAATCTTAAGAGAACAACCTTGAGAAGAAGCTTCTCCTAGGAACTAAAGGGAACACAAAGTTAAGCAATCTTGAGAGACTGGAAGCTTCTTGTGATTTTCCAAAACACCCTGCCCCTTGGGTTGTGGTTTCTCCCTTTAAAACCCTTCCTCCCAGCCTCTCGGGGTCAACATGGCATAGTGTCGGCCTGGAGATCTCCATAATAATCTCTGTAATAAACCTCACCTTTCATTACATCCCTGTGTCTCCCTGTGTCTGGGGTCTGTGACTTCCCAAGACTTGAGTAAGGGTCTCTTGGGATCTTTCAATGTAACCCATAGAAAATGTGCTTCCTGTATTTATAGGTGGTTCATCTAATGAAAATGCTACATATGATTGGACCACTTGTTTATTCTCTTGAGTTTCTATTGCTCCAACACAGATTATTAAATTACGTGCTATAGCCACTGTTTTTTTAAAATGTTAAAAAAATCAAGCTTTCAATTCACATACTGATAGCCAATGTGTGGCTTGTGGTTTACAATTGATTTCATTTACTTAATGCTTTATTAGAGGCAGGTTTTCTACATAAAATCAGTGAGTGATGATTTCAGTGTGAATGTCTGACAACTCACTGTCCTTTCAGTGCTCTGGCTCAGACAACTAAACAGAACCATACACCCAGCTCTTAGAAAATGGTAATGGAGTTGATAACACACTCTCATGAAAAGAGGAAGACTCCAGTTGCTTACATTCAACGCCCAGCCTCACCCTGCCAACTCAGGGAATTTCTAGATAAGGCTAAATCTGGACCTTGTTTACAGGATTTGGCATTTCTAATCAATGCTTATGTTTAGATAAATAAAGTTTGTGAGGTGCTAGAGATGGCTTAGTGATTAAGAGACTGTTCCTTAATAGACCATTTAAGAACTTAAACTGGATTGCCTGGGCTCCTTAACAAGGGAGGACAGATACCATACAGAATAAGAACAATTAGTGTAAAAATCTCATTCTTTATATATCCAATACAATAATGCTAGAGACAATAATTTGATATACAAGTCAATTTATAAATACTAGTGCTCAGTGTCCTCAATTTAATCCTCGAAGACTTACCTTAATAAATAATATCTTTTACTATATCTTAATAAATAAAAGGGGGGAGTTACCCTGAATGCTAATAATACTCCTTTTATTTCAATTTTAAAATTTGGATGCCAAAGTTTATGGCACCCTACAACTAGGCATACTCCTGCCTAGGTGAAATAGAGAGATCCACATATTGACATGATCCTGTCCAGATATTTTATATGGGGAAGAGGGAATGTTTGTGTTTTTTCTACAGGATGCTACAAGAGTATGCCAGCTGCCAGAGGTGGTTGCTGAGACTTGCTGATACTGGGAGCATGAAGATTCAGCTCTTGTGGTTCGGGTCCCTGGAGTCATTCCTGCCCCGAGAGGAAGATGGAAGATCTCCCTTCATCCTTTGTCATCACAGAGATTTTGCCATTGCTGCAGTCAGTGTTACCGCCGTGTGTCCCTGGTGTGTCCCACTATGGCCTGCTCTCTGACCCTCTGTACCTGCTGCTTGCTGGGAAGACTGGATTCCAGCTGTTGCTGCCCCTTCATTTCCTGGTGACTCTTGCTGCCTTAACTGGTAACTGGTGTTGTCATTTTACAGACTATAGCTCCACAAGAAAGCCACCTGTGTAAAGCTACAGTGACTGGAGAACTCTGTCCTGTTATACAGATCTCAGAAATGGTTCCATTGTCTGCTGGTTGTTCAGAGAAGAATGACTGATCCTGAACTGTCCTGGAAAAGACCTTGAATTGTAAGACTGCAGGCATTGTGTCTGCAGTGTCTGGAGTTATCCTCCCCAATCTATTGTTAGACAAGTACAGTGGGTGAACTTTCTGGAGTAGTTACTAACAATTGGAAATTCTAAATTTTATTATAGGGCGGCTTGACTGCGGCCTTGGTGGTAACAAGGTGAACCAAATGAGGTGCCCATTACTTTGCTCAGGAGTGGCTCTGTTTGGTGCAGCCCTATGCTGTGGATCAGTGTTCATACTATGGTTGGTTTGCAAACTCAGATCTCAACAGAAACTAAGGCCGTTTATCACTCAACACTTGTGGCCAACAAGGGGCCTCCCCTGGAATTTGGTTATCTATGCTCAGGGAATTAGAGGGTATCTGAGTTCTCTGCTCCTGCACCCCATGGATCTGTGGATCCATTGCACTGGGAGGAGAAGACTCTCTCTCGTATCTGAGTTCTCTGCTCTCTTTGGATCTGTGGATCCATTGCACTGGGATGAGAGAGACTCAGTGATCCTTTGATCAGCCCTTGCACATCGCTGAGGTTTCCCCAAATAGGGTGATCATGATTTGTTATAAAATAATTGATTTGTTATAAAATAAATAAATAGGGGGAGATGTGAGGGCGCAATAACATTCATACCACCACTAGATGGCCTGGCTTTCACTGCACCCCGTGGAAGGCCAGGATAGCCTCCTCCATTACAAGATGGCGCCAGCCGCCCAACGCCAGCAGGTTAACTGTGTCATGTGCAAAAGTGCCTTCGTGCCCAGGTCTTTTTGCCCACTCCAGGCGTGCCTATGAGATCATGGGTAAGCAACCAATCAGGCGTGGGGTAATATATAAGCGCCAGGGGTCTTCAAGATGTAATAAAAGCTTTGCTGCAGAAGGATCCTGGGTGTCATTTTGACAGGGAATAACAATTGAAATGTAAACAAGAAATACCCAATTTAATAAAGATGGAGGAAAAAAATAACCTTAAGGAATCTTAAGTCAATAAAGGGGGAAAACATTTCCCTGGGTGGGGGGGAATTCAGGTGATAATAGATGCTGGTGAGGATGTGGAGAAAGTGAAACCTTCCTTCATTGTTGGTGGGATTGCAAGGTGATACAAACATTTTGGAAATCAGTCTGGAGTTTCCGCAGAAAATTGGACATTTTACCATCTGAAGACCCAGCTATACCACTCCTGGGCATATACCCAAAATGCTCCAAGATACAACAAAGATACAACAAAGACACCTGTTCCACTATGTTCATAGCAGCCTTATTTATTATAGCCAGAAGCTGGAAAAAACCAGATGTTCTTCAACAGTGGAATGGATACAGAAAATGGGGTACATTTGCAGAATGGAGTACTACTCAGCTATCAAAACAATGATTTCATGAAATTCATAGGCAAATGGATGGAATTAGAAAATATCATCCTCAGTGAGGAGACCCAGTCACAAAAGAACACACATGACATATATACTCACTGATAAGTCAATATTAGCCCAAAAGCTCTTAATACCCAAGATACAGTTTACAGACCACCTGAAGCTCAAGAAGAAGAAAGACAAAAGTGGGAACCTTCAGTTTTTCTCTAGAAGGAGGAATAAAACACTCAAGGAAGGAGATTCAGAGACAAAGTTTGGAGTAGAGAATGAAGCAAAGGCCATCCAGAGACTTCCACACATGGGGATCCATCCCACAGGCAGTCAACCGAGTAAGTTTTGGGCATGCCAAGAAGTGCATGCTGACAGGAGACTGATAAAGATATCTCCTGACAGGTTCAGCCCAAACCTGAAAATACAGAGGCAGATGCTAGCAGCCAACCACTGGGGACTGAGAACTGTGTCCCCAGTTGAGAAGTTAGAAAAAGACTGAGGTAACTGGGGAGGTTTGCAACCCTATAGGAAGAACAATAATATCAATCAACCAGATCCCCAGAGCTTCCAGGGACTAAACCACGAAGCAAACAGTACACATGGAGGGACCCATGGCTTCAGCTGCATATGCAGCAGAAGATGACCTTCTTGGGCATCAATGTAAGGAGAGGCCCTTGGTCCTGTGAAGGCTTGATACCTGATTATAGGTTAATGCCAAGGTGAGGGAGCTTTCTCACGGAGGCAGGGAAAGGGGTTTGGTATAGGTCATTTCATGCAGGGAAACCAGGAAGGGAAATAATATTTGATGTGTAGATACAGAAAATATCCAATAAAATGAAAAAAAAAGACATAAAAACAAACAGGGAAACAAAATACATTTCCTACCTATCTCTTCACATTGCAGTTTTCTAGAAAATATTTGTTTACAGATATCTTTTGATATTTTCTAAAATAAATAAGTGTTGTTTGTAAATTGTTCATTCTAAAAACAAACTTTTAAATGGTTTCTACATAAAGGAACCATTTCAGAACATTGCTGTAGTGTTTTTTGATCAAGTTGTTGCTTGGTAGGGTGAGGTACTTGGAGTATTTTGACAATTATAAAAGTACACTTACATTCATGTAGTATCAAATACTAGAGAATTCTAAGATTGTATCTGTGTGGTGACCAACTATTTACCAACACATTTGGAAAGTGCTCTCAAATTAATGCTACCTCTGCAGCAATATATACCCCAATATGGTCTTTGAAATTCATTTCTGACACATTAAAACACACCCTTTCCTAATGATACATTTCAAATATGAAATCTTTTTTTTCTTCCAAACAGCTTTTCTTGTAAACAAAGTACAAATGGTTATTTGTAGCCTTTCTGACATCCATTTATATTTTTCAAACTGTAGCTACAGAATGTCAAAATAATGGCATGCAAAATGAAAAAGAAAAAGAAAGTTTCTTACTGGTTCTCTTGAAAATAGAAGTCATAGGAAGCGGAGTAATAAGGATCGCCCGTGAAGTACATGTGTACATAATGAAAATGAAAATGGCTCAAGATATCTCTAATCGTGGTTTATAATAAGAGCTCAGTGGGTTTATAGCAAGTCATATAGGTCAGTTTCCAGCCAGTGACACAAATCAGAAACTTCTCAGTAGCTTTTAGAAATATCTGTGCTAGGTACTCCCTCAAACTTATAAGCGTTAACAGGAATCCCTGTGGGCTAGATAGGTATTGATATGATGCATCATTTCATTTACATTTTAGAAAAATGACAGTCTTTTGATAGCTCCAGTTTCAATAGCACATATTCTAAAAATTTGGAGAAGGCTAAAAAGCAACTTTTTGAGAATTCTCAAGAAATTAAAAGTCCTGAAACAATTTATCACAGACTTATCTGTGACCTCTCTCAAATCCAGAACATAAAAGCTATACAGGTGAAGCAGAATCCAGCTTAGGTCAACGAATTATTTCTTAATTTTAGTTGTCAACCCAAAATCTGCAGAGAAAACAGAGACAATATTATTGATATATTTTTGTTCAATTACCCTTTCCCTTGAATCCCATATCTGCAATGTGATCTTTTATTCACTTCTTAGACTCTCTCGTACTCATAAAACAATGCTCATGAATTAAAAAAATCCTTAATGTTTCTGATAAGAACAATAATCAATAGTTTTAATAGCTTACTGTGAAGCACAAGATCTTCTGCACATGTTATAATTGGTCAATTTGATCCTCATAACTCTTAACAAAATACTTACTTTACTTTTATTCAAGGAAAACAGAGGCATAAAGCAAATCGTTCATGAGCATGTTGATAGTAGAACCAAATTTTGAACAAGGTAATAGACATGCCCACGAGGGTACAAATAATGTTGTTACATTTATTTTTCACATAATCGATTAAATTCTTAAAATAATATTAGTCACGGGATCTAATTAGTCATATGATAGAAAATAGCACTGTTTCTGCTCTGTGCTTGGAGTGGCAGCACAGCCCATCTCTCGTTACTCACCTATCTGAGACTATAGTGTCCAGTATCTGTCCGTCATGCCTGCTGCATCATCTGTGCGAATGCAAGGGTGATATGTCATCGCACTATATTATTTCCCTACCCAGGCTCCTAGTTCTACATTGGCAGCCCTCAGAGGCCAAGTGCTAGTATCTTCCAAACTAAAAAATGAAAACACTCTTAATTTGGGGGGAATGACAGCTATTATTAGTGAAAGAAGCAAATGCACATCCTGTGCAGAATTTTTTTTACTTTTGTTTTTTTTGGGGGGGAGGGGGATACTAGTTAAAATATTTGCTAAAACAACTTTTTAGCAGGACATGAAACAGAATTATTTCTTCCTTATAAATAACTGGTTGTACCACGTGAATTTTGGAACATGAATAGTTTTTGAATTAGAAAGTTGTGAATAAACTCTAAGGAATAGATTATACTCCATGTATTTTGAAAAAGAGGTTGAAAAAAATTGTAGCTCAACATGTAAGTTTATTTTTATCATTGTTTTTCTTTACAACAAACTCAAATTATTTAGCATTTTATATATATATATATATATATATATATAAAGAACTGTTTCATTAAGAGTTACAGTAAAAGGAAAATTCCTCAGTGATAATCTGTATTTATTTTCTTAAACCATTTCAATCAATTTGATAAAGTCTATTTTGTTTGTATTTGATGGTTGATTAAAATTTTGTCTTTTTTATTAGAAAATGCTGGATATGCATTAGATATGTCTTTTGAATATTTTCTTACTTTTGTTCATCTTCTATTTTTATTTTAGGTACTTCAAAATATAATTTATTAGCCATATGAAAAATCCTGTAGTCTCTACACTGTGCTTAGGGACAACAATATACTGATGTGAGTTAAGAGTAGACTAGGTTACTTACTCAGTTCTAGAAGTATCTATGTGGGATTAGCTACATTTAGATATTTGTCTCCTGCTCGATTATGGCCATTTAGGGTTGTAGTCTATGCACAGTTTTCATTTAAAGAGAACAGTAATTCTCTGCTTTATATATGGAGATATTCTTCATTCATTTCTTTGAAATAAAGAGAAAAACAAAACCATCAAAGTACTCTGAAAATAAAATTTTTGAAGTGATATGGAAAGAGGGAAAATTCTGCAAGAACACCATATAGGGCTAGTTTTGGTTTAGCAAAAATTATTTATTTCAGTATAGAAAGATGACCAATACTGGTAAATTGTTCTTGTTCATTAAAGAGTACACGGATAAAAGAAATAAAATTGAGCTAAACTACAACATTTTGTTGCCCACGAATAATTATTTCTCACTGATAAACTGCTTGCAGCACCAAGCCATAATGCCTAGTTTTTTGAGGTTGTAGATTCATTATAATTTTGAAAATGTAATTTATTTATCCTCTCACAACTTTATTTGTATCATATATTCTTTGATTACAGTCCCACTTCATCAGACCCTATCTCTAGCCAACAAAATTATTCTTCTCAAATGTCTTGTCTACTTTCATGCCTCTGTGTGTGTGTGTGTGTGTGTGCAGGTGTGTGTGTGTGTAGGTATGTGTGTGAGAGTGTGTGTGTGCAGGTGTGTGTAGTTATGTGTGTGAGAGTATGTGTGTGTGTGTGCAGGTGTGTGTGTGTGTGGATATCAGGGGGGGGAAGTTGTGGTTGTTGGGTGTGTATGTGTGTGCAGGTGTGGTGTGTGTTTGTGTGTATGTGTGTGTGTATGTGCAGGTCTGTGTGTGTGCAGGTGTGTGTGTGTGCAGGTGTGTGTGTGTGTGTGTTTGTGTGTGTGTGGGGGTGTGTCTGTGTGTGCAGGTGTGTATGTGTGTGTGTTTGTGTGTGTGCGGGTGTGTCTGTGTGTGCAGGTGTGTATGTGTGTGTGTTTGTGTGTGTGTTCGGGTGTGTGTGTGTGTGTGCGGGTGCGGGTATGTGTATCTCACTTCACTTGATTAGATTTTTCTGAATGAGCTTTGGCGAGAGGTTATTGACTTGATGGAATGCAATATAATAGTGACTATATCACCGAGTAATATGATTCCCTACAATCCCTGAGAGCTTTAATAATTGTCTAAAGATCTCTGGGATAACACACATTTTTGAGCCACTTTTGGTCTATTATGAAATGTTGATAGTTCCAGTCTTGTTCAGTTCTTGTCACGAAGTCACTGCTGTGCTGTTGTTAGTTTTTTTTTATTTATAAGAATCTTATAATTTCCAGAAGACAACCTTTTACCATTCTCTGACCTGTTCTCCAGAATTAAATTTTTCATGCTTTCATTTCCGGAAGCCTTTAAAGGGTGATCTATAGATCCCATTTCATAGTAGTCACTAAACAGTCATCTGTTCTCATCATGTAGAGCAATCGCAACTCTCTACAGTAATAATCACAAACTGCAGACAGGCTGAGAACAGCAATATCTTGTGAGCATAGATATAAATATTTAGAGAGAAATTTGACATTGTGTCCTTTTTGCAAAACAATAGGTTTAAATACACAGTTCTACTCTGAAATAAAGAGTTGTACCTTCTTATAAAAAGTCAAATTTATAAGTTAGATTAGTTCTTAGGCATTAAAGAGCCACAGAAATATTTTGTTTTTAAAAATTAGGGGAAATTAAGGCTATTTTCTTGATTAATTTAGAAAAAGAAGATTTACTGTATGCCTGTTATAAATATTTGGGATTCCCAGAATATCTCCTTTTTAAAATTTTCTGTTACTGTTTTATTTTGAAGAACAAAATTTCTGTAGAAAATACATGACTATGTTTAGGAAAAATGTGTATTTGGATTGGTAACTAACAGGCTTATGCAAACACCTTCACAAGTCAACCCTTCAAGTGCGCTATATAACATTGCTTATAATTTTCTTGCGTTTTAATCTGTATAGGACAAAGGTTAACTCAATGAAGAAAATATTTTCCAGAGCTTCTAATAAAGTCAAACAGAAAGACAGTGATACTATAGATTTAGGGGCAAGGAATGACCCTCGTACATACCCATGAGTCACTTTAAAGCCTCTCATCAGATCAGAAGCAAGAATTCCATTGCAACTTCAATCATTTGTGTGAATGCTACCCATACTATTTTATCATACCCAGCAGATATTTCATATTCAAATAGAAGTACATGAGCCTGGTACTTTAATGCATATAAAGTTAGATAAGGCTTCTGTCTTTTCCCAGACTATTTTTGGCCCTTTCAGAATGAAGAACATTAAAATGGTTTATGGGGGGGGGGCATACTAATTTCTGCAAGACATGATCCAGAGTTGTATATTCTCATTTGTAAATCTGCTAGGTGTCTCTTGGGTGTCTTGTTATCTTATTTAGGTTCTTAAAGACAATTTGAAGATAATAGCTTCAAATCGCAACAAAATGCTGTATAAGACTACTATAAAGAAATGTGACTTCTTGTTAACATTTATTCATATGTCTTATTTTCCTACTGAATACCTCTTTATTTTCTTAATCCTGTTCTTTAAAGTGACTTTTATTAACCCAACCTCCTCTTTATACTTGTAAATCTAAAGTTCATTTTCTACATTGAAGCAAAGAACCTGTATTTCCTTGAGATAGGTCCTTAAAAGATGAAGGGCTGACATGGACTACAGAGTGAAACGGCTGTTGCTAACACTGCGAGCAGACTGAATGCGTACTCCAAATAACCCTGAGAGGGTGAAGTCGTATTGCATGGTCACAAAAATGCTTCAGGGGACATTAAAAGCCCCGGTGAGGACAATTTCCCTTAATAAATATTTAGCTTGATTTAATTAATAATTAAATGAATTCATGTAGAAACTGTTGTAATCATCACTAGAGTAAGGAAAAAGCATTTCGAATTCCAGGCAAATCTAGACAACATGAATCCCCTGCCTCAGAATAAAGATGAACAGGACCTAGGAATGTAGGTTTGTGATAAGTGCTTTCCTAGCAGGAGTGACTTTCTGGATTCAACAACCAAGCGGGAAACAAGACGCAAAAACTGATTAAATCACAGGAAAAATGTAAGTAACACAATGAAAGTGCAGCTTCATGGTAGATTTATTACTTCTTTTATTATCTGATAAATATGCAGCAAAGTGAAGTTATAGAAAAATAATAATTTTGGGGGCTTAAGTTGCCTGATAGAGTACACTAAAGCAGTAAGAGTAAGACGGCAGGAGCGGAAGGAGGCTGGTCACATGACATGGAAGGAGGCTGGGCACATGACATGCACAGTCAGGGACGAGATGATTGCTAATTCTCTCTTTTCTGTGCAATCTGAGGTTCCATCCTAAGGAATGGTGTATACCATTCATATTTATGGTGAATCTTCCCACATGCATGTTTCCATGGTGATACTACATCCTACCTAGTTAGCTATCACACAGAGGAAAATGAAAAATAAATGTTATTTTACTCAATATTTTATTTTATTTAGTCTTTGTCTTAACCACATTTAAGAAACCATCTAAAATTTTTCCTATCTTTCTCCAAAGGTGGCATATTTCTCAAGTAAGCATAAATAAATCTCTTTGCTAGCTATAGGTCATTTTCTTCTGATTAATCAGCCTTAATTTTGCATTCTCACTATCATTTAACTATATAATATCCTCTTTGTAATTTCCTTATACAGGATTGATTGACTTTGGTTGTAGACTGTATATTTCATCACTTCCCCAAAAATGTAGGTGTTAATGTCTTAATCTAAATGGTTTTTTTATACTTAGCATGTGAGTAAAACTCATTTAAATTTTTTTATTATTTTAGTGGTAGTCCTATTAAGTACTTTTAAGGGTATTAATATTACACATTTTAAAATTTTAAACCCACACATTCCTCAATGTGCTCTCCATATTTTGGCCTCTGCTTCTTGAGTAATTTCTATAGATAGAAAATTGTTGACATATTTTGCTGTACTATTTATGTTCTGACATGGTGTGGTGCATGCCTGTGTGCATTATCAGCTCAGAGAAGACGCTCTGGGACAGCAGGAATACAAAAACTTGCTTGCACTGGCAGGGAATAAAAGTCCAAAAATGTCGTTTTTACAGGTGTATCATGAAACAAATTATTTTTGAAAGAGATGCTATTTTATAAAGTTGTTATTTATGAGAGTTTCCATTTAGACATGTTATAAATGAAAGTGCACAAAATGACATTTCATTTTTCCAAAAATTTACTCGATATATTTTACATTGGTGTTATTTTCTTTGCAAACTATTTCTTAAAATTATTTTTGCTTTTTGTGAAAATATTTACACATCAATATTTTGACACTAGCTTAGAATTTTGGAAGTGTTCATATCTGAAGCTTGAGGGCAAATATCAGCTACTGATATGTTGGTAAGATATCAAATATCAAAGTTAAATTGAGAAACATATACCTTATAGTAACTATGCAATATTAATTTTAATTAATATTCATTAATTTTAATAAATAGTTTTGAATCACTTGACAATAAACTAAAGTAATTTTATTTTTGATATATTTTGAGTGATATATTCTTATGAAATGTATTCTAACTACTATACCTGAATATAGAAGAGAAATTCAGTTTTACTGGTGTTATTCCAGAGGTCTTTTAAAAATATAAGTAAATCAAAGACCCATGACTATAACAATAGCTTAAATAATTAGAGTTGCTCAGTCTTGGTAATCATAAGCTGGGATCCTGGTATCCAGAGCATCTAGCCATTTCTTATGTTTTATGATATAAAGAATATTAGGATTACACAGTTCTTGCTGTGAGAGGAATGTGTACCATTAAGAAAAATAAATAGAACTGACAAAATAATTACCTACTTTGTTGAAATGACTCTGCACAATTAATGACATTTTAGAGCAATGGAACTTATATTTGTGCCTCCAGTAGATGAACCACAGAGTACCACAAACAGTTTTGTGAGCCTTGTACTTATTTAGATTAAAATAACTTCTTTGCCATTGTTTTTTCTTTCTGATGGTATTTTGTTTTAAGAAGCAAATAACATAAATTTAAACTGAAAACCCTTTAAACATCTGTTTTATTTCATCATCCCTTATTGAAGAAAAATTAGTATGATAAATATACTTAACAGGAAAATGTCAGTGATCTTGAGTAAAGAGGAAATCATTGACAATAACCATCAAGTGTTTCTTAAGCAAGCACATTTCTAGAGATGTTTCTTAAACAGATATTTAATATAAGGTAAAAAAATTTAAGTATTACTAAATCCAAACCAGCCTGATCCTATTTTAGTTATGATTTTTTGTGAGCTACAAAGTAAAAAATATAAAAAGACAGTGTTTTTCTTTGGAAAAGAATTTAAAACACCACTCCCTGAAAGTTAGTGACTTTAGAAAGGAAGTTTAATACTTTCCTTGTGTAGCAAATTTGGGCAGGGGACTTTACATGTTGGTTCTTCAGATGTGTCTGTACAGAGCTCCACATGATCATACAGGACTTTGGTGTGAACTGTCCATGGGTGTTAAGATCAGTCTATTCATTTTCCTGCCTATTACTAGGGGAAAAAGAATTCTCAATGACTTTAAAGAGGGAGACAACTCCTCCTTTCATTTTGACTTGACTACTTTACCCTTAGTGCTACAATGTGACAAAATACCCCATTACTCTAGCAACTCAAGGAAGAAATGGGTTACTTGGACTAACAGTTCTATTGCAGTCCATTCTGACAGGGAAAGTACGGCTTGAAGCAGGTACTCATGTTGCATATGCAGCCAGGAAGTAGAAAGACAGTTGCTTTCAAGAGTTTGCTTTGCTGACTTTTTCCTGCTTATGCAGTTCAGAATCAGAGTCAGCGACAAGATGCCATCTACATTTGGGGTAGGTCTTTCTGCCTTAATGATGCTGGTCTGCAAATCCCCTCACAGGTCTACCCTAAGATGTATCTTCAAGGTGATTTTAGATCTTGCCTAGCGAAACATCATTAGAATTGGTTGTAGCCAAGTTGGAGGTAGATTCATCTGAGTAAGGGAAAAAGCAGGTCTAGAACTGTGGTTAAAAAAAGCATAGCGGATTTATTCTACTGTTAGTGATGTATGTCATAAAAGATACAGGTTTTGGGTTTTTGTTGTTGTTTTGTTTTGTTTTGTCTTTAAACCAAAGAATGTATTATTTCTGTCTCAGAGACAAACTAAACAAATATTAGTGAAACAAAAATAATGCACAGAAATTATGCTTCTACTTTAATCTTGAGAAAAAAAAATTGAACAGATGTACTGCTTTGTACCTAGTGTTCTCTTAAAACCTTTTGTTCATGGAAAGCGTTTCTCAGATATAATAGTTTGAAATTATTAAGGAAGTCAATTTTCTATCTCAGTCCCAATTAATTAGCTGGGTTGTTTTGCTTTTTGTAAGAAAACACTTTCCCCTTAAATGAACCATTTGAAATTATACTTAATCATTTCCTCCCTTTTTGACCTTGAATTCTCCCACATTAGCTGACTTTGTAAGACTTAATTGGCAGAAGCTTTAGTCAAAAGAAGGGATGCTGGATGCAGGTGTCCTGAGCTTTATCTCTGAGGTACTGAATGCATTTAAAAACGTCACTTAAACTCTTTGGATCTAATTTCATTATCTTCCAGATTTTAATACTAATACACATCCTGTTTGAACGGGTTATGTTGAAGATATAACTCAATAATTTAAACATACTAATTATGTATGATGCAAACCTTGTACCGACTAACCATGCTGCAAAGCCTCATGGAAATTCGGATATTAGGAATTTTCATTTTAGGAGCATTCTCATATCCTCACAAATAAGCATAATTATACAAAAATCTGGCTGCTGGAGACTGTTGACTTTAATAAGAAATGTCTCTTGATGGAAAAACAAAGCTTTACAGTTTAGTGAAAAGTCTTATTTTTAAATATATTGTCAATGGAGGTTGAGATGCTATAGCAATTGTCTCCAAACTAAATGTATGCTTAAAATGCTATAAGGTGTGGCTCCATGGAGAAAAAAGATTATGGCAAAAATGAAATTTGCTTATATGATGTAAAATTATCTGTTAATATTCAAAAGTATTAAGTGGAAAAAACACACAGGCAAAAGCCACACATGCAGTAGCCATACACAGTTGAAGTTGGTCACTTAAACTGTACATTTTTGTCAAAGCGTGAATTAGGCCTTTTTCATTACTCGTCAACGTTACATTAGAGTTGACTGAAAACACTTGAGAATCTGATGTGTTAATACCATGGAAAGTGAAGGAACAGAGAGCAGAAGATTAGAAAGAACGCAGAAGTGGTCTCTGATACCAACATTTTAAACTGTCTCAAGCAACTCAAAAGAGTTCATCAGCTCAAAGAGAGAAGGAGACTAAAGGGTTGGGGGTAAAGTCCTACATCTATTTGAGCCTCAACAGTTATATTTCTACAAGCTTTATGTATCCCGTGTATAAATTTTATTCTTTCTTTTTTTAATGGTAATTTTTTTATTTACTTTTCAAATGCTATCCCCTTTCCCGGTTTCCCATCCATCCCTCCTCCCACTACTTGTAGAAGGCTGTTCACCCACCCAACCACCCACACCTTCCTGCCTCCCCACCCTGACATTCCCCTACGCTGGGGGGTCCAGCCTTGGCAGGACCAAGGGCTTCTCCTCCCATTGATGCCCAACAAGGCTATCCTGGGCTACATATGCAGTTGGAGACATGGGTCTGTCCATGTGTACTCTTTAGATGGTGGTTTAGTCCCTGAGAGCTCTGGTTGGTTGGTATTGTTGTTCTTACAAGATTGAAAACCCCTTCAGCTCCTTCACTCCTTTCTCTAACTCCTCCATTTGGGAACCCATTCTCAGTTCAATGGTTGGCTGCTAGCATTCGCCTCTGTATTTTCATGCTCTGAAAGAACCTCTAAGGAATAGTGTATAAATATACCTCAATCAAAGCATGTTAAAAATCTTGTTTACAGTGGATGGAGCTTGAACACTATGGAAGTATAGGAAGAAGGACTGAAGATCCCTGAAGGGGATAGGAGGTCCACAGGAAGACCAGCATAGTCAACTAACTGGACCCATGGGGCTCTCAGAGTCTGAACCACCAAACATTGTATAGAAGGACTGGATGGAGGCTTCCCCACCCGTATGAAGCAGATGTGTAGCTTAGTTTTCATTTGAGTCCTAAGAACTGGAGTAGGTGCTAACCAAAATCTGCTGCCTATATATAGGACACACTCTAGCTCTGCTGCCTTGTTTGGCTACTGTGGGAGAGGAAGCCTCTAACCTTGCAGAGGCTTGGCATGCCAGGGTGGAAAGATACCCATGGAGAACTCCATCTAATCAGAGGCGAGAGGGCAGAGCAATGGGGGAATTATTGTACTGTTGGATCTGAAGGACCACCACCAAAGATCCGCTTGTCCCCAAAGACCACCGGAGCCAAGATTCGATGAAATCAGCAAGAGGTTTAATGATTCCTGCATGCCAGGGTTCATCAGCCTTCAAGAGGGAGAAGGAGAAGAACCCCGTCCTACAGATACAGACTACTTTTTAAGCACAAAAAAACACAAAAAGCCACAGGAATACGGATGGGTACATCCAGGAACACAAGGATCAGTTGGAACCATGGTCACATTGTGCTTGGTGCCTGGAGCAATGTTTGGTTTTGGGCAGGAGAAATCCCCTGCCAGTCCTGCCTGTCTTGTGACTACCACCTGCTGGTCATAGGACCCTGAGGACAGGGTGTAATTAGGTCTTAAAACTGCAAATGGGTGTGGGAGGTATAACTGGTGGAATTTCCCGGCAGGGGAATTTTTCTTAGGGGCGGGGTGTAGCTTGTGTAATTTTCCTTTGGTTCCACAATACAAGGAAGTTACTAGGAGGAGGAGGGCAGTGAGTAACTTATAATAAAATAAAATTAAATTAATTAAATTAATTAATTAAATTAAAATTAAATTTAAAAAAACAAACCCAGAACTTAGATACAAAACAAAACTGCTGTTTATAAAAGAGTAATGGTTAATTTTATTCAGTATAATAATATTCTATATTTTGAAGAGAACTCACTAATTTTGAAGTGTAGGTATTCTGAAGGTACACTGAACTGATGTAGCCTGAAAAAAAAAGTATCTAGGAATAATTTTTTTAAATATATGTTATATGGGAACACAAAGAAAATAGGAGATTTTGGAGTTTTGACCTTCAAAGGGTTGAACCAAAAGGCAAGTTGTTCTTGCCACAGAATAGTTCAGATTCTTGCATACAAAAGCAGAGGGCAAGAGGCATACACAGATGCTAATGAAAGTCCCTGGTGAGAAGTTCTGGAAATGAATTTCTCACCCACAATGAGGTCAAAACCCCAGAGGAAAAATAAAACCTTTAATTAAAATTTGGGAAATGTAGCAAAAGAATTTTGAGCTCTGTTTACCAGATGGGAGTGAAGGAGTCAGCCAGTTTCCAGAAGCCCCTCATGTTTTGCTAACACTTAAAAACAATTTACTAAAAACCGTAGGGGCATGAGACATCATCTGTGCGCGGAGATGTCCTCAGATAAACCTCTCCATTCACAGCAGACATGCTTAAGTGAGAACAGCTGAAATTTCTTCGGGTCTCTACAGAAGACTTATAGAAACATTGAAGATAAATTCAAAAGGCCTCTTCAGGATGAGGAAGATGTTAAATGATGTGTGGCTCTTTGGTAAAAAAGTTTCACAGAAATAACCAGTTGTCCTTGAAGAAGTGTAGCACAGTGAGGAGAGGAGAAACCAGATAGCTTGTGAGTGCATAGTTACCACCCAGGCCTTGGATGAAAGGACAGGATAGATACATGCAAATTAGCCGAAGTCATCTGCTATTTGCAGATTACCAGATATTTAACATCGTTGATTTTCAGTTGCTGGTAGTCTATGTTTTACAGCTAGTGAGATTGCTAACCTCAAGAGTCCTGGGATACTTTTCAGAGGACCGAGATTGGATTCCCTATTCTAATTTCAGAAACAACTCCCAAACACTTGTAACTCCAGTGTCAGAAGAATTTGTGCACTCTTCTTGCCCCCATAAAAACCCTCACACATGTTCATACACGTACTTGCACAAAGAAATACCATATGTACACACATAGACAAAGAATAAAATATAAAAATAAATACATTTTATTAGAAATTTATTATCTCAATCAATATCAAATCAGATAGTGATTGGTTATTCCTATAAGCTTTGTTAAATATTGCACTAGTGCATCTTGCAGGGAAACATTATTGTAGATTGAAAAGTCTGTACGTTGAGTGTTTTGGTCTTTTAGAGAACCTGACATAGGACAGTCCAGGGACGTATAGGGGAAAATGCTATGTTCTGCAAACTGTACATAGTAATAAGATGACTACTATCAAATTCCACTATACTTGTTGATTGTTAGTGATCATCAACCTAGATGCTTCCTCCTGCAGTACATAGGAACACATGCAGAGACCAATAGTTACAGCATGTTCAGGGAGAGAATTCAGAACACGCTCAGTCCTAAAAGGGAGATCTTCATTAAATCTCTCCTCCGGGCTCAGGAAATTCTACAGAAGAGGAGTCAGAAAGATCATAACAACCAGAGGAAATGAAGGAAGTCAAGGAAACAAGTCCTTCTAAAGAACTACAGATAGATAACATATATGAACTCACAGAGACCATGGTTGCAGGATCAGGAATGCAGGGTTCTGTGTCATATGGAGTCCCAGTTTTGAAAGAAATGGAAAGAAGCCACTGGCCTGGTCCTGTCCCTAACCCAGAAGTTCTCTCCATGTAATGGCTTAAATAAGAATGTCTCCTATAGGCTTTTACATTTAAAGAGTTAGTCACCTGGAAGTGGAACTCTTTTATAGGATTATAGGATTACAGATATGAGGCATTGTCTGATGATTTTTGTCACTGGGGGTGAGCTTTGAGGTTTCAAAAGCTCAAAGTGGGCCCAATCCTGCTTTCTCTGCTTGATGATCAGGGTAAAGCTTTCAGCTTATGTGTGCCACCCTGCTCTCACTCTGACAATAATAGTAAACTAAGCTTCTGAAACTGTAAGGAACCCCTAATTCAAGGCTTTCATTCATAAGAGTTGCCTTGGTCTTGCTTCTATTCACAGCACTTTCCATTGGTTCTAAGTCAACTACTTACAAAAGATACACTATATTCTCAAGTGGAACCTCACTGGGAATACAAACCACTTTGAAGGACAGTCCTCAGTGCCTAGTAGCTGATGACCAACACAAAATGAACTCAATGATGTCCTTGGAGTTTCTTTATCTCAATTCATTTTGTCAGAGCATTATTTTTTAAACTTACTAGTCCTTTTCCTATGTATTATGTATTCTGGTTTTGTGTTTTTATGGGCTTCCTAAATGTGTGAGTCTGTGTCTTTGTGTCATATATATTTTTAAAAATTTTCTTTGGCATTTTTCTTCTTTCTGTTTGTTCATGTTGTCCTCTAATGGTTTGTCTGCTTTGTTTTATTCTAATTGATTTTATTATTGTTCTCTAGATAATTACTGATTATACTGATAGAAAGAATGTGGGTAGATTCTGATGAGGACAGAGATGGGAAGGTTATAAGTGTAATAGGAGATGGGGAACTGTAATCAGCACATATTGTTTGATAAAATATATTTTCAGTAAAAGAAAGATGGAAAGGGATTATCTAATTTAATATATTTATTTTAAGAAAATATCTAAAGAGCAATATTGATATCTGTAAACCTCCTATGTAATTTAAAATTTATGTTGCTAATTGTACTACACGTTTTCTATCTGTGCTTATAAAATATTTATAACAGAAGAGAGATATCTAAATAGATAGATGGATAGATGGGTAGATGAACAGATAGATAGATGTAAGATCACACTTAGGCAATACACATTAGCTTCAAATTCACATTCATGGTGTCTCTCTCTCAGAAATGCGTGGATTCCCCACCATACCTGTGAATCCTGGCGTACTTGTTAATTGCTTTGTTACCTGAGACACAATAACTTAGTGTTCCTGTGATTTACCTTGTTTTTCTCCAAAATCATTGACTGTTTTACAATGGTAATTGTGAAGGAAAATGAGATAATACAGAAAAGCAGCTTAAAAATAATTGATGCTCATAAATATTCAATCTTACTTTTTGCCCACGTGAGGGACATTTGCTAATTATGATTGTGAAGAACAGTTAATTTTAGCAGAACTTTTTTTTAACTTTAAACTTTCTAGTTTGTATTTTTCTTTTTTTATACGTGGGATAAAATACTCAGAATGATTTTTATAATCTCTTTCTCCCCTCTGAAATCATTCAACTATGGTACACAAAAATAAAATTATCCAATATATTTCAGGTACTAGATAATCTTGTTTATTTTTATACATTTTTAATCAAACTATGAGGGTGAAAGAATATTGAGACAAAGTAACATCTGGAAGAATCAACTGGAACATCTCAGAATGTAAAGATTAGAAACATTAGATCTTTTCTCTGAAAGGGTTTTGAAGCTTCTAGGGTTCTTTTTGTTGTTCTAACATTCTCAAGAGAACATGGAAGATTTTGTTGAAATATGGAAATTTTATGACCACATACAGAATCCTATGTCATCTACTTCATAGGCCAGAACTCTGATTCTGTAGGTGGATTAAAGTCTAAAAATTATCTTTATACAATGACAGACTTCTAAAATTATCTCTTAAATAAAATTATAAGCAAAGGTCAAATACATTAAAGCTGTGGGAGCCTTTAACTTAGGTAGACAGGTAGACAGAGAATGCTGTGCATTTCATGTTTAAAGTAGTCCTAACTGAGAGATTTTATGGGACACACGGATAAAGTAAAAAGTTGGAATTATCAGAGAAATGTAGGAACATAACAAATTTAATACCAAGCAGGGGACCAGTAGCCTCAAGCTGTCCCTTTACCAGGAGTTCCTATGGAAGCACAACCTTATTAATAGGAAAATAAACAAATATAGCATTGGATTGTGGAAAACAATCAGGATGTAGTTAATGATATTAGAGATTCGTTCATTTATCTAGGAAGCCAAGTGCTCAGATTATGTTCAATTTAGTGAGTTATTTCTCCAGAGAAGGTCCAAATAATGCACAGGCTGATTGTTTATTGTTTCAAGTGCTTTCCAATCCATGGTTTATCCATAAAGAAGATAGTAATACCTGCTGAAACTATGAAGCTCTACCAATTACAACATGGGTATAGGTCCTGAAAGATGGTTCAAAGAGTGAATGCTTGGCACACAAGGCTGAAAATAATTGAGTCAACACTTTCATCCTCTGACCTCTATATATGCACCATGACATGATTGTATAACACACACACACACACACACACACACACACACACACACACACACACACACGCTCACACACAAAGTTTTTAAATTTTCATAAAACGTATACTGCAAATAACTCCATAAATAATGCTGAAGTAGTTATATATTGTTTACTTTTTAGAATTGCCAAGATAAAATGATTGTGCTAATAAAGAGAGGAGGGTATATTTTATACACAGTTTATACAAGTTGTCCTGTCAGGGAGCCAGATGCTCAGATTGTCACGATGCAGCATCTTCAGGCTGTTGGTCACATTGCATAAATAGTCAGGAAGCAGAAAAACACGGATAAAGTGCTCCTCTCCCTTTCTCCCTCTTGCAGTCTGAGAAAAGCCCATGGAATGGGCTCTCATTCAGACAGAATCTTCAATGAACTTAATCTGCACGATCTCTGACCCATTTTCCCAGAGAATAATCTAATCTAATGTCTCACAACTATTTCCAGATTCTTATCTCTTCAGAGATTCTAGATCTAATGCAATGAAAAGTTTGTCTTAAGCATCCTGTGCTACATTTAAATAAATCTTAATATGGAGGACTCGAATTGCTTGGAAAGCAACAGCTTTACAATTTCTAATTAGCAACAGGACCCAACCTGTCACACAGTACCCTTTGCTTTCTACTAGACTTCAATCAACGTTACAAATCGCTTTATTCCATAATAAGAAATATTCACTGCTACTCATTTTGTTGCAAATTTATTATTTTTATAAAGTGTGTTTTCACGACTATTGTATCTCAAACTGAAACTATTCAAGAGAGAATGTGAACTATTAATAATATTAAACAGAGAGATTTTTGTTCTTTCCTCTATAACTCCCTCTTGCAAATTTTAGGAAACTTAATTATTTATATTTTTCAATCAAATACTTTTATCATTCCCTTTGAATATGATGAAATAAGAGCCCAATTTTAAGCTACACTCAGGGACTCTCAGCCAGCCCTCATTATACTTAGCTCAAAGTATTTCTTACCATTTTCCAATTTCTATTTTGGTTTTACTTCTGAGTTATAGAAATTCTAGTATAGTAAAGCTATGTTTAAATAATGTAATGGAAAAATAAACTTGCGATTTTGAGACCTGATTGTTATGTTGCTTATGCTTTTATTGGAAAGCATTGAAACAGCAATTCCTCAATATTAGGCAACAATTAAAAAGATCTTGTGAAATGTGATTTTTATGTTTTCTTAATTGGCAGTAACTTTAGAACTCAGATATCATGTAACTAAAATATTCAGGTTTAAAACATGATTTTGACTCATTATACCTCTATAAAAATTGCTTTTAATGTACTTTTTAGAGAAATATCTGCTATTCTGGAGACTCAAGAAAATAAACCTGTAAAAGCAAAGATAAAGAATTAGCAATATATTATTAGGCTCATCTAGATTAGTCACTTATTCACTAAATTGTGTATTGCATAATTCAAAATAAAGTATTTTCATATTTTTATAATTATTCTATTTTTAAATGATTAACATAACTGTATATATGTACACACACACATATATATGTGTGTGTGTGTGTACATGAACATAGACACACATGTATATATTTGGTCATAAAAATACATGGATTTATATGATTTATATTTGTAGGATTTATTTGATTATAAATCTGATGGAGGAAATACCAGCTATATTGAAAAGTTATTTGCCTCTATAAAAAAAGACTGGCAGATAAAGGATCACACGTAGACATACTACACTGAGAGTACATGTAAAAGGATTTGAACATGTCTGAGTTGTTAAGAATATATATTGCTTTTGTACAGGACTTGAGTTCAGTTCCCAGCAGCAATAGGTGGTTTACAACTGCCTGTAACTTCAATTCCAAGGGCCATAATTCCCTCTTCTTTTCTCCATGGTCTCATGCACCCAAAGAATGCTTGTTCACACACACACACACAGAGACACACAGACACAGACACACACACACACACACACACACACAAATCAATCAGTCAAATATTCTGTGCTTTTCTGCATTTCTGTGTGTATGTCTGTTTATATGTGTGTTGCTTGAACAATTTCTTTGCTACTTTTCTTATATTGTGTGGATTTTTCCTATTCTGATTTATTTTTAATAATAAAATATTCATAACATTAATAAGTATTAATGATCATATTATTACTATTAGATGTCTGTGTATTTTCTTCTGGGAGGAATTGGGGAATCAAAACCATAGAAAATATGAAAATGAGTCAAAAGTTTTTGAGAAGTTAGTAGATGTGAATGACAAAGTTAGATATTTATGGGATGGCTCTGACTTTTGTAGGCATCTGTATAAATTTCTGCTTTAATTTTCAATGACATAGGAAATTATTGACTTTTGAACAATAGTATCATGTTCTCCAATGTACAGATTAAAACCATCCAACTATTTTTGATGCTGTAAATAAGACAAAAAGTAAACAGAAACTTTAGGGAATACTGTATATCAGAATAGAATTTGCATTCCATTCAATGTAATACGACATAGTCGGGTTCACACAGGAATCCATAGCTACATGCAGTGTAACAAGGAGAAATGCAATTAGGAAGTAAATTTGAGAAAGGTGTATTATGTTGAAGTTTAATTTCTGATTCTGTAATAAAATGCCCTAATAAAATTCAACAATTCTGAGCAAGTGCTTATTTTAGTGTGCAATATATTTCATCTCTATAGAGAAATTGCAAGGTCAGAAGCAGGAATCAGCAAACCATGTCACAGGTTGGTCAAAAAGAGAGAGAAGTTAATACAAACATGCTTGCTTTTCCTCATCTACTAGGGTACCCACATGATCCTGTACCCTGCCCTTCCCCATTCCTGGACTGCCTGGTTGTCCCTCAGTGGAAGATGATGTGCCTAGTCATGCTGGGACTAGATGTCCCAGGGTGGGGTCATTCCCAAGGGGGTCTCCTCTGAGGAGAACAGGAGAGGATAATGGGTATAAAGATGGGATGGGACTGGGAAGTGAAGAGGCAGGGGAGGCTTTGTCCAAGATATAAAGTAATAATTTATTTATTTATTTGTTTATTTATTTATTCATTCATTATTGGAAGAAATGTTTTTAGATATCTATGAATTTTATGTAAGAATATTTTTTTAATTTCATATTTATCCTAGAAACTTTATTCAGCTCCCTTATTGGGAAGTACATGAATTGGGAAAATCAAGTGAGGAAGTGAGAAAGATGTAATCATATTATTTAGAATTGAATTGGATGGAGCAAAGGCTCAGTGGTTAAACACACTTGTTGAACTAACAGAACTTTAGAGTTTCCCACTACCTGTGTTTGGATCTTCACAATCACCTGGAATTATCTGACACTCTCTTCTGTCTTCCATGCTCACTCACATTTATGAGCATCTAGAAAGACACAAATATACACACAATTAAAATGATAAATAAAATGTTAGAATTAAACTTGGTTAAATTCTTTCTCCTGATAGTGATTTCTCCACTAACAATTGTTAGTTAGTCATTAACAATTTTTTCTATAAATTGCCTGGACGTTAGCTTATCCTCTTTCTGACCCCACTGTAGAAAATATTTCTTTATTCACATATAGGCATGTGCACATACACACACACACACACACACACACACACACACACACACACACAAACACACACACATATATGTGGGTATATGTGTAGATATTCCACTATGTGTTCCCTTACTGACTTCATTCATAATGCTTCTTTTCTCATTCCTGTGTAACACTGCCAGTTTCTTTGGTTGTTCTGTTTTGTTTTTCTTCCAAGTTCTGAAAGTATGTATTGTAATTTAAGATTCTCTGGGTTTTAGAACCAAAGATAACACAGGACAGTGACACTTTACACCATTGTCCTTGCAGTGCTTACTCTGAAGTGGGATTATACCATGATTACTCCCCAATGCTTCCGAAATATGGATTCCCTTGCCGCCCAGATATTGAAACACACTCATCATCCCAGTGTGTGTTTATATTATGAATGGCAAGTTAGCCATGTATTGATAATCAAAAACCTCAACTATTCAGTTCTACCTTCTTTTATCAGTCTATAAATTGTTCCTTCATAGCATATATGATCTGAATTGCTCCATTTAATATTGCTTGATACTTGTAAGTTCTCAAATCTAACAGTTGTGTCTTCATATTATAATTTTGTTTGATCTTCTATTTCAGAAGCTCCCATGAGGCAAGTGTTATGCTTCTTCAGGTCCTTTTATTATGTGTAGCATCAAATTCAATGACATAAATTATGCAATTTTAGATTTTTTTATTCTTTAATCCTTCTTTTACAGTCCAATCTTCATTTCCTTCCCAGTCTGCCCAGCCACCTCTCCTATTCCACCCCCTCCATTGTTTCCAAGAGGATGTCCCCACCCCTCACTCCTATGAAAAAGCATAAACCACTCCTGATGATGACATGTGTCTTTACAGGACAACGTAAGTGCTATGCAAATGCAACTGAGAAAGTCTGAAGAAGACTACCTCAGAGCTCTCCACACCAGTACAAAGGGGGTGGGTAAGAGAGCTCATCAGATATGCTGAAGTAGGGAGTCAATTGAACTTGATTCCTCTTATTTCTCCTTTAGTAAGGCTGGGCACACAGCTAGATTACTTCTTCAGTCATTTTCTGGAAAGCACTCAGTTATTATAAATAACTTGTTATCCATTGCTTCACACCGAGTGTTGCTTTCTGTCATAAATCTTCCTTGTTCTTGCTTTTTGAAGAAATATGAGCTTTTAGTCTTTCAGTCTATTATTCAAATAAACTCAAGCAAAGGCCAAAGCAATCATTTGGGTCATTCCTTTTACGTGGATTTTCAAGCTGGATCACTCGGGTCAAACACAAAGGTTTTTCAATAGTGCATTTATTTCTTTTCCCTTCCCTGATTTAATTTCCTCATCATTCCACTTCACATTGCCTATGTAAATGAAGCTGTCATGCTATAAACCAGTTTCCCCTTGTCTATCTCCTCCATTACAGCTTCAAAGTACTAAAAAGCTGAAATAGCTACAAAAGAACAATTAATTTGTGCAAAATCACAGAGGCACTGCAGGTATTAAAACACTACAACAAGGCTTTTATCACCGAATGAAACAGCACAGCATTAAGCTAAAACCTAATAGGGCTGAACATGCCGCACAGCGATCTGGTTGATAAAGGGATCTCAAGGACACCCAGAGAACTGGGGTAAAGGGATTTAAAAGGAGGCAGTCATTTAAATAAGCATCCAGATAGGTACATATGAGAAAATGCTGATTTGTTAGGAAAGGCAGGTTTAGGCAGAAAGTAAATTTACATCTATTTTTGGAAAAAGTTACATTTTTATGGAAATTAATGTTGAGGGACACTGATAATGCTGAGTATTGCTTCATGCATACTTGTTGACTGGGGTTTCGCTGAAAATTTGATATTAAGAAAACTCAAATCTCTGAACTGTAAAAACGAGTGACATATTATACATAAAACTCCCTAAGAAGATAATGTTAAAATATAATCACCACTGCCACTGCCTCCTGTGTTGACGTAGCAATGGAGACAATTAGTTTAATCATCAATTGTTTATTTAATGACTGCTCTTAGCACAAAACTGTATTAGGTGCTATGGGCTGGAAAGGAGGTTAAACTGTTCCTGTAATTTCTAAATAAACACAGTAAGTGCTTCAGGAACAAGATAAAGAAGAATGAAGATCTAATTGTGAGGTAAATACAGTGACTACATTAGAATTTAAAGAGGGGAGGTATTGTGTGCTTTAAACTATAATACATAAATATTTTCTCCATTCCTGCTAAATATACCTGAATTTAAATTTCCAGACCTCTTTCAATGTTATATGCTCAGTGCCATGATTTGTACAAAGACGTATTCTCCCTGGGTTCAGTTTTTGTCATCTAACAACCAGCACTAACCTGGATTCCATATACTTAATCTGACTGTAAACATCTCTGGATATACTAAGGGAATCATAAAAAAATTAAGGAAAAATTCAAAAATAAAACAAAACAAAAAATGGAACAAGAGAAGACCAAATAAAAAAGAAACAAATACTCCCCAACGTACAATACTGTTTTATCATGGCACACAGATAGATGGAATATGCACTCAGTTTATCTTTATTTGAAATATCCATGTAGCATCATATGGATGCTTAATCTGTTCACAGGCTTGAATATTGTTAAAATGGAAGTTTTGAAATGAACATTTGATGTAAGTTTGTAAATCTAAGAATGTGTGGATTTTCATTTCCAATGGCTATTGTCTGAGACTTCATCTGGAAATGAGACTCAATACAGAGGACACTGTAAAGAGTCAGAGTGCACCAGCTTGGAAAATGTCCTAGATTCTAAACATAAAAGAATTTACTAATTGGTGACCAGTTCTAAACATTCAGCCCTAAAAATATACATACAGTTATATTATACTGACTGAACAGATTATATGGAGGGGTATATATGTGTAGATACTTACACATATGCATAATCATATAGATGTGCAATAATAATTAGTATAATACAACATTTGAAGGAAAGGAGGAGGAGTATATGTAAGCATTTGGTTACAGGACTATAAAGGGAGAAATATTCCAAACTTTATGATAATATCAAGACAAAAGAATGCCATCTCCTGGCCATTCTCTCTTTGACTATTGAGGATTTTAACTTATCTGCAATTTTAAACACTAACATCTATAATGATGTTAGAGTTCATTATGGTTTACTAAGTGCTCCTTATAGATTATCCTCCAAGATCCATAACTTTCCTAGATGTTGGTATTTAATTGGCTTTCCTCTATAAGCCATGACTCCTCCATTGCTTTGTGACTCTTAGGTACAATTAGAGAACTTTTGGTTGCCACCAAGGCTCTCTCAGAGTCATACTGGTCACGGCTGTGGTTCATAGGTGTCACAACTTGGCCGGACTTCATCATAGTCTTTGATAGTCTTAACCCTAAAAGTCGAGACGTTCTTCTTTGCCTCGAGAAAATCTCTTAGCTGTAACCTTCTGTATAACCACTAGGCAAATTATATACTGCCATCATACAATGGAACACAACATACTTTTCAGGTCCCCAAGGCAGAATGTCATAATGAGGAAAAACTGGACTGTTACGTTGCTATTACAGAAGCAATCCTCTTTGAGTGGATGGCTTTCTGAACTTGGTGCAAAATTGGGGACTTCCTCAGTGAGGTTTCTCTATATCTGCCTCAGCCTGGAGAATATCTTTGTTTTGAGAGTGTCTCTGAGCATGGGTGGATGTTCCTGTATGAGAAGTAACCTTTTACAGAGCTCTCTAGGAGACTTAATAACTCAGCAGACGTCTTACTCTTGCTCTTGCCCAACCCCAGAATTATAATTAGTTGCTGTAATATAATCAGTAAGCCATTGCTGCTCCCTTGATGCTATGACTAATTAGACCTTTCCACCTGTATCCCTAGAAAAGTCCTTATATAACCCATCCCTGAAACAAAAATGTAGACCTACGCTGATATCAAAGAGAGCTGAATGTTGTGTCCTTTCAACTTTGCAGTTTATAATACACTTCTAACTTTGGGCAGATTTGATTCGCCTGTGCATCTCTCATTGGACGATATCTAATGGCTCTGACACCCTAACAACTTGGTGTCTCCAATGCAATACAGGCTTCATTATTCATTGCTTTATTCAATGAATTCTTAAGGCCTACATTCTTAGATCCCCTGTCATATGGCTGATGTCAGAAGCCTCTTCACTAGTACATCTTTCATGAATCTAAAGGCAAAATAGCATGGATAGCAATGGCAAGTTTTGCTGATAACTTATGACGAAATCTGTCATTTGAATGACAACTCTTATGCAAGAAAGCATTTAATTGGGTCTTCTTCTTCTTCTTCTTCTTCTTCTTCTTCTTCTTCTTCTTTCTTTCTTTCTTTCCTTTCTTTTCTTCTTCTTCTTCTCCTTCTTCTTCTCCTTTTCTTTTTAAAGATTTATTTACTTATTTTATGTATACAAGCACAGTGTAGCTGTCTTCAGACACACCAGAAGAGGGCATCAGATCTCATTACAGATGGTTGTGAGCCTGTGGAATCCATGTGGTTGCTGGGAATTGAACCCAGGACCTCTGGAAGAGCAGTCGGAGACTCTTCTTCTTCTTCTTTTTTTTTTTTTTTTTTTTTTTTTTTTACAGTTTCAGAGGTTTAGTCCCTTACCATGATGGCAGAAACAATGGTGGCATGCATACAGACATAGTGATAGATGCATCTCTGAGAATTCTACATCTGCATATGAAGAGAAAAAAAAAAAAGAACAGGCAGTAAGAGACACTGGGCCTGGCTTGATGATTAAAACCCCAAGTCTTACTCAGCTGACGAACTTTCTCCAACAAGGCCATGCTTACTCCAGCAAGGTCACACCTCCTATTCCTTCTCAACTAGTGCCACCCCTGATTATTAAGAATTCAAATCTATGAGCCTATGTGGTCCATTCTCATGCAACCATCACACCTTCTGAAACCTTTGAGGTAGACCCCTACAGTGTACAAAGCCCTCAGCATTGTTGTCTTTCTTTCTTGTGTTAGAAGACTGGTCAAACTTTGATTCAGCATTTAACTTCTCTCTTCTTTCAAAATGCCATGTTCATCCAAAACCAACACATTAAGGGGGATGACAACAATGGTCGACTTTCAGGTACTACTTTTCAATGCTGTGACCAAACAGCTGTAAGCCTTTGGATTTTATTTTAAAAATTGCCAACAAGTGACTGTTATTGTAAATGAAAAGATCAGGAATGGAAGAATAAAGATTATATGTTAAAAAAAGTGATTAAGAAAGGGTTAATATTTTCAATCAAATATATAAGAATATGTGGAAATATTAGAGTAAAATTTATAAATTTCTACTATTAATTAGCTTTAATAATTACAGTACACATTTCTCAAACCTGTCAAAAGATTATAAAATAATACAGTTCCAACTTCACTCAAGTTCATATTTTCCTTCTTTTTTCAATTGTTCCTTATAATTTTTATTGAAATGTTTAAAAGCATTTGCAAACATCTTAAAAATTGACTCCTAAAATCTTTATCCTTTAATTTGCATCTTGTTTATATCTATGAAATGAAATTTTTCACCTGAGCAATGAAATTCTCCGACAAAATGTGAGCAAAAATATGAAGAATTTTGTGTTAATGTGAAAGCATTTACTTTTGTATCAAACTTTTGAGAAAAGTTATAATTTTATAAACATCCTGTGGTGGTTTGAATGGATAAGGCTCCTACAGTTTCATGTATTTGAATGCATGGTCCATACAAAGTGACATTCTTAGGAGGTGTGGCCTTATTGGAGGAAGAAGGTCACTGTGAAAGTGTGTTTTGAGGTCTCATATATAAGCTCAAGCTACATTCGGTATGGAAGATATCCTTTTCCTGCCTACCTTCAGATCAAGATGTAGAACTCTTGCCTCCTCCAGCATTATGTCTACCTGAATGCCGTTGTACTCCCCACCATGATGATAATAAACTAAACCTTTGAAACTGCACTCCAGTCCCAATTAAATGTTTTCCATTACAAAAGTTGCTTTGGTCATGGTATTTCTTCACAGCAATAAAACTCTTAACTAAGACAGAACTTAACACCAGGACCTGAGGTATTACAGTGATAGGCCTAACTATGTTTTTGTTTGGAGGAATGTGGATTTTAGGACTGTATTAGGAAAGCAGTGGAATCTTTTATATAGTGTTCAATGGACCTATATTAGAAGATAGTGGAGCTTAGGGTTATTTGAACTTTAGGGACTTGGCTCAAGATGTTTCAGAGGAGAATCTTAAAATGTTTCCTAGAGATTGTACTTGTGGTAGTTTCTTGAAGAATGTGGTTACCTTTTTTAAATGAAGAATATGCCTAAGTCTAAGGTAAAGAGCTTGATATTAATTGCATTGACAAAGAAAGTGTAGCTTAGACTCTTGTATTCTGTGGTTCATTCTTACAAAGAGTGTTTTATTTAGAAGTAACAAACTGAGAAGTGTGAAATATAAAATGTATGATTCAAGGATTAAAGGGGCACCAGGAAGCAGAATGGAGATAAATTCCGTGTTTAAGGGTATTAAATGGATTTAAGGGAATAGTAACTTTGGGGAAGATGTGTTTGTAGTTGAACAAGGGCTAGTTATATCATGTTAGGCATTATTATGAACTGGCTAGTGTTTTGATTTAGACATATGATGATAAAATAGTATGTAAATTGACAAGACATGGATTGTGATGGCTATTCTTTACTGCTCTTACTTGACTATATCTACAATGAACTGTGATCCAGACCTTATAATAATCTTATGATAAGGAATTAAAGAAAATCTTAGTTCCATGAGTGTTGTCACATGCCTTTAATCCATAGAGACAGAAGCATGCTAATATCTGAATTCAATGGCAGCATATAGAGCAAGTTCCAGAATAGCCAAGCTGTGGAAGAAAAGGAAATTATTGAAAACAGAAAGCTAGTAAAGATGTAATTGAATAAGGGAGCCATGTCAAGCCTCAACAAGCAGCAGAACTTGGCAGCTTCAGGCACATGGTCTTGGGTAGAATATAGAATAGAATATAGAATAGTATATAGAATAGAATGTAAAATAGAATGCAGAATAAGATATAGAATAGAGAATAGAGAATAGAATATATAATAGAATATAGAATATGCAATAGAATATAGAATAAAATACAGAATAGAATACAGAGTAAAGAATATACAATGGAATATAGAATAAAATGTAGAATAGAATATAGAATACAATATAGAAAAGAATGTAGAATGAATATAGAAGAGAATATACAATATAGAATACAATATTTAATAGAATATGGAATAGAATATAGAATAGAATGAGAAATAGAGAATAGAATATAGAATACAGAATAGAATGTAGAATAGAATACAGAATAGAGAATAGGATATAGAACAGAAGGGGTTGCTGAGACAATTGATAGTGGATAGCCAGAGCTAAGAACTTAATGAAGTTCTTAAGTGTGATTAAGAAGAGAATAATATCATGATGGTAAGATCTCCTGAGAAGTGTTTTTCCAGGAGTAAGAAAGAAGACATATTCCAGAGATGGATATTGTGCTGGCAGCTGGACTTGGTAATATTTAAGAATCACCTGATTATCACCATGTTTTTAAGGCATGATCATGAAAGTCAGATGGGGCTTGGCACCGTGAGAGGCTAGGAATGACCATTTGTGAAGGTGTAGTCTAAATGGTAGTTGACAGCCAGTACTGAAGAGGTCATGGATAGGTCAGGTTTGGTACCATGAAGAGAGCCAATGATTGGCTTTGGTAAAATTCCAGTCTAGTTGCAAGAGAAGACCTCAGTGTATTGTGGATGTCAATACCATAAGATGGTCGCCATGAAGATCAGCAACAGTGGAGTGCAGTCATCCAGTGCCTAGAGCACTAGGGAGAACAGAGCTGGAGAAGTGACCCAAACCCTTTGGAGGGGGGCAGAAGATCATGTCTGGTCCCAGATATTGAATTAAAAAACTGTGCCATTAAAGCTACCTTTGTAGGCCCAAGGCATTAAAAACACCAGAGCTGCCAAGGACAGCTGATAGTAGGGAATGAATCTAGTCCAAGAAAAGGAATTGAGTTGCAATCAAAAAAGATAAAAGAAGGTGGCTATCTGAAAAAGTGATTGGACAATTTGGAGTTTGCTTAGCTGAGTTTTGGACTTGCTTTGGTCCACTATCTCTTTACTGGGCTCTCTTACCCATATTGTAATGCAATATTCAATATCCTGCAATATTGGAAGTATGTGATCTGCTTTTTTTATTTTGATTTAGAGGATTACAGTTAAAAGATCGTATGAATCTCAGAAGAGATTTTTGATCCTTAGACTTTTAAATGTCATTGAGTCTGTGATAGATTAGGGGATTTTTAAAATTGGACTAAATGCATTTTGCATTATATTAAGGCTGTGCGTCTCTGGGTGCCAGGAAGTAGAATATGGTGGTGTGAGTGAGTATGGCCTCCATAGATTCATGTGATTCAATGCTTTGTCCATACAGAATGGTACCATTTGGAGGTGTGGACTTGTTGGAGCAGGTATGACCTTGTTGGAGGAAGAGTGTCACTGTGGAGGTGTGCTTTGAGGTCTCATACATAAGCTCAAGTTACACACCATATGGAAGATTGTTTTTCCTGCCTGCCTCCAGATCAAGATCTAGAACTCTTGGCTCCTCCAACATGTGTCTGCCTGTATGCTGTCATGGTTTCCACTATGTCAGTAATGACTAATCCTCTGAAACTGCAAGCCAGCTCCAATCAAGTATTTGACTTTATAAGAGCTGCCTTGCTCATATTGTCTCTTCAAAGCAATAAAATTCTAAAGAAGGCATATCCTAAGTTTATATTTTTGAAATACACTATAGAAACTCTATGATTATAAGCTTTTATTACAAATTATAAATATAAATGATAAGTGACATGAAAACCATATTTAATGTTTTATTGAACATATTATTCTCAAATTCTAGGAAGAAGTAGAAGAATTCATAACAGAGAGATTAAACACAGAAGAGAGCATGCTGAGTCCTTATGTACATTTTTCTGAAATCAGTGAAGAACTTAGAAAAGAAAACTTGAAATTCTATACTATACATGGACAGGAATAAACATATCTTAACTTTCAATATGTATAACTGAATAATTAATGATATAAAACCCAACATCTTTAATATAAACATGAAGGTAAACTTAAGAAAAGCTGCAAATATTGAAATTATCAAACACATATCTACATACTTTTCAATTTTAAAGGTTTATTCCTTCAATAGATAATTTAAATCTTGATAAAATAGAAGAGAACTATTTTGATGCTAAGACTTCTGATATAACTCATGTACATTTGATCACTTAGTTATATCAAAATATTCTATTTTAATTATGACACTAAACATATAAATACAGTAAGGCCATTTTGGCCAATGCAAAATTAAAACTTAAGTTGTTAAATTGTATTTTCTTCAATTAATGCTAAGTTGTGGAAGAAATATATATCACATGTGTTTCCCACCCCCTACAAATTAGTTTATACTTTAATAAAATGAACAAGATCATCCACTGGGAATAAATATCTTTAGCTGGATAATGTCATCTGTATTGTACAGAAAGTTTACATATGTTGGAAATAATTTACCCTCAAGATCAAAGGACCATGATCTAACACTAGCAGATCATTAGATTTTAAAATTAATTTATATTCTAAAAGGTTTTAAATGTACCAAATAAATTTTCTTAATACTAGACCACATACATTTAATTAAGAATAAGTATTAAATGTCATTCGGCTCAATTGTTTTAAAAGAAATTGTGATTAACATGAGAGGCTGAACTCACTGTATTTCTCTGAAGTGAAAAGGCACCAGGACAGCAAGTGATAGGCGTGAGAAAGAATGTTCAACCTCTAAAGCAGGTGTGAGGAAGGAAGATGCGTAAGAAACAGAGATTATGTAAACCAATTTGGTTTTTTCTTTTACAAAGTTAAGAACCAAATATTGATATCTACATTTTTCTTCTTCGTAAATTCACTGTACAGTGCTCACTTTTTAATGCTCGAGGAAGGTCTGTCTTTTTTTTTTAAGGCCAGGTTGTTAGAAATTTCAAAATTATTCTTCCAATAGCAACAACAAAAATATATTTCTTGTGTTCTATTCTTCTTTTGCTTTTCTGTAATATGTGCACTATATTAACTTGGCAAGGGTTAATTTTAAATTTGTCATGTCATTTTCATCTCTAGGTTTGGTTTGTAGCACCATTAAATGTGAAAGAAAATTTCAAGATCTAATACTATTTGTAGGCACATGATCTCACAAAAAAATTAGGGAGATTGGAAACAAACAGAGCAGAGGCTGTCGAAAATAATGAATTTAACATGGGGAAAGGAAAATAACAGAGATTCTGAAACTTCAAAGTAAATATAAAATGTAACCCGGGGAGATTTCTGGTTATTTTTGCTTATGTTCACTCACTGCCCTATATTGTTGTATATGGCAAAAGAACAGTTCCTAGAAGATGGTCAGGGAGGAGCCACAGAAATAAAGCTTAACTAAGGATGCAGATGTTCCAGAGTAGCAGGAGACGAGCCTACCGTGTCTTTCTTTGAGACAGAAAATAGACTTAACAAGACAGAAACAAAAATGTTCAATATCTTTCTTGGGCTGTAATTACTTTCTGTCAAGTAAAGTCTCATATTCTGATGACTGGGCAATGCCACAGAAAAATCAAGGTCCTTTTGAGTATCCCTTTCTGGAAGCAAATTTATTTTTGAGTTGCACACCATTCACTTTCCTGCTGGAAAGGACTCTGAGGGTGAGTTTTACAGCGACACTTCAAAGCGAGTGATAATATTACACGTGATTTAGTGGATATATTAACTAGATGACAGTGGTGATATTCAACTGTTTAGGGACTTAGTGTTAGAGTGTTAATCTCTGAGGAGACAATAGCATCTAAAAATTTTAATTAAAAAAGGAACGCACTCACACATTAATTCCTGTGGTGTCTTACTGAATCAGTGTAGAGAAATATGCATGGTGGTATACGGCAATTAGCTTTTACATGAAAAGGCACCAAGTAGGAAATAAATGCTTATGGAGAATAAATACTTTTCTGTAAAAATAGAAAAAAGCATCAATTCTTCCTAAAATATGAATCATTACAGAATCACATTGTTGTAGTTCACTGATTTTGTTTAACATTCCCTCCATACTTTTAATGACAAAATATATGAAATTATTAAATAATGGACAGATTCAATGTGTAGATTCTACAAGACAAAATATTGCATATGTTAAACTATTAAAACAACATTTAAAAGAAAAATCAATAAGTTCCTTTGTAGGGCAGTGGAAGGGTCCCATGGCAAGGGTAATCATCTTTATAACTTGGAATTCTCTAAGGGCTAGATGTTCTCCAAATATAGAATGAAGTAAGTCAAGTGTTTTATTTTTTGTTTGTTTTTTGTATTTTTTTTTCATTAAATGTAGAGAAAGATTTGTATTTATCAAGTGCTACTATTATTTTGGAGGGATAATTTCAATATTTATGTTTTCTACTAAACAGGGAACAATCACTTTAATCATTTTGAGAATCAAATTTTAATTTACATCCATTAGTTTGGCAAGGCTAATTGGACAAAATATATTTTCTTAGGATTGTCTTTTTCCTCTGCAATGCTCAGATAACAATGTCATACTATCCCATTTATACAGAAATCACATATGATTCTTGGTAGATAGAGTCTTCTTATATTTGGTTTCCTTTAAATTACTGAAATTTAAGTCCTGAATAAATACATAATATGCAAAAGGACTCTAGATAGTTAAAAAATAATGGATTCAAATAAAGGCATGGGAGCTCTAAAAGTAGAAGAAATATCCATGAAATTTTAATATGAAACAATAACGTGATATTAAACACCAAATTTGTAGTTCTCATAATGGAAGTACAATGTATGAACTATGTAATTAATTGGGTATTGATGGTTTAATTAGCAGCTGCATGTGTATCAGGTAAGTGTGTTAGCTTACCCCCAAACTCCTATTATTTGGGACGTAGAAGCAGAAAGACTCTCTTGTGTTTGAGACCAGTTATGCTAGCTAATAAGTTACAGGCTCTCTAAGGCTACAGATTAGGAACCCATGCAAAGCAGATGTATGCACAAATAAAGAAACCTGGGAATTGTAACAAATGCATTAGTAAAAAATAGTAAGATGATGAGTATTAAGTTTGAACAAAAGCTAGATATAAAGGAAGTGGTAAAAAACATGATCTTGACGGATGGATCAAGATATGTTTGAAAAGAATAATGACAAGATATCTAAGCTCTATAGTCTTTAGGAATAAAACATCTAAACATGTAAATGGTGTGCCCGGTACTCATTTTGGACCAAAATTATCAAAGTTGTAAACAAAATATCCTCCCTTTCTTTACACACTGATAATTTAATTTCCATAAATTCTTCTTTCTCCAGATTTTCTGAACACCCTTTCCTTAAGAAATAGTTTGCCAGAATTTTATGTAATTTATCAATTTGGTGGTTCTGCTTTTAACTGAGAAGCACCACGCGTGCCTTACATCAGTAACATTCTTGACACAATAGAACCTTTCTGAATTCTGATGTATTTTCTGTTTGCAATGTATGAAATAAATATATTAATAGAGAAATTGCAAACTATAAGGCAGAAGAAATGTAGAGTGAAGTAGGTATAAGACAAAAATCCTATTACTATTAGGTAATCAATCAAGTAGAACTAATAAAAAATGAACCATACAAGTTAATGTAAATATAAAACCACCAATACATTTTTTGTTGGCAAAATATGCTTTAAAATATGTTAAAGATTCTTACACATAAACTATCATATCTGAATATCAAATCAAGCTGCATGTCCTGTATGTTATCTGTCAGTGCTATATCGGAATAACACTTGTTCGTTGTTTCCTGAATATAATGAAAAATCAGCTTTTGCAAGTCCAGGGAGAATTTTTCTAGTAAAAGAAGATATTATTGTTTAAATGTAGAAGGTTCTTGAACAGTCTTAACTAAGGTCTTGTAATTGTGAATGAAAGCAGTTAAATGTTATGCTAAGGTGTGGTAGGCCAAGGGTAGACAATATCATGTTTTATAGAAAGGTGTATTCTAATGGTAGTACATATCTTTATGGTAATGTAGCTTGAAGAATATTTTCTGAGTTTTCTTTAATATCTATCTTTTAGCTGTTTAAATAGGAAAAATCCTACAAAACAGAGTTAGAAACGCAGCAGAAAGTAGAAGTTGGTGTATCTTGGTTTCTTTGTCAAATATCAAATGTGTGTATATGTGTAGGTTTATTTCTGGATGTACGGTTTGAGTCCCTTCATCAACTTATCTTTTTTGGCCAATACCATGCTATTTTTATTACTATTACACTGTAGTATAGCTTGAAATCAGAGATGGGGATACCCCCAAAAGTTCTTTTATTGTACAGCATTGTTTTTTTGTTTCCTTGTTTGTCTTTTTTATTTGGTTTTTCTTGTGATTTTGAGAATTGTTATCTCAAGGTTTGAAAAAGAATTGGGGTGGAATTTTGATGGGAATAGCACTGAAATTGTAGATTGCTTTTGGTAAGATGAACGTTTTTACTATTTTACTCCTATCAATCCATGAACGTTGGAGAGAGCTTTCCATCTCCTGATGTTCTCAGTTTCTTCCTTCAGAGACTTGAAGTTCTTATCATATAGGAATTTCACATGCTTAGGTTAGAGTTTTACCAAAATATTTTATATCGTTTGTTGCAATTGTAAAGGCTATTGCTTCCATAATTTCTTTCTCAGCCCATTTATCATTTGTATAAAGGAAGGCTATTAATTATTTTGGGTTGGTTTTGTATCCAGGACTTTTCTCAAGGTGTTTGTTTTAGGAATTTTCTGGTAGAAATTTTGGGAATCTTTATTAATTCTAATCACTTCATCTTGACGTGGGTTTAGTTTTGGTGAAAACCATACAGAGAAGTGGGAGCATTGCTATTTTAGATGGAACTAATAAAATTAAAGTAAGACATCTGTGTAGGAAGAAAATAAGCATGAATACAGGAAAGTAAAAGTAAATTGATAGAATTTCCTATTATCAAGAATAATGTACAAATAAAATTCAGAGGTAGAAAATATAACCAAATGATAGTTTTCTGTCAGTTCTTTACGTGTTCTTTTGGAAATCAAAAATTGCTTCTCATATGAAAATGCTTTTAATAAAATAGGTAGTTTTTAGAAAAAAAATTGTAGAGATAAATCAAACATCAATCATGTCAAAACATTCAGTAAAGGGAAAATGAGGGCACGGTTCATCAAAAAGGTTAAAGGAAAAATATGAAAATGGGCCAAATAATCTGTTAGAAAAATGCCTTATAAAGTATGGGTGCATATTGAACATGGCACATACCCCTGTAATTCTAAAATTAATAGAGGCAGAAGGACCCATGATTCAGTGACTGGATTAGCTACATAGCAAGGTGAAGCCATCTTGTATTATATGAGAAACCATTGTATTAAAGAGGGAGGGATAAGTAACATATTATGTTGCAGGAGAATGAAAAGCAATATTGCAGTTTTGGTCAGACGAATCTTTATTCATTTTGGGAATACTTAAAAGATAAAGTAAAATATGAAATACAATGAGCCTGACCTTCAAAATTATTTGGTAGAGAATAAAGCAAAAAATAAAATTGCATAAATAATAATAGAGAAATGGAGGTATGTAGATCCCTAAGTCTTAATAAACAGTATAGAGCTTTCTTGATCCTGTCCAGGTCAGTGAGAGATCTCTGTAGGAAAAAAAAATGGCAGTCAAAAGTGATATGAGAATTGTAGTCACATGATAACCTGAGGTTTTCTCTGCCTTCTGTGTAAAACTGTACACAAATGCACATAATAATGGTAATGAAAATAATAAAGTTATAAAGTTAGTTACTGCCTAAAACCTCTATGAATGCCCCAACACAATCCCCTGACACTTTGTCTTTTTAATTTTAGTGTAGTTACAGTAAAAAAAAATAGTAAAGGAAAATGTGTTTCTCTCCTTTGAGACTAAGATCCAGACACTGTGCTTCATACCTCAATCAAAGTTCCCTAGAGGCAAGAAGAGTTCCTATTCATAATTTTGTTGCAAATTAATGCTGCATTGTTTTGTAGCCAAGGTATGTATAACTTATGATCTATTTGCCAGAGGAAAGTGATTTGTAAAAAATACAAATAGAAAAATTTCAGGAAAGTTCATGTAAAAAAGGGCATTTCCAATTGTACATTAAACCTCACAAATCCATAGTGGGAGACAGAAACTTAACAGAGAAATAATGAAACTCACATAGGTTTTGATTCAAATGAACTTAACAGATATCCAGGACATTTCACCCAACCACAAAGGAGTATACCTTTTCCTCAATACCTCATGTAACATTTTCAAAAATTGACCATATAATCAGTCACAAAGCAAACCTCTGAAGATACAAGAAGATTATAGTAACCCCTCGAATTTTATCAGATTACCATAGATTAAACTGGACTTCAACAATAATAAAACCAATATAAAGCCTATAAATTCATGGAAACTGAAAAACTTTCTACTCAAAGATCACTGGGTAAGAGAAGAAATTAAAAACTTTCTAGAATTCAACAAAGGCACTAAATTCCAAACTTATGAAAGAGTATGAAATCAGTGCTAAGAGAAAATTTCATAGCACTTAATGACTACATTAATTGGAGAGTTGGAGAGCTCTCTCTCTCTCTCTCTCTCTCTCTCTCTCTCTCTCTCTCTCTCTCTCTTTTTTCCAGAGCTGAGGACCGAACCCAGGGCCTTGCGCTTGCTAGGCAAGTGCTCTACAACTGAGCTAAATTCCCAACCCGGAGAGCTCTCATATTAACAAATTAAAAAGTACATCTGAAGGCTCTAGAAAGAGAAAAAGAAGAAGGAGGAGAAGGGGGAGGGGAGGAGGAGGAGGAGGAGGAGGAGGAGGAGGAGGAGGAGGAGGAGGAGGAGGAGGAGGAGGAGGGGTAGTAGCCAAAAAGTTCAGAATACCCATGATACAACCAACACACCCAATAAAAGTTAAACAAGAAGGAGAGCCCAAGTGATGATGCTGAAATCCCACTTAGACAGGAGAACAGAACATTCATGAGAGATGGAGGGAGAGAGAGACCTAGTTGGAAATGGGCAGAGCAAGAGGAATAGGTGGGCAATGTCAGGTATGTGGAGAGACAGGAGACTGTCCTAGAGGACTTGAGATGGGGGAGGGGGAGGGTGGATGATGTAGGAGGCCCCAGGATTAGGGAAGCTCCCTAAGAATCAATGCAGGCGACCTTAGCAGAAATACCAAATGATGGGGACATGGAACCTGAGGAGACCACGTCCTTTAGCTGAAAGGATACCCAGTAGAAAGACGGGGATTCCAAGCCGCATAGAATACTTTTGATGCAAATTTGGTCACATCTAAAAGAAATGCAGGCACAAAACTGGAGCAGAAACTGAAGGAATGGATGACCAGTGATTGATCCATTTTGAGAGCCATCCCATGGGCAGGCACCAATCTCATACTATTAATGATGCTGTGATGGGTTAAGAGATAGGCACCAATCTCATACTATTAATGATGCTGTGATGTGTTAAGAGATAGGAGCCTAGAGTGCATCTGGCACTGCCCTAGCAGCCGGTTCTTCCCCTCGGCAGCAGTCTCGTTCTGAAGTACGTGTGCCGGTCCAGAAAGATGTGAGTGTTTGGTTATGGGTCCCTCATTCGGAAGGTGGACTTCCCCTACCAAGACAAGCTGGTTGGTTACATCACAAACTACAGCCGGCGCTTCTGGCAAGGCAGCACCGACCACCGCGGGGTCCCCAGCAAGCCTGGAAGAGTTGTGACCTTGTTGAATATCCTGGGGGAATGTATGAGGTGTTGCTTACAAACTACCCGTAGGAAAAGAAGAGGAAGTAAAAACGTATCTTGACTTCAGAGAGAAAGGAGGCTTCAGAACTATGACAGTCATTTTTTATCCAAAAGATTCCACAAAACCATTCAGTGTTTTGCTCTACGTTGGAACATGTGACAATCCTAACTATCTTGGACCTGCACCTCTGGAAGACATTGCTGAACAAATTTTTAACGCAGCTGGTCCAAGTGGAAGAAATATAGATTATCTTTTTGAACTTGCAGATTCTATTAGGAAACTTGTGTCAGAAGATGCAGACGAGCATCTCTTCTCTTTGGAAAAATTAGTAAAGGAACACTTAGAAGGAAAATAGAACCTGATTTGCACACACAGTCACCAACTCCCCCAAAGAGGCAAGAGTCCTAGTCTTCAGAGAATAACATCAGCACATTCTTACTTGAAGATATTACTATTTAATATTGTAATTGAAATATCACCTAAATTTACAATTTATTTGCAAGTGTCCTAAGACATATTTAAAAGATTTTTATAAAGGAAAAAAAAGTGTTCATGTTGTACAAGTGATTTCCTAATTATATGGCATTTCAACATTCATTACAAATACAGGTCTTAACTTCCTGTTTCTATTAGAAACATGGTTACCATGGTTTGTTGTATATAAGTTTAAAATGTTATTAGAAATATATAGTAAGAAGTAAGGTTCCAGCACTGATTGTTAATTTCCTTGTTATTTGGAATTAAATGAAGATCAGATTTAGACAAAAAGAAATTGGATTTTTTTTAATATAAATTGTTCCTTTGGAATTATAATGTGCTTTCTTCTCCTTTGAGGTAAAAAGGTATTTTATTACAAAGAAAAACTCTACATAGCTATACATATATCAATCCACTAATGATAATGATATTTACTTTGTATTTATCTCATAATGAAACTTTAAAATAAAAGATAGGTTTTTCTGGTGGAAACATAATAAAAATAGATTTTATAATAAAAAAAGAGATAGGAGCCTAGTAGAGCAAGCCTCTGAGAGGCTCTACCCAAAGCTGACTGAGACAGATGCTGATACTCACAGACAAACATTGGATGGAGGTCAGGTACCCCTAGAGTAGAATTAGGGGAATGATTGGGCACTCTGAAGGAGATGATCACCCTACAGGAAAACCAACATTGTCATCTAACAATGACCTCTGGGAGATTCCAGAGACTCAGGTAATAACCAAACAGCACATGGGCTCTCCCAAGACAGTATGTAGTAGAAGGATGTCATGTCTGGCCTTAGAGGGAGATGATCTTAATCCTTTAGAGACTTGATGCACCAGGGTGGGGAATATGGGGGTGGAACTAAAGAGGAAGAGAATGAGGGAGGAAACTTACGAGTGGGGACCAAGAGGTGGGCAGCATCTGCAATATAATAAATAAATAAATAAAGATAGATAAAGTGGATAGAACATTCCATTTAAAAGCAAAGCATTGTTAAAATGAAATCTAAGAGCTTAACCGTTAACACACATGAGCAACATTAAATGGTCACAGGAGATTTTACTTATAAAATTAATACACGCACATGTGTGTATCTGTGTATGAATCAGTTTTTATTAAAGAACTAGAAGGGATGTATTTGAGAAGGGAAGGGGAGGCATGGGAGAAATTGGAGGGAGAAGATGGAGGAAAGAGTAATAAAAATATAATACTCTGATAAAATTCTCAAAAATAAATGAAAGTATATTTTGCTGTGTCTACATGAAGGCTCGGAGAAATGATCCAAGCTTTTATATTTATAGCATGCATGTGTTATATAGTCACTAAATTGTTTTAATAGAGATAAAAGTAAAGCATAATCAAAACTTGAAATGGAAAATCCTTATTGGTGTTTCATTATTTCATGAAGTAATATCAGAGAGAGGACACCTACCCACTGTCATCCTAGGAAACGAGGCAGGAGCAGTGGGATTCGGAGTCCATCCACTCATGGGACTTAGTTTAAGGTCATAGCCTTAATATTGAAGAAAGTTGGTAAGAATTATACAGTTTTCTAAAATCAACTCCTCATATGATTCTGCTACAATTGCTAATTACCAAGATTTATTAAACAGAGTTCTTAATCACAGTGTTAGAATATCAACATTGAAATTGTTTTCCTTGTCTTAATATTAGGAACCGTAAACTCTACTGTTTAACAGCTATTCATGCTGCGTGGCAGACATGATGAAAACACCAACTAAGTGTGGCAGTGGCTTCAGGCATGCGCATAAACTTTTATTTTTCAGAGAATAACATCCACCATACAAATCTCAAAGGTCAGACAAAGAAACGAGTCCACTGAATTTAAGGTCAGAGAAAAAAGTTCAATTAAAATTACTTATAGGAGTGAGTTGGATATTCTCCTTTACAAGAGTATCCTCAACACTACTTAACAAAACAAAACAAAACAAAGCAAACAAAAACCTATTCTCTCCACTGGAAAGTGCTAACTTTATTCTTGGGAAAGGGTCACGAGCTTCTCCCTGTAGCCATGTTAAGTTACTTAGCTCTTGAGAAATAATGTGACCCGATGAGCCAGACATTGCATATGCTTAGGGAAAGGTGGGGTTCTTCATTCCACCCTCCTGCTCAGAAGGAAAATTGATTGGCTCAGGTTTGCGAAGATCACTTCTGGGTAATCATGGCTGCTCACAGGTCAAGAGATCAACATTGTGACATGTCCAAAGAGCAGCATTCCTCAACAGAACATCTTTTAACGCTGCTAAATGAAGAAATTCCATCCAAAGGGCACAACACTGTTATTCAGAGAGCAGTTAATTTTGACTTTAAACATACTTTCTCCTTTTATTAGGTAATAATGATTCTATTTTATACAGTTTACACAAGAAAATAAATAATTGTGTGAAACTCAAAGAGAATTTATGAAAATTCTTCTTGTTCAAACACCTGAATTTTCTTCCTCTTACCATAGGTAAAGAAATTAAGGTATGTTTTGACTCTCTCTCTCTCTCTCTCTCTCTCTCTCTCTCTCTCTCTCTCTCTATCTATATATATATATATATATATATATATATATATATTCACATACATACAATGCCTATATATATGTAGGTATATATATTCTAGTATTTCTAGTATTTAATAATATGATCAAATATGTTTCTATCCTGTTTTAAAACAATAATCACTGTAAAGTTTTCAGTGTTATGCAAGAAATATTGGAATTCTTAATGACTTTTTCCTGGAGTTACTGTGCTCTTGCTTTGCTTCATCAGTGTTTTCTTTTGCCACTCATAGTCCGCAGTCTCCGTTAGAACATTTGTTTCACGCTGTGAGGCACATCAGGTGATGCACATCAGGTGATTCCCGGTCATTGCATTTCCGGAGCCTGCCTTCCCGGAACCTCCTTTTCCTTGCTCAACTTCTCAAGGCCAATCATCACATTGGCTCTTATTGACTTTTTCCTGAATTTCTCTGGATCAGGTCTCTCTTTTTTTTCCTTGAATTGTACCTTCAGAAAAATATTGATAAAAGTTCACATAGATGGTAGATGTTTAATACATGTCCGACTTTAAATGTTTCCCTCTTGATTTTGGTGTCCCTGTTTTTGTTGTTAAATTATACTGATTTTTTAAAATTGAAATTTAATTTATTCATAGAGTACATTCAGGTAATAATTTTACCTTCCGAAATCCTCCCCCATTCTTCCCACTTGCTGGTCCCCCCAACTCCACTTCTTATAATTTCTAATTAAAAAAGAAATAACAAACATAAACCATCAAGCCAGAGTAAAGAAAAGAAAAAAAACATAAGCGGACCTAAGAGGAAACACACACACACACACACACACACACACACACACACACACACTCATACACACCCACTCACACATGCACATTCACACTCACACACACACACACACTAACACACATACACTGTCATATACTCACACACACACACACACTCATACACACACATTCACATACATACAATGCCTATAAAAACTAAAAATGGAAACATTAATGTACAAAAGAAGACCAGTAAAACAAAAGCAAATATAGCAATAGGAAGAAAAGTATACAATAATTTCATTGAGTTCTTTTCTTGTTTGTATCTTTTATTGGACATAGAGCCTATCCATAAGTGTGGTTATACTTGGGGTTATACCAAATAAGGATTCTAATTAAACCTTCAGTTTTCTGTAGACTCTTGATGTATCTCATACTTATGACCTTGGTTCTGCTATTGCTGCCATGAAATCTAGTATCCAATTAATAATTAAAATTGTGTGTGCACTTGTCTCCTTTTATCCTTCCTAGCATCTTCAGTTTATATTCATAGAAGGAAAGCCAGCATGCATACTTTTCAGGAATAATATTGCAAATTATTTTCTTATCTGTTCATACAAGAACTTACCAGGCCCTCAAAAAATGTATGAAAAAAGTTAAGGTTCTGCTTGAATTGCAAATATGCATTAGTCGCTAGAGAGTATGCATTTATCTGAAGAGATTTAAAGTCTTTTCTTTCTTGGAAAATTTTTTTTTCAGACTTCACCATAGATAAAAATATCTAATTTTTTTCTCTCTATAAAAGATTTTCTTATATTGAAAATATTCTCCACTATTTCATCTTCTTTATGTCTGTCTGTATGTATTGTGACCGTGTTCTCTTTAACCAGTGAAACGCTGCATTATCTGCTTCATAGAAATACCAAGAAGTTTTCAGTTTCTCTAAAGCTCCAAATTCTATGCAGTAATCCTTCGTACAGAAAGCCTCTGTATGAAAGTAACTCAGAGGAACCTGCTAGTATCCTGCCTGTACTTACAGCCATGAACCTCAGTCTGAGATAGCCGATGGCATTCTGTGTAACATCCATAGGGGCTAAGGCTCAGGTACACCATCATTGTCACAGGTACTCTTTCTTGTATACAGAGTATCTAGAAATTCATTACACCAACAGTAGTATAAGGGGATGCTTCCCTTTCAATTTCCTTTGCACCTCACCAGCACTGTCCATTAAAGAACACAACTTTTACTTTTGAACGTAGAGAATGCATATAAGGATTGATCAATCCATTAAATGTACATTTAAAATTTATTAACCATAACTTATTAAAATAAGTTATAATATTGTTATAATACCCAGACTACAGAAAGTGTTCTTTACAGAAGCATAATGACATGCAAAATTAGCTTTTATTTTCACAAGTATGAAAATAAGAAAAGGTGCTGTACTAAATATTCTTCATCTTCTAAGAAAAAATTTTTGTTTGGTTGGTTGCTTTTTGACACAGGGTTTTTCTTTCTGTGTTTTTGCCTAATATATTTAAGTTAGCATAGTATGTTCATACATTATTTGACATTTATTACTGACAGATGTGGAGTTCTGTTCTCAACCCGACTTATTTTTTGTATTCACAAGGGCGCTTTCCTATAAAAATGCTAGGTAGTATAACATTACACATATATATCATGTTTACTCATACATTTATCAGTTACTGGATGTAAACATTTACCTGTTACATTGTTTCACCTATAGACAGTATTTCAGTGGACTGAAGAATTTTAGCAGCTTTTAAAACCTTATTCAGTGAACCTTAAATATTCCAAAAACGAAATTTCAAAGTCATGTAGAATTTTGTTATGCTTTCTGAGAAGCTTTCATTGTTTTCTATATAAAATTTATCACCTTGTCTTCTGTTACTGGTATATAAAGTTTCAAAATATTCTACATTATTGTCAGAACTTGTTGTCTTGATATTTTATTATTGTTATTTTACCTAATGTGAAACAAAATATCATTTTGTGTTTTAAATAAAGTTCTGTCATGATTATTGATTTTAAAAACACTTGGCATAGTCATTCATGGCTATATGGATTATTAGACTAATATCTATTAAATAATTTGACTATTTTAAATAAAGTTATTTGTGATTTCATTTCATAAATTAATATTTACATATATATGTATACAAGCTTATAAAAACTATACTGTTGAAAATATCTTTTATCAATCAAAAGATTTCCACCTCACTTTGTTGATGTTCATTTTGTTTTTAACTTGATGCATGATACTGTCATGAATTCAGACACACAAAACAATGAAACAGAAGTGAGCATCCAGAACCAATTGTATGTTTAATTAACTTGGACAAGGGTGACAAGAATATTCAGGGAAGAGTGTATAATATGTTCAAAAGATGGCATTGATGATACTTAATGAAAGACATGTGTTAAACCCCAAGACCAAAGCATACAGAAAAATCTTAAAGTCAGGGGTCCTGAAAATTATTTCCCAAGTGTGATAAGAAAAGTAGAGGAAACCAAAGCAAGCGCATCAAGTTAAATTTGTGTATTTATGAGAAAAAGCAAATAATAAATATAGGCTCTCTTTAACATGTATTAGTCAATTTATAGTCTCCTGGCTGTAAAAGAGCAAATCTTGGCATGTACTGTAATTTTCAGTTTTCAAATTCATGAATTCAAATACATTTTAATACTAAACATAGCAGTTTGTTTTCAAAAATATATATGACTATGTATATGTGTATATATAGTAGTCTTTATACATATAGTATAGAATGTATGCTGTATCATGTTACATTTTATAACGCGTTGTCTTTTGATGCACTCAATGATAATACAATCCAATGATAGGACAAAAGACTCTGTAAACTTTCATGTACTGGAAAATTCTTTTTTTAATTTTAGATATTAGAGATATTCTTTAGTATTTCATGATTTTGATGGGTGGGTCAGTAAAACCTTGCCCATCAGATAAAGGAAGAATTGATGAAAATTTATATGTCCCATAAGAGAATTATTTTGTCTTTTAGATTGCTTCCCTCAAATTTTATGATAGCCCTATGATTTTTTTAATTTAAATTAAATTTTAAATAATATTTAGTAGATGTATTATTTTTTTCATTGGTGGGGGACTTTACATTAAAGAAGAATGTAATTTTATTTCACACAAGTCCTTGGTCATATTTGAAGGGCTTCTGAGTATATAAGGTATTAGAACTCATCTACCAGAAGAGAGCACTGAATCTGTAAACATGACATTCAGACTCTTGTCTTGAACATGAGCTGCTAGTACAAAAACAACTTCTTTTCATCAGATTTTATTTTACTTTATTCTATTTATTGAAAATGGACTTTTTTCTCACATCGTATATCCTGATTATGGTTACCCATACTCCTCCCATTTCCTCCTCAAATTCCTCCCTATCAGGATTGACTCCCTTTCTGTCTCTCATTAGAAAACAAATAGGCATTTGAATCATAAAAATAAAATGAAGTAAAATAAAATAATAAAATAAAATACAACACCTAATACAACATTTGAATCAAGCAAAAGCAAATGAAAAGGATAGAGCAGAAAAAAAGATTTGAAAAGAATGTAAAAACAAAAACAAAAGTCAGCCTTTTCAAGCATTCATGAATTCTAAAAAAACAAAAAACAACAACAACAACAAACCTCACTAAACTGGTAGCCATAACATATATGAAAGGACCTGTAAATAAAAAGAGTAGGAAAAAAATATAAAAAATATAAAATTAAAAATGATAAAATAAACCCTATGTATCCTATCAGACCACCATGGCCAAAACTGGTCTTTAATAACAGCAAAAGCAACAAAAAACCTATATACATGTGGAAACTGAACAATTCTCTACTCAATGATGATTTGGTCGGGGATGAAATAAAGATAGAAATTAAAGACTTCCTGGAATTAAATGAAAGCGTTGACACATCATACCCAAATTTATGAGACACATGAAAGCAGCTAAGATTAAGATTCATAAATTGGAGAGATCTTATGCTAACAACTTGACAGTACACCTGAGAGCTCTAGAACAAAAAGAGGCAAACTCACTGAAGAGCAGAGGGTAGGAAATAGTCAAATTCAGGACTGAAGTCAACCAAATAGAAACAAAACAAAAGCTGATTCTTTGAGAGAGTCAACAAGATAGGCAAACCTGTAGCCAAACTAACCAAAGGGCCCAGATGCAGCATCCAAATTACCAAACTCAGAAACGAAAAGGGAGAAATAACAGAAACCAAGGAAATTCAAGAATAATCAGATCCGATTATAAAAGCCTGTACTCCACAAAACTAGAAAATCTAGATGAAATGGGTGGCTTTCTAGACAGATACCACATACAAAGTTAAATCAAGGTAAACTCTCTAAACAGGCTCATATCCCATAAGGAAATAGAAGTCACTAAAAACCTCCCAACCAAAAAAGTACCAGGGTCAGATGGATTTAGTTCAGAATTATACCAGACCTTCAGAGAAGACCTGATACCAATATTCCTCAAAATATTCCATGAAATAGAAACAGAAGGAACATTACCTAATTAATTCTGTGAAGCCATAATTACTCTGATACTTAAACCACACAAGGACCATAACAAAAAAGAGAACTTCAGACCAATCTTGCTTATGAATATAGGTGCAAAATTACTCAATAAAATTCTTACATCAAAACCATCATTCACCATGATCAAATAGACTTCATCATAGGGATGCAAAGTTGATTCAATATGTGGAAATCCACCAGCGTAATCCACCATATAAACAAAGTAAAAAAAAATCAAATAATCATTGCCTTAGATGCAGAAAAAGCATTTGGAAAAAAAAACAAAAAACAAAACACCCCTTAATGTTAAAAGTATTGGAGAAATCAGAAATTCAAGGCCCAGGCCCATATTTAAACACAATAAAAACAATTTAATACAAACCAACAGCCAATATCAAATTATTTGGAGAGATACTTGAAGCAATTCCACTTTCAGGAACAAGACAAGGATGCCCACTCTCCCCATATCTTTTCAATATAATTCTCAAAGTGCTAGCTAAAACAATACGACAACAGAAAGAGATCAAGGGAATACAAATTGGAAAAAAAATTAAATGTATCACTATTTGCAGATGATATTAGAGTACACATAAGCAACCCAAAAAACTCTACCAGCAAAGTGGCCAGACATAATATTAACTCAAGTAAATCACTAGCCTTCCTTTGTAGAAATGAATAAAAAGTCTGAGAAAGAAATAAGGGAAACAACTCCCTTCATGATATGGACAGATAATATAAAATCTCTTGAGGTAACAGTAGCCAAACAAATGAAAGATTTTTATGATAAGAACTTTGTCTCTCAAGAAAGAAATCAAAGAAGATCTCAGAAAATGGAGAGATCTCACATGCTCATGGATTGACAGGGTTAACATAGTAAAAATAGGCATCCTACAAAAGGCAATCTACAGATTCCATGCAATCTTCATCAAAATCCCAACGCAATTCCTCAAAGATATCAAAAGAGCAAATCTCAAATTCATCTGGAAACCAAACAACCCAATCAAAAACTGGAGTATACAATTTAACCAAGAATTCACAACAGAGGAATCTCTAATGGCTGAGAAACACCAAAGGAAATGTTCGAAGTCCTTAGTGATCACAGAAATGCTAATCAAACCCACCCTGAGATTCTATCTTAAACCAATCAGAATGGCAAAGATCAAAACCACAGGTAACAACACAGGTTCCCAAAGGTATGGAGAAAGAGGAACACTTCATTGTTGGTGAGATGGCAAACTGTTATGACTATGGAAATCAATTTGGAAAAAAATTATCAGAAATAGACCTACCTAAGGACCCAGAAATATTACTCTTGGGAATATACCCAAAAGATTCCCCACCATGCCACAGGGGCATGTGTTCCACTATGTTCATAGCAGCCTTATTTGTGATAGCCAGAAGCTAGAAACAACCCAGATGTCCCATGACAGAAGAATGGATACAGAAAATGTGGTTCATTTATACAATGGAATACTACTCAGCTACTAAGAAGGAGGGCATCTTGAGTTTTGTAAGCAAATAGATGGAACTAGAAAATATCATCCTGAGTGAGGTAAAGACCCTAAAGGGCATGCATAGTATGTTCTCAATACGTGGATATTAGCCTCCCCCCCAAAAAAAAAGAAGAAAAAGAAAGAAAGAGAGAGGGAAAGAGAGAGAGAAAGAACAGAATACTCAAGACACAGTCCACAGGACTCAAAAAGGTCAACAAGCTGAAGAGCCCAAGTGAGGATGCCTCAGACCCACTTGGGAGGGAGAAGAAAGCAACCACAATGGGGGTGGGAGGTGGAAGGAGGGAGCGACAGGTGAGAGAAAGGGTACTGGGTTGTTGGAAGGGGAACATGAGCTGGTATTTTGTGGGGAGAAAAGTACTGAAGCCCTGAGGCCCAGCAGAAGGAATGGAAACAAGGGAAGGTGGTTTAGAGGACTCTCTAGAATGTACCAGAGACCTGCGGAGTGAGAGACTCTTAGGACTCAAAGGACCCTAGATGAAATACACTAGAGAGGGGAGAGGGAACTTGTTGAGCCTACCTCCAGCAGAAAGACAGGGCGAGGAATGGGGTTGCTATTCCACAGTCAAAGCTTGGACCCATAATTCTTCCTGTCTGAAAGAATTGCATGAATAGAAATGGGGAAGAATCTGAGGAAAAAAAGGTCAAGCAACAGGCTCAAAGTGGGTTCCATCTCAATGGGAGGCCCCAAGACCTGACAGCATTTCTTAGGCTATGGGGCATTCACAAATAGAGGCCTATTATGACTGCCCTCCAAAAGGCCCAACAAGCCTTTGAAAGACTCAAATGTAGATATTTACAACCAACCAATGAACAGAAGCTGCTGACCTCTTTGATTGAATTAGAAAAAAGCTGGAGGAAGTTGAGGAGGGGGCGGGGTAACCCTGTAAGAGCACCAGCTGGCTCAATTTACCTAGACCCCTGTGATCTCAGACACTGGGTCACCAACTGTGCATCAGCTGAGATGAGGCCTCCAACACACATATAGCAGAGGACTCCTGGGTTTGGGTTCAGTAAGAAAAGATTCATGTAACCCTCAAGAGACTGGAGGCCCTAGGAAGTTTAGAGGTCTGGTGAGGTGGGTGGGGTGGGGATGTCCTTGTGTAGACACTAGGACAGGAGGAGTGGGAAGAAGGTATGGGATATGAAACTGTGGGGGGAGGGGGTGGACTGGGATGGGAATAAAATCTGTAATGTAAAAACAAACAAACAAACAAATAAACAAATAAATAAAATAGAGAAAAGCCCACCAGACCTCTAAACTTCTTGGGGCCGCCAGTCTCATGAGGGTTAGGTGCATTGTCTCTGACTGAACCCAGATCCAGGAGTCTGCTGTATATGTGTTGGGGGCTGCATCTCAGCTGGTATATGCTACCTGGGTGGTAATCCAACATCTGAGAGATCTCAGGGATCCAGGTTATTTGAAACGGCAAGGTTGTCCTGCTCCTCAACTTCCTACACCTTTTCCCTAATTGACCCTGAGGGTGCAGCATCTTCTGTTCAGTGGTTGGGTGCACATATCTCCTGACTCTTTTAGCTGCTTGGTGAGTCTTTTGGAGGACAGTCATGATAGCTCTCTCTCTCTCTCTCTCTCTCTCTCTCTCTCTCTCTCTCTCTCTCTCCCGAGGGTCCATTTTTCAGTAATGGTGTCACGCCTTGGGGCTTCTCCAAGAGCTGGATCCCGTCCTGCACCTGTCAATAGACCTTCTTTTCCTCCAGCTCTTCTCCACTCCATCTCTGCATTTCTTTCAGATGAAAGAATTGATGGGTCCAAGCAACCGCATCTCTTACTTGATGCCTTGTCTTTCTGCTGGAGGTGGACTCAACAAGTTCCCTCTGCCCACTGTAGCACATTTCATCTACCCCCCAAACACACACACAGTTTGAGTCATGAAAGTCTCTCACCTCCAAGGTTTCTGGTACATTCTGTAGGGTTCTCCCAACTTCCTTCCTCCCGAGGCCATCTGTTTCTATTCTTACTGCAGGCCCTAAGGGCTTCAATCCTTTTCCCCAACACAATACCAGATCAAGTTCCCCTCTGCCCCCTACATCTATCCCCCTTTCCCTCCCCTGTCCTCCCTCCTTCCCCATTGTGGTTGCTTTCTTCTCCCTTGCAAGTGGGACTGAGGCATCCTTACTTGGGCCCTTCAGCTTGTTGACCTTTTCTGAGTTCTGTGAACTGTATCTTGTGTATTCTGTTCCTTCGTTCTTTCTTTCTTTCTTTCTTTCTTTCTTTCTTTCTTTCTTTCTTTCTTTCTTTCTTTCTTTCTCTTTCTTCCTTCCTTTCTTCCTTTCTTTCTTTCTTTCTTTCTTTCTTTCTTTCTTTCCTTTTGTTTAATATCCACTTATTAGTGAGGATATACTGTGCAAATACTTTTGGGTCTGAGTTATCTCACTCAGGACAGTATTTTCTAGTACCACTCATTTGCCTGCAAAATTCAGGATGTCCTCATTCTTAATAGCTGAATTGTATACCATTGTGTAAATGAACCACATTTTTTGTATCCATTTTTCTGTCATGGGACATCTGAGTTGTTTCCAGCTTCTGGCTATCAGAAGTCTTCTATGAACATAGTAGAACATGTGCCCCTGTGGCATGATGGGACATCTTTGGGGTATATTATCAAGAGTGGTATTTTTGGGTCCTCAGGTAGGTCTGTTTCAAATTTTTTGAGGAACCTCCAAATTCATTTCCAGAGTGGTTTTATCAGTTTGCCATCCCACCATCAATGGAGAAGTGTTCTGCTTTTTCCACATCCTGGCCAACATGTGTTGTCACCTGAGTTTTTGATCTTAGCCATTCTGACTGGTGTAAGGTTGAATCTCCTGGTCGTTTTGATTTGCATTTCTCTGATCACTAAGGACTTTGAACATTGCTTAGGTGTTTCTCAGCCATTAGAGATTCCTCTGTTGGGAATTCTTGGTTTGGTTGTATACTCCATTTTTTGATTTGGTTTTTTTTTTTTTTTTTTTTTTTTTTGGTGGTTAGCTTCTTCAGTTCTTTATATATTAGTCCATTAGTCCTCTATCAGATGAGGGGTTATTGAAATATTTTTCCTAATCTGTACTATGCATATTTGTCTTATTGATTATGTTCTTTGCCTTACAGTAGCTTCCCAATTTTCTGAGGTCCTTTTTATTAATTCTTGATCTTAGACTGTGACCCATTGGAGTTCTGTTCAGGAAACTTTCCCCTGTGCCAATGAATTCAAGGCTCTTTCCCACTTTCTCTTCTATTGGATTGAATGCATATGGTTTTGTGTTGAGGTCCTTGATCCATTTGGATCCATTGAGCTTTGTGCATGATGAAATATATGGATCTATTTTCATTTTTCTACAGACAGACAGCCCATTAGACCAGCACCATTTATTGAAGATGCTTGCTTTGTTCCATTGTATACTTTTGGCTTTTTTGTCAAAATCAAGTCTGCATAAGTGTGTGGTTTTATTTTTGGATCTTCAATTCTATTCCATTGATCAACCTGTCTGTCTCTGTACCAATACCATGCAGTTTTTATCACTATTGCTCTGTAGTAGAGCTTGAGGTCAGTGATGGTGATTTCCCCAGCAGTTTTTTTATTGTTAAGAATTGTTTTTGCTGTTCTGTGTCTTTTACCTTTCCAGATGAATTTGAGAATTGCTCTTTCCATATATTTGAAGAATTGTATTGGGAATTTGATGGGGATTGCATTGTATCTGTAGATTGCCTTTGGTACAATAGTCATTTTTACTATGTTAATTGTATCAATCCATTAGCATGGGAGATCTTTCCATTTCCTGAGATTTTCTTTGATTTCTTTCTTGAGAGACTTGAAGTTCTTATTATACAGATTTTTCACTTATCTGATTGGAGTTATCCCAAGATACTTTATGTTATCTGTGCCTATTGTAAAGGGAATGGTTTCCCTAATTTCTTTTCAGACTGCTTATCATTTGTATAAGGGAAGACTAGTGATTTATTTGAGTTAATTTTATATCTGGCCAAAGTCTCCCACTTTTTACAATATGTGTCATGGGTATTTGAATTTCTTCCCATCTCCTGCAGGAAAAACTTCTCTGGTGGTAGCTAAGCATGGTACTGATCCACAAAACAGAATTCTTTGAGCAGTCATTTTGTTGATGCTTCTTTGTTTCTTTTTTGTTAATTTTAGAACAGTAGTATTTGGGTTTAAGCCATATCTTTGGTTGTAACCCGCATTCTTAATTTCTCGGTCACCCAAAGATCAAGGTTTCTTGATTCCTTCTATTTTGTTTTTGAGTTGTATATCTATGCTTGTGGTTTAGCTCTTTATTTGCTATTTTATTCAATTATTTCCTGTTTATTCCTTGGTATTATTTAATTCTTCTTCTTCTTCTTCTTTTTTTTTATTAACTTGAGTATTTCTTATATACATTTCGAGTGTTATTCCCTTTCCCGGTTTCCGGGCAAACATCCCCTTCCCCCCTCCCCTTCCTTATGGGTGTTCCCCTCCCCACCCTCCCCCCATTGCCGCCCTCCCCCAAACAGTCTAGTTCACTGGAGGTTCAGTCTTCGCAGGACCCAGGGCTTCCCCTTCCACTGGTGCTCTTACTAGGACATTCATTGCTACCTATGAGGTCAGAGTCCAGGGTCAGTCCATGTATAGTCTTTAGGTAGTGGCTTAGTCCCTGGAAGCTCTGGTTGCTTGGCATTGTTGTACATATGGGGTCTCGAGCCCCTTCAAGCTCTTCCAGTTCTTTCTCTGATTCCTTCAACGGGGGTCCTATTCTCAGTTCAGTGGTTTGCTGCTGGCATTCGCCTCTGTATTTGCTGTATTCTGGCTGTGTCTCTCAGGAGCGATCTACACTTCTGCACTTTTTTTCATCCATCTTGTCTAATTGGGTGACTGTATACATATGGGCCACATGTGGGGCAGGCTCTGAATGGGTGTCCCTTCAGTCTCTGTTTTAATCTTTGCCTCTCCCTTCCCTGCCAAGGGTATTCTTGTTCCCCTTTTAAAGAAGGAGTGAAGCATTCACATTTTGATCATCCGTCTTGAGTTTCATTTGTTCTAGGCATCTAGGGTAATTCAAGCATTTGGGCTAATAGCCACTTATTAATGAGTGCATACCATGTATGTCTTTCTCTGAATGGGGTAGCTCACTCAGGATGATATTTTCCAGTTCCAACCATTTGCCTACAAATTTCATAAAGTTGTTGTTTTTGATAGCTGAGTAATATTCCATTGTGTAGATGTACCACATTTTCTGTATCCATTCCTCTGTTGAAGGGCATCTGGGTTCTTTCCAGCTTCTGGCTATTATAAATAAGGCTGCTATGAACATAGTGGAGCATGTGTCTTTTTTATATGTTGGGGCATCTTTTGGGTATATGCCCAAGAGAGACATAGCTGGATACACAGGCAGTTCAATGTCCAATATTCTGAGGAACCTCCAGACTGATTTACAGAATGGTTGTACCAGTCTGCAACCCCACCAACAATGGAGGAGTGTTCCTCTTTCTCCACATCCTCGCCAGCATTTGCTGTCACCTGAGTTTTTGATCTTAGCCATTCTCACTGGTGTGAGGTGAAATCTCAGGGTTGTTTTGATTTGCATTTCCCTTATGACTAAAGATGTTGAACATTTCTTTAGGTGTTTCTCAGCCATTCGGCATTCCTCAGCTGTGAATTCTTTGTTTAGCTCTGCACCCCATTTTTTAATAGGGTTATTTGTTTCCCTGCGGTCTAACTTCTTGAGTTCTTTGTATATTTTGGATATGAGGCCTCTATCTGTTGTAGGATTGGTAAAGATCTTTTCCCAATCTGTTGGTTACCGCTTTGTGTCTAACCACAGTGTCCTTTTGCCTTACAGAAGCTTTGTAGTTTTATGAGATCCCATTTGTCGATTCTTGATCTTAGAGCATAAGCCATTGGTGTTTTGTTCAGGAAATTTTTCCAGTGCCCATGTTCCAGATGCTTCCCTAGTTTTTTTTCTTCTATTAGTTTGAGTGTGTCTGGTTTGATGTGGAGGTCCTTGATCCACTTAAGCTTTGTACAGGGTGATAAGCATGGATCGATCTGCATTCTTCTACATGTTGACCTCCAGTTGAACCAGCACCATTTGCTGAAAATGCTATCTTTTTTCCATTGGATGGATTTGGCTCCTTTGTCAAAAATCAAGTGACCATAGGTGTGTGGGTTCATTTCTGGGTCTTCAATTCTATTCCATTGGTCTATCTGTCTGTCTCTGTACCAATACCATGCAGTTTTTATCACTATTGCTCTGTAATACTGCTTGAGTTCAGGGATAGTGATTCCCCTGAAGTTTTTTATTGTTGAGGATAGTTTTAGCTATCCTGGGTTTTTTTGTTATTCCAGATGAATTTGCAAATTGTTCTGTCTAACTCTTTGAAGAATTAGGTTGGTATTTTGATGGGGATTGCATTGAATCTGTAGATTGCTTTTGGTAAAATGGCCATTTTTACTATATTAATCCTGCCAATCCATGAGCATGGGAGATCTTTCCATCTTCTGAGGTCTTCTTCAATTTCTTTCTTCAGTGTCTTGAAGTTCTTATTGTACAGATCTTTTACTTGCTTGGTTAAAGTCACACCGAGGTACTTTATATTATTTGGGTCTATTATGAAGGGTGTCGTTTCCCTAATTTCTTTCTCGGCTTGTTTCTCTTTTGTGTAGAGGAAGGCTACTGATTTATTTGAGTTAATTTTATACCCAGCCACTTTGCTGAAGTTGTTTATCAGCTTTAGTAGTTCTCTGGTGGAACTTTTGGGATCACTTAAATATACTATCATATCATCTGCAAATAGTGATATTTTGACTTCTTCTTTTCCGATCTGTATCCCCTTGACCTCCTTTTGTTGTCTGATTGCTCTGGCTAGAACTTCAAGAACTATATTGAATAAGTAGGGAGAGAGTGGGCAGCCTTGTCTAGTCCCTGATTTTTGTGGGATTGCTTCAAGTTTCTCTCCATTTAGTTTAATGTTAGCCACTGTTTTGCTGTATATGGCTTTTATTATGTTTAGGTATGGGCCTTAAATTCCTATTCTTTCCAGGACTTTTATCATGAAGGGGTGTTGAATTTTGTCAAATGCTTTCTCAGCATCTAATGAAATGATCATGTGGTTTTGTTCTTTCAGTTTGTTTATATAATGGATCACGTTGATGGTTTTCCATATATTAAACCATCCCTGCATGCCTGGGATGAAGCCTACGTGATCATGGTGGATGATTGTTTTGATGTGCTCTTGGATTTTATTTAATTCTTTAAGTTAGAGTTTTCCTTGTATTGCTTTCTGAGGAGCTGTGTTACTAGAAAGATACAACTTGGATTTGGTTTAATCATGAAATACCTTATTTTCCTCACCCATTGGGATTGGAAAGCTTTTCTGGTTATGGTAGTCTAGACTTGTATTTGTGAGCTCTTAAAGTCTGCAGTTTTTTTATTCAGGTCCCTCTGGCTTTTAGAGTCTTCATTGAGAATACAGTTAGTATTCTATATATCTGCCATTATAAGTTTCTTAGCCTTCTTCCTTTGTTGTTCTTAGTATTCTTTCTTTGTTATGTACCTTCAATGTTTCGATTATTATGTGATGAATGGACTTTGTTTTCTGTGCTAGTCTATTTGGAGTTCTGTATTTTTCTTGTACCTTGATAGAAATCTTTTTAAGTTAGGAAAATTTTCTTCTATCATTTGGTTGAAAATATTTGTTATGCCTTCGAAGTGAGATTTTTTCTTTCCTCTATTTCTATTATTAATGCATTTGATCTTTTCATAATGTACTAGCTTTCCTGGATGTTTTATAAAAATATATTTAACATTTTGTTTGATGAGTGCATCCATTTCTTACATTTTGTCTTCAATATCTTCCATGTCCTATATTGTGTTGGTGAGGTTTGTCTCTGAGTTTCTTCTTTGAGGTCCCTAAATATTTTAATTTCCAGATTTCCCTCAGTTATCTGTCCTTGCTGATTCTATCTAGACTTTCAAACCTTGAACTCTTTTATTTACTTTCTCCAATGAACCGTATTCTCATAGATATTTTTAAGAGATTTACTCATTTCTTTAAGGATCTCCATCACAACCATAAAGGTTCTTTATGGTTTTTTTTTTTCTTGTACTTCAGCTATGGTGAAATATGAACACCTGCGGTTACAGATTTGATGGACTCTAGTAGAAACATGTCGTCCTAGCTCTTATTGACATGTGAGTTTGGGAATATTGTCTTTGTTGATGCTGATTTTGGTTTTGCCCTTGTTTGATGGGGCTTTTGTTCCTTGATTTCTGCTTCTCCTTTGATTTTTTTCTGAGACTGTAGTGGCTGTGTTTTGCCTACAAGAAAATCTGGAATGCTGATAGTTGTAATCAATAGGGATTCCGGGTTAAACGTGTTGGGTAGATATTAGGAGATGATGTGTAAGAATGGGTTGGGATAGAAGTATGGATTCAGAGGGTTTTCAAAAGTAGGAGAAAAACAGCATGTTTCACCAAGATCTTTTGGTCCTTTGTATTCAGAGGGCAGAGACTAAGGAGAATCCACATCATGTGGCCTACTACAGAGATAGGGATGAAACTGAGGTACTAGATTTGTAAGAATGGAGAGTGTAAAAATGTGCAGTTTGCCTATAGGACAATGGGTTCTCAGGGAGTGCCCCCTTGGCACTAGTATCTACAATTGACAGGGAATGATGGAAGTTAAGTTTAGAATGGATGATCTATGAGGTCCACTGGATGTGGGAGTGAGGTTAACGGCTGGTGGTCTATGACAGAGCTGGAACAAGGCTGAGCTATTGGAATTTGAGGATTTCAGGGAAATTTGAAGGTCTGTAGTTTGTCTACTTGTTAGAGTCAACTTTTACTAGTTTTAATGTTTTATGACTATTACAGTATATGTTCATATTATAATTTCTTAAAAGTCAAGGTAATAAGGGAAAGGAGAAGAGAACTAAGATATTCAAAATGAGCTGATCTTTTTCCTATTTTTAACTTAATGTCTTTGATGCTCTGCTTCTGGCCTCATGTGATGCCTCAACCTCAAGCAACTTTAGAGTATAAAATGTAGGTAGAAATTGTGAAATCTTATTGTATGTATTTAAGGATGGAGTAATAAATCAATGATCATTTTAGATAAATCTATAGAAATGAGCCAATTGCTCCTTTGATCTTGGGAGTTTTTACTCTTCAAAGAACTTAATAAATAACTATCCATTATTTTAAGAACTGCCAAAAACTATTCCCTAAATTATAAGTGTCTTCAAAAGCTCTTGCTTCTTTATACACTGAATCAAATGTTTTCCATGGGAGGACAGATCTGTAATAACAAAGTGTATATCAAAGCAAATATAATATGTTAAGGTATTTTTAAAAATACTTTATTGAAGTGGTATTTAATTTTTTTGAAAAATGTTAAAAATTGAATGATACTAGATTAAATTAGACATTCTATATGGATTTTCCTTCCTTTTCTTCAACCAAGTCTGAACTCTGTGATGATGTTTAGTCAAAGGGAAGTTACTTATTCTCACCACTCATTCAGTTACACAATTGTCCTGCTTTCTTTGGGATCTCTTTTGAAAGGTAGCAAGGTAAGCACAAGAAATGCTGTGTAGGCTAAAAAGAGGTCCTTGATTTAATGAGGTCCAAGGGAAAGTAGTCTCTGCAAGTAGGAACTCATATGATTTAGAATATTGCAAGTATCTACCTTCTTCAGCTAATAGGATAACTTGTTTTCAAGACATTCCCAGTTTGTAATAGGGTTGTACATACACACACACACACACACACACACACACACACACACACGATATGATAAATGCATAAAAATGCATATATTTGTTTAAATATTTAAACATCTCAAGAATTGATTCAGTAATTTTAAGTATTTCCATAATGTTGACTTTGTTCAATCTATTTTTAGGTTTGTAGTTGCTCCAAAATATACTAAAAAATTATTCTTGCATATATCTAAATCTGCATCTTCATCAATATCTAGAAACTTAAAAGACATATTTTTATTTAAACGCAGTGCCATATTGTGAATTGAAATCAACATATCTAAAGGTATAAGACTAAATTGAATGTGGAGTTCACTACACTGAAAATTGTAACTTTTTAAAAAAAACTTTGGTCATGGTACCATATAAGGGAAATCGATAAAATACACAGAATATAAACATCATTTAATGGTAAATTTTTATTTGCATTCAAGCATGCTTAGATTATTTTAAAATAAATTTATATTTCACATATGGATTTTTGTATACATAATTGTACATATTATGCTAATTATTAAAAGAGTTAAGCATTATGAATTAAATGAGATGTGTACTGTCTGAAAATATATATTAATTCCAAACATGGAACTATCATTTTAAATACTTTTACTGAGAAAGGGAAATAATTTGTTATACATAATCATAGTTTTCATAATGCAGCAAAATGGAAACTAACTCAATGCCCAGAAATACAGAGTAGAACATACTTATGAGATAAACACATGCTGAAAAAGTACATATATTCAGTGCTAAACAAGATTATTGACTGATGTACACAACAAAATTACCAGTACATTTAAGAACCAATGGAGAATCAGAATACTAAAATAACCAATTGGGAGAACACTGTAAATGATATTATTTTAATTTTTAGAGTTGCTACAATATGTTTTTTAAGAATGTGCACATGCTCCTTTAATAGAGGAGAAGGCATTGATACTCTGACTAAATAAAAATATTAAACCAATGTAAACTAGAAGGTTGAGACAAAATAATGGACAACATGATTTCAAAATGCAGCTATATTGAATAGTTTGCATATTATGCTTAGACTTTGTGAAAGAAGAATTTCCTACTTTTGTAGGTTCGGAGGCAATTGCATACATTACCTATATAGCACATCTACTTCTCTGTTCTAAATTATCCCTATTGCTTATCCAAATTGACTATATATGTTCCTTAAAAATCAAGTCCCAATCTTAACTCTCTCTTTTCTTGAAAAACATGGTTTTTAGTAATAAAATAAATTATTGGAGGATGTAATGATTTGAATGATAATGGTCATCATCGGCTCAGCGATATAAATGCTTGCTCACCAGTGAGTGTACTATTCAATAGGGTTAGGAGGTGTGGTCTTGTTGGAAGAAGTAAATCACTGGAGTTGCCTTTTTCAAAATGTCCAAACCAGGCTCTTTCTTCTAGGAATATCTGCAGTCATGGAATCTCAGCTGCTTCTTCCGCACCATTTCTGTCTGCCATATGCTATGGTTCTTGCTAATATGACAATAGACTAAAATTCTGAAAATGTCAGCCAGCCTCAAAGAAATGCTTTATAATACTTGTCATGGTCATGATGTCTTTTCACAGCAATGAAACCCTCACTGAAACAGGGGAGAGTATTAATTTTATAAGTCAATATTTTCCACTGATTCCAAGTGTCTGATAGGTTCAGACAATTTAGATTTGTCCATTTATTAACAGTGAAATTTCTAGATCAAAAGTGTTTGGATTGATATGGCTATTTTCCCAGCATGCTTGGGGTTACTCATTGTATTGTCTTTCAACTATTAATAATAATATAGGAAAATGAAGAATGTCTTGAAAAAGACATAGACTGTGTTACATGACTATTTTTTATTTAGATCTTTACCTAGTAATATGTATGTATGTTTTTATTCCAAACAGTTTCTTCCAAACACTCTCTTCTTACTTTTCATGTCACGTCTAATAAGGTTCAATGAAGGGAGTCTGAGAAAATTTATTTTTATTGCACATTAAATATGTAGAAAGAATGATCTTATTTTAATACCAAAATGAATCTAAGGTATTCAGTAATATCACCTCCACAACATGATTTAGAAAACCAGCACCGAATCTGTCTGAAAAAGCATGAGATAGCCTGCCTCTGTTCCCGTGGAAAAATGTAGATTTTCTGACCAGTTATATTCATAATATATTTTTAATGTGCCCTTGAACTATTCGCTTTGTCAACATTATTACTTTAGTTTCTCACCTTCATGTATTTGTGATATTGAGCCTTTTGCTAACATTGTAGAATTCTCAGGTATATTTTTAATGTATTCTCTTTTTCAAACTTTCCCAAACTCCCTCGCTTCCCTACCCTTCCTTCGTCCCTTACTCCCCTCTTGCGCTACAATCTAGAATTCCACTTACATGTGTGTTACCTAGATTGAGCTTTTATTAATCTTTCCTTTCTTTATTTTATTTCCAGGCTGTCATTGATTCTATATCAACCAATTTTACTGGAAAAGATTTATTATTGGATCATATATATCATTAGTTTTAGAAATTTCAATGATGGTAGTTATAATTTCTGTTAGTGATGAATAATCAAATAGTATATTGTTTGGCAGGTTAAACATGACTTACATTTTTCTTTTATGTTTTTGAGAATTTCTTGCTAACATGTAAGTGAATGATTTATGTGTGTGTGTGTGTGTGTGTGTGTGTGTGTGTGTGTGTGCGCACGCACGAGCGCGTATGCACACGCAGGTGAACTTGAGTATTTGAGTCCATGCATGCATATGCCATGTGTGTATCTGTGGAAGTCAAAGGACAACCTTGTGTGTTTTTTCTTGTCTTGTATTTTATTTGGGATAGGGACTTATTTTTGTTAATTTTACATATTTCTCTGTATGTCATGTATATATTCCAAGGATTCTTTTCACTCAATTTCTCCACAGGAACACTGGGACTACAGATAACTGCTACAATGCCTGACTTTTATGTGTTTTCTTGACATTTGAACCAAAGTCCTCACAGTTGCATAACAAATGTTTTACCCATTTAACAGTCTCCTCAGATAAAACACCACTTTTAATTGGGTGCCTGACACATGCCACAGTATGTCAAATAGTAGAGAATAAACAGATGCTTATAATTGTAATTGTTTTTTTGCCATTATTATGATTAGAGTTTACATCAAGTGGCCATTTAAGTGGATTTTTAGTATTTGTTTTATTCTGATGCTCCATTAGTGTAAAAATACCCTCTAGTTTTAAAAGTTTAGATGGTAACAAGTTTGACTGAATATTTTAATAGATATTTCTTCCCTGCTCTCAAACTTTCACTCTCCTGTTTCTGTCTGAGTTACTGAGGTGTTCTTTTTCCTTGTTTCTTTGCCAGTGAGTCCTTTGTGCAACTGTCTTCTTTGTGCTTACAAACATACTCTTTGACTGTGTAGCAGTCCAATAGCATTCTTCTTCAAGATTTGTTGAGCCATTTTTTTTTTTCTTTACCTCAGACTTGGCTTTCACAGCAATTCTATTCTTCGGATTAATGTCAGTCACATTTCCTCAAATAAACTTTGAAAACTTTGTCAGGAGAAATTCAAGTCTTATTCCTGGAATGAGGTGTTTCTAATTGTATTTGTAGCCACTACAGGTAGTTGTCTGCTAGGAACTAACATGTATCTTTTTGCAACTTATAAACTCACCAGAATTTGTGCCAAGCATGACACTAAATGAAATCATCCTTACAGAGGCCTCACTTATTACTGAAGAGCTATAAGCAGTTGGCAGCTTCTAGGAAAGAGAAAGTCATCTGTCCTCACAGTTGAACCAACTGGGACATAGACAATATTTAAGTGCATGACCCAGATAATTGGACTCTGGGCGGGGGGGGGCAAGAAGAGAAGAGGAAGAAGAAGAAGAGAAAGAGGAAGAAAAAGAGGAAAAAAGAAAGGAAGGAAGGCAAATAGATAGTTGGAGAAAATTCAAATTGGGAAATACTGTCTCCCTCTCCTCTATCATGGACCATGCCAATAATATGAATTGAATCCCTCTGGAGTCAAGCATATTCGTGCAAAGCCTACAATACTACCAGTTAGAATGTTGCAATAGAATGATTGCAACAAATTACAGATTAGGCTACATGATGAGTTTCGGGTCTCATGCCAAGTCAGGACAGACAGGCTTAATAGAAGGGATGGGGGCAGAGAGAGAAAGAGACAGAAACAACACTTCTGTTATTGGAACCACCTAATCCATAGGACAAGAATTTCACAGCATTCAACACTAAAATAATGCCCACCTCTTAATTACTTGCCTCATATTACTTTGATATGAAAAGAGTTACAGAGGCTGATAGGATGTTACATTAGTTTTCTTAAATGGGCTTATCTAGTCATACATAACCATAAAATGTAGAAAAGTTTCTTTGTGATTGTCTAGTTCCACAATGATGGGAGAAAGTCTATAAAGAGATGTAAATTGATGTGCAAAGTCTAAAATCCAAGAATCAGATAATGTTTCTAGACATTGGAAAATGAAAGGAACCACTGTTTTCTGAAGTCTCTGTCAGCAAATAAGTTCTGCAGGTGCTACTGTTTTTTTTTATTCTTTGCTTTTTGTTTTTATTTATTTATTTATTTATTTATTTATTTATTCATTTTCTTATAGATTTAGTAATCTATTTATTTATTTATTTTTGAGACAGGGTTTCTCTGTGTAGGCTTGGCTGTCTTGGAAATCACTCTGTCGAACAGGCTGTCCTCAAACTGCAAGAACCACCTGCCTCTGCCTTCTGAGTGTTTGTACTAAAGGTGTACACCACAACGACCTGGCTTGATTTACATTTTTGTGGGCTCAGTAGGACTACTGATATAAAGACATAGTATTTCATGTCTTGACATTTTCAAGTATTGGAAGTAATACTGTAATGAATATAAGACCAAAGTTATCTTTCTTATATTACCAATTGTATCTTGCTCCTTAAACCTAAACTAGAAACAAATTCTGCAACTCTCTTTGTTCCCCAAAACATTACCACTTTGCGCCTGTGCACATCAGAGGAAAAGATACTAACCAAGGTAACATTATGGGAAAATGTTTGAGCTGCAGTCACTCTTGCCGTTAAATGAGAAAGGTTGTTACTAATTTAATTACTAGAACAATCTAGTCAAGAAAATAAAGAGTGAATATTAGGAGCCATACACTGTCAGGATCTCAGTAGTCCTTCACAGTCACATTGTAAGAGTGCAGCAGGTTTTCATATAGACCTCTGATTAGCATCAGAAAGGTTGGTGGTAGGTTTCAGGGTTAGGGCTGCAAAGTCCTAGGTTTGAGTGCCTCATACACTATACGATTCACATTATATAGGAATGTAGTCTATGAGTCTGAAGTAACCATGAGAGACTGTTTGGGATCGATTAAGGGTTTTTTTTTTTCAGGTATTAGCATCCTGACTTCCTCACAGAGAAAAAGTATGAAATCACCCAGAATCCCTTTAATTGAGTATGGACTCTATTTGGGTCTTCCTTTTATGACTTAACATTCTCAGTGACCCGGTCTTCCAATAGACTTCTGGTGGTTGTATAACTATGTATGTCCATGACTAGCTTTTTCACATGATGAATTTAAAAACTATGAAGACATAGATGATTTTGCCAACATCCATGATTTTCAGTGAAGCGTGAATATGAGGGTAAGGATAATTCCCTTTCTTCCTTTTTCCAAAGAATATGCTTGAATAAACATGGAGACTCAGATGAGAGCTCATCACTATATGTCACCAAAGTCTTGGTGAAGAAAATCTGGAGTTAAAAAAAGAAAATAAGATGAATAAAACTACAGAAAAAAAACTCAGTATGTGAGTTATTAAGGCATCTATAAAAGTGCCTTTTAATCACCAGATGTAATTTGTGTCTCAGAGGCTTACTGCTGAATAACCTTACCCTTTCTAATTCTTTGTGAATTCTAACTGACAGGTTCAACTCAGCTGTTCTTGCTCAAAATTCCTCTCCCAGCTGACTGCTTCAAACAGACCTCTCTTGGCTTCTCATTGAATTGCTGTGCTTGGAATAACTGCCTCTGAGCTCTGTGAACTGAATTGCCCTGAATACACAAACTGAGCAGAACTCAACAGAACTTAATGGAACTGGATGATCTTTAGTAAACTCAAATTCATTCACGTGAACTGCATGGAACTGGACTCTACTTCATTACCTGCATTCAACGTAACTTACGGACCTCCCATTCTCTCTTTCTTTCTCTCTGTCTTTCTGTCTGTTTCTTCTCTCTCTCTCTCTCTCTCTCTCTCTCTCTCTCTCTCTCTCTCTCTCTCTCTCTGTCTCTCTCTCTGTCATCTTTATCGCTATCTCTCTTCACCACTGCTCCCTTAAGCCACCCCTCTTTCCTTTCTATTCTCACGAAAGTTGGGTGTATACTATTTCTGATTGACTGTTAAATATTTCTGTGATTCATCACTATTCTGTCCTGACAATAGATGTCAAATTCAAACATGACTACTTCCTTCTATAAACTAATCTTCTGTTCATTGCTAGGTGAATGGAAGTTTCTGGATGTGTGAAGGGATGGAGACTTACATAGTATTTTGCTGAGGCAAGACCCATGGGAGGACATGTTATGTTTGGAGAGTATAAATAGTATTCAATGCACAGTGACAGCATGCTTCCATAGCTAGCTGGGCAGCTCTTTGTTGGTCTTTTGCCTTGGCTGATCTTCATTTTGTTAAGAAAAGCATAGCAGAAAACTCGTGGGAATCCAGTTGTTCCCGGTCACTGGTCACTCCAACAGACATGCACTGACTCAGTGGAACCCTGGGGGTTTCGGCTAAATTGTGCTACTTTTGCTCTTTTGTGTTTGGTGACACTTTTAAACTGTAATGTTGAAATCCTGATACTACTGAACTGGACTGCTGGTATGCTGATGAACAGAGATTAAAATTGCCCTCCAAAACTATCTCTAAACAGGTCCATATCCACTTGTCCAATTTACCATTTTTACTCCCTTACCTTTTGAAGGTAGGCTAAAATGGGCTTAAAACATTTAAAAACTCTTATTAAAATAGTTTTTTAAAAATCTAAGCATACAGTTTGGGACTAAAGTTGTGTACTAAGGGCATGTTTATATTCTACCTAGATGGATTAAAGATGTATTGTACACAGATCTAGAACACTTGCCAGAGCAGCTGCTTTCCTAGATTAAAATTCCTCTATAAATATTAAAATAGACATCATTTAGAAATATGTAGCTGAATGAAATTGATTTCTTATTTGCTATATCTATATGTTTATGGTTGATGAACATATTAAGGATTAGGTATAACATGTATTATCCTAAACTAGTAGTCTTAAAATGTGGGTACAGTGAAAGTGGGGATAGTGTCCTTTTAGAAAAGACCACAGGAATTAATTTCCTCCTGCTCCCTTGTGAAGGCACAAGAAAATGCAATATCTTTAAAACAGATTACACCAGAATTCTTGCCAGAAACTATGAAAGCCAGAAAATCATGAGAAGATGTCATACAGACCATAAGAAAACAGAAATGCCAGTTCAGGCTATTACATCCAGTAAAACTCTCAAATAACATAGATGGAGAAACCAAGATATTCCATGACAAAACCAAATTTACACAATATCTTTCTATAAATCCAGCCCTACAAAGGATAATAGAAGGAAAACTACAACACAAGGAGTGAAACTACACCCTAGAAAAAGCAAGAAAGTAATCTCCTTGCAACAAAACCAAAAAAAGTGTGAGACACAAACATAGTTCCACTTCTAAATATGAAAATAACAGGAAGCAATAATCATTATTCCTTAATATCTCTTAACATCAATGGACTTAGTTCCCTAATAAAAAGACATAGACTAGCAGACTGGATATGTTAATAGGACCCAGCACTTTGTTGCACATAGGAAACAAACCTCAGGGACAAAGACAGACACTACCTCAGAGTGAAAGGCTGGAAAACTACTTTCCAAGCAAATGGTTTGAAGAAACAAGCTGGAGTAGCCATTCTAATATCAAATAAAATCAACTTTCAAACAAAAGTCAACAAAAGATAAAGAGGACACTTCATATTTATCAAAGGAAAATTTACCAAGATGAATTCTCAATCCTAAATATCTATGCTCCAAATACAAGGACACCTACATTCATAAAAGAAGCTTACTAAAGCTCAAATCACACATTAAACCCTACACTGTAATAGTAGGAGATGTCAACACCATATTCTCATCAATGGAAATATAATGGAAACAGAAATTTAACAAAGACATAGAGAAACTTTAAAACAGAAAGAAAGCCACATCAGTACTGAGTATACCAGCAGCTTGAATTGGATTCCCCACCTTTAGAAAATACAAGTAATAAATTTGTATTGCTTATAAACCACAGAGCTTATACACTTTGTTATGCCAGAAGGCATTTCATTTTTGATTCTATTTGCTAGTTATCACAAAAGAACATTAATAAAAATTATGGTGAGTTTCATAACTTTCAGTAGATGAGACTATATGTTCAATATAATCTTTGGATATTCAGGTAATAATCTATTTAGTGATGAAGACTATAATTAGCTGTAAACGGCTTTCTTTTTTTTAAGTAAATTTTTTTTAATTTTTTATTACTTTTTTTTATTAACTTAAGTATTTCTAATTTACGTTTTGAGTGTTATTCCCTTTCCAGGTTTCCGGGCCAACATCCCCCTAGCCCCTCCCCCTCCCGTTCTTTATGGGTGTTCCCCTCCCCATCCTCCCCCCATTGCCGCCCTCCCCCCAAAAATCACGTTCACTGGGGGTTCAGTCTTAGCAGGACCAAGGGCTTCCCCTTCCACTGGTGATCATACTAGGATACTCATTGCTACCTATGAGGTCAGAGTCCAGGGTCAGTCCATGTATAGTCTTTAGGTAGTGGCTTAGTCCCTGGAAGCTCTGGTTGCTTGGCATTGTTGTTCATAAGGGGGCTCGAGCCCCTTCAAGCTCTTCCAGTTTTTTCTCTGATTCCTTCAACGGGGGTCCTGTTCTCAGTTCAGTGGTTGCTGCTGGCATTCGCCTCTGTATTTGCTGTATTCTGGCTGTCTCTCTCAGGAGAGATCTACATCCGGCTCCTGTCTGCCTGCACTTCTTTGCTTCATCCATCTTGTCTAATTGGGTGGCTGTATATGTATGGGCCACATGTGGGGCAGGTTCTGAATGGGTGTTCCTTCTGTCTCTGTTTTAATCTTTGCCTCTCTATTCCCTGCCAAGGGTACTCTTGTTGCCCTTTTAAAGAAGGAGTGAAGCATTCACATTTTGATCATCCGTCTTGAGTTTCATGTGTTCTATGCATCTAGGGTAATTCAGGCATTTGGGCTAATAGCCATTTATCAATGAGTGCATACCATGTGTGTTTTTCTGTGATTGGGTTACCTCACTCAGGATGACATTTTCCAGTCCCGACCATTTGCCTATGAATTTCATAAAGTCATTGTTTTTGATAGCTGAGTAATATTCCATTGTGTAGATGTACCACATTTTCTGTATCCATTCCTCTGTTGAAGGGTATCTGGGTTTTTTCCAGCTTCTGGCTATTATAAATAAGGCTGCTATGAGCATAGTGGAGCACGTGTCTTTTTTATATGTTGGGGCATCTTTTGGGTATATGCCCAAGAGAGGTATAGCTGGATCCTCAGGCAATTCAATGTCCCATTTTCTGAGGAACCTCCAGACTGATTTCCAGAATGGTTGTACCAGTCTGCAGTCCCACCAACAATGGAGGAGTGTTCCTCCTTCTCCACATCCTTGCCAGCATCTGCTGTCACCTGAGTTTTTGATCTTAGCCATTCTCACTGGTGTGAGGTGAAATCTCAGGGTTGTTTTGATTTGCATTTCCCTTATGACTAAAGATGTTGAACATTTCTTTAGGTGTTTCTCAGCCATTCAGCATTCCTCAGCTGTGAATTCTTTGTTTAGCTCTGAACCCCATTTTTAATAGGGTTATTTGTCTCCCTGCGGTCTAACTTCTTGAGTTCTTCGTATATTTTGGACATAAGGCCTCTATCTGTTGTAGGATTGGTAAAAATCTTTTCCCAATCTGTTGGTTGCCGTTTTATCCTAACCACAGTGTCCTTTGCCTTACAGAAGCTTTGCAGTTTTTTGAGATCCCATTTGTCGATTCTTGATCTTAAAGCATAAGCCATTGGTGTTTTGTTCAGGAAATGTTTTCCAGTGCCCATGTGTTCCAGATGCTGCCCTAGTTTTTCTTCTATTAGTTTGAGTGTGTCTGAGTAAACGGCTTTCTTAACATACATTGTGAAGGTAAACCTATGAGATATAATCGACATTTTCTTTTCTAATTTTCTTTTCTTTTATTGGATATTTTCTTTATTTTCATTTCAAATGTTATTCCCTTTCCTGTTTTCCCTTTTAGAATCCCCCATCCTATCCCCCACCCCTTGCCTCCATGAGGATGCTCCTACCCCCACCCACCCACTCCCTCCTGCCTCCCTGCCTTTGCATTCCCCTACACTGGAGCTTCCAGTCCTCACAGGACCAAGGGCCTCTCCTCACATTGATGACCAAAAGACCATCCTTTGTTATATTTCCAGATGGAGCAATGATTCGCTCCATGTGCACAATTTCGTGTAGTCTCTAGGAGTTCCGGGGGTTCTGGTTGGTTGATATTATTGTTCTTCCTATAGGGTTGCAAAACCCCTCAGCTATCTCAGTACTTTCTCTAAATCCTCCATTGGGGACTCCATTCTCAGTTCAATGGTTGGCTATGAGCATCCACCTCTGTATTTGTCAGGCTCTGGCAGAGCCTCTCAGGAGAAAGTTATATCAGACCCCTGCCAGCATGCACCTCTTGGCAGCCCCAATAGTGACTGGGTTTGGTGACTGCATGTGAGATGGATCTCCACGTATGGCAGTCTCTGGATGGCCTTTCCTTCACTCTGCTCCACACTTTGTCTCTATATTTCCTCCTGTGAGTATTTTGTACCCACTTCTAAGACATACTTTTGTCTTTCTTCTTCTTGAGTTTCATGTAGTCTGTAAATTGTATGTTGGTTATTCCAAGCTTTTGGGCTAATATCCACTTATCAGTGAGTACATATCATGTGTGTTCTTTTTTGATTGGGTTATCTCCTTTAGGATGTGTAATTGACATTACAAACACTTGAATAGAATTCAACATTATCTTCAAAATGTTCAGATTTTATACTCTTAAGAAAAGAATATGTGCTTGGTAAGCTGAACTATTGAAAGCCATATTAATTTTGTTGTAGTTTTTAACACTTTAGAGGAATCTACATTTATGTTTCTGCCAGGAGTTAGTTTTACATATATGTGCATATGGGTATGTGTATGTGTCCATGTATATGTGTGAAGGAATTCACAAATTAATACATTATGAATTACAATAGCAATTGCACATGAGACTTGATCTCTTACTGAACCCCAAATTCTCAGTTCTTTTAGACGGCAGGGAGTAAATTTACCTTTCTTTGTTTACAATGCTAAGGTTACAAGAATATACAGCCTTTGTTTGTTTGTTTGTTTGTTTAGGTGGATGCTATGGATTCAAATTCAGGTATTTGTGCTTTGAAGCATGACAATAATATTTTTTTCCTGTTCTCGAGGTAACAATTTTTTTCTATTAACCTATATAATATAAACATGAATTTCAAATATCATTTTGATGCTTTCTTAATTTTCAAAGTCCATTTGTTTCTTTTGATGATTTGTTAAAATTATTTTGTTTCACACACCAATATTTTATTCAAAACAATAGATTATACAAATTGCTTTAGCATTTTTGGAGGGATTACTCTTATGTCAAGTATGTAAGGTTTTCAAGGAAGATTATTCTGTATTTATTCTTCCAAACTATGTAATTTCAGTTGACCATTGTATAACAAGGTAATTAAAGCATAATAAATGTGGAAACAGTATTTTGCTGTCTGGTTCCTTAGGGGGCAACTGTCCTGTATGGCTTCCTCAAGTTAATGGCAAATGCCTTAACAATGACATCTGACATTACCCTAATTACCCTCAGGGCACATGACATAATAGAATACTGATGATATTCTAATTGAAATTCTTCCAACTTTCCTTAGAGATAACTTCAATTTCAGGCTGGCTCTCTTTCCATGATCCAGGTACTGGGATTTCTTTTTCTGTCACAGCGTTTTTACTGAGCTGTTGGTAATGTTTATACTTCCCTGTTGTTAAGAACATATCCTCTGATTTTTCCAATTGAAAGCCTGATTTTACAAATATGATAGAGCATATGTTCGGGATATCTCGGTTGCATTTCCTGGCCTTCCTACACTTGAATGTGCACAGCTGTGAGTTTAAAGAGCTATTTCATTTGTTACCTGACATTAAATTTTGTATGGGCTTACAGTACTCTTTAATAATCAATTGCTGGAACTCTATTGTTTCTTTTACATACTCAGATTAATGATATAACGCTTTTTTCCTCATCAAAATAGCTTCTAAGCTATAGAACTTTAGAATCCATTGCATTAGATTCAGGCTGTAATTTTGCCTAGACTTAGGTTAGTCCCAGAGTTCCATCAGAAACATTCATCTTATGATGATGAAAGTATTGGATTTGGAAACCAGATGATATGGGTCCAATTATGTCTCTTTCAGTGACTTTGGCACACCTTCAATCACCCTCCTATTCTATTTCACTGTGTAAAAATCATGTCTGAAAGTCTCTGTCCAGTCTGCTTCACAAAGGCAGGTACACAGGCAAGCACGTCACAGAGAACACATGGCATAGCCAAGGGCAGAGCATTCTTATTAAAACTACATTCTGTAAAGTGCAGATACATGAAAACTTTCTGATGAAATGGGAAAAAAATACTGTTGAGGTCACATCTTGCAAACTTAAGCATTTCTGGAGGTTTGCAGTTATCCTAGGGAAACTATTGTGCCCTCTATTTAGTTGGATGTTACATTGCATGGAAAAGTTACTGCTTTTGTAGCTTTTTTATTGTAGAAATAGATAATCCCTATGTCATTCCCTAAGGGAGTAGGAGGCTATCAAAAGCTCTTCCCACACAGCTCTCTCCAGCAGAGTTGATACACACACCTTTTCATTTCAATGTCAAGCTCCCATTGAACTCTGTGTCAGTTGAACAGCAACTCAAATTTCTTGTGCCTTTTATCCCCAGTCTGCACATTGACGCTGCCATCTTCCCACTTGCTGGGATCTCACTTCCTAGGTGCAGGGCTAGAATTTGACACAAAGTTAGAAAATATTATGTGTTCATTTTTACCAGCAGATTTGGCTTTCTTTAATATTTCAATTCATTGTTATATTAAACTAGAAGTGCTAGGAAACAAAGAATAAATAAGGGCTTCAGAGTTTCTTTGGTATAAGTATTGAGAAGGAATACCCTGTTTCAAATTTCAAATATTTGAGCATTTTCACATTACAATTAAAATTTAAAATATCTGGAATGAAGAGTAACTATAATAAATCATGTTTCCTTCTGTTGATGCTCTAATGGACATAGGCTTCTTTCTCTTTCTAGGAAAACTACTTGGGATTCAGTTACTTAAATTATTTTTATCTGAGCATAATAGACTTAAGATTCATCAGAAGTAAGATCTACGAAATATACAGAAAATTTACAAATAAAAATTTCAGACATAAGACATTTAAGGAAAAAATGTAACCTGATCTTAGCATGAGTTCTGTGGATGAGCACGATCATTTGTTATATTTTTCTGTATATTTTATAACTCATTTATTGGAACCAGAGCTTAATTAGGTACAGATCAATGTGAACAGAAGTAATAAGGAAAGTTCTACCAAGATTCGGTGTGAGGATCAAGTGAATAAGGTGTCTTGCAACTGATAGACTGGAAGAACATCACAGGTAAATGGACTGATGGTAAGTTATGTATACGATGCCAGAGAAGATCGGGAAGGAGCAGGAAGGACTTGAAACTAAGATACACAAAAGTGTTGTTTGAAAGTGATCTAAACATGTATGCATATATAAATACAATAATCAAAAAACGTTTTAAAGACATTACATTTAATATAAGGAATTAAAAAGTATTGAAAATAATTTTGAATAATTAAATACTGTCAAAGTTACCTAAGTTTTCCTCAACTAAAAAATAATGTCTGGAAAGGAGAAGAAAATTTACTAAGTTTGGAGGTTCAGCCGTGAGCCTGTCATAACTATTTGGATTTGGAGAAGGTTAGGGTTGTGTTGGGTCCTGAAAAAGAAACAGAAAACAAAACCACTGAACTTCAAAGGCAAATAAGACACTGATTTTCAATTTACCATGACTAGCAGAAACTTAGTCAAATCCCCACTGTGTCATAAGAATACATTTAACCCTTTTAAGGAAAATCTAACTAAAATAAATACGAATTAGTCACAACACAAAGTAAATGAGTCATGCAAAGAAAGAAAATGTAACCAGGTATTTACCAAAAAGGAAGAAAGTTTATGTTATTTATTTACATTTCTGCAGCTTTGATTTTAGAAATGTGCAGATGTTGTTATATCTGCCTGATTTCTCAGCTTCAACTTGTAAAGCTCTCATTGTCTGTCTCGCTGAAACAGAACTCAACAACACAAGCCCCTCAAAAGTTGGGGTCTGGACAGGTTTTTCAAAAATTGTTCTCTCTAGACCTACTTCTGAAAGCAGTTGTCAAATCAAACACAGCTGCTTTGGCTCCAAGCTATTGAAAGCAAAAAGACAAACATAAGAAAAAGAATGGTTGACCCAGCTCAGTGCTGCACTGGAGGAAGCTGCACATGTCAGTTATATCACTGCAGAATTCTTCTGGGAGCCGATGGAATATAAAAGAAAAGGAGAAAAAAATAAGCACTGAAACCCAAGGAAGGATATAAGACCATGGAAAGAAAGAAAGCCCAGCGGAAAACAAAAAGCAGGCACAGCACAATAGGAAAGACCAGGTTTATTTTTATATAGTAGACATTTCAAGTGCTGAAACCCCTTCCTTTCAAGTTGATCACCTCAAGGCCACATTGGTTCACAGAAGCAACCCGGAAAGCACAGGAGATCAACAGCAGAATTTTATGAGGGAACAGGATCAATGAAGACAAGCTGGTTTAACTTTGAAGAATTATTAACCACCTGAAAAGGAAAAATGCTTAAGAAACAAGGCAGTGTAAGTCAAAAGGAGAGTGTGGAAGGTTTATTTTTAAATCCAGTTGACATGCCAGTCTACCCAGTTGAGAGCTAAGTGAATAAGCTTAAAAGACCTTGGGAAGTTTTCTATGAAGCATGGAGAAACAGGACAGAAAGGTCCTGCTAGCTCTGTTCCTATGCACATAGTTTTAAATTCCCAGTTACCCAAAAGCATCATTTTACGTTTTATAATCTGGTGATCTTTGTTCAACTTCACTTAAATTAATATCATTCTGAGGGTCATGCAGACTCTAGCTGGCATTGTGAAAAGCAATATTTTCTGGTAAGAAGTACTGTAGTTTGCTTATAGTGTGAGTCTCATGCAACTGGACATTGTGCACTTCTGGGATACAAAGTCTATGGCAACTATCAATCTATGTTTTTTAAAATGTGAATATAATTTACTCAAATTAAACTACTACAGAGGTTTTATCTTTTTATAGAGCTCAAATTAACTTAATATAGCTATATTTAATGTCTCTGAAAAATAAAAATAGACAAAATCTCAAAGAAATATGACATTCAAATCCTATATCCAAAAATTTCTCTTTTCTTTATCTCTCTGTCTCTGTTTCCTCTGTCTGTCTGTCTGTCTGTCTGTCTCTCTGTTTCTGTCTGTCTGTCTCCTTCTCTATTTCCCTCTACCTCCTTCTATTTTCCTTATAATCTGTCATTTCTTCTCCACAAATAATGTGTATTTTTCTGGAAGAAAATTGAATATTCTCCCAGCATTCCTTTACATCCCGGAGACATTTTCTATCATATTATATGAAGTACTTAGAGCTTCATATACTCTTCATTTGTATGTATATTAATTATTTCAATGTACCATATATTTAGTGTGGTCACTGCACTTATGCTTTGGAGATGCACATGAAACTTAACATCTGCATTCTACTTGACATTTTTCCTCCCTTGGGTCATCCATTGAATAGTTTCGTTCCATTTGATTGGAGTATTTCCTCTCCACTGTGCTTCAGCCATATCTTTATGAGGTTTTATTATTTTTGCCAAATTACTTATATGTCTGAAATTGAATATAATTAACATATCATCATAGCAACAAAATGACGTTTCATCAGTCCGATTTTAACTGAAATTCCATATCATGTGGATTTCCTCTATTTCAATATACCCTTCAGTAGCTCTGATTGTGTCAAGGAAACTTCTTCAAAAATAGTTTCTAATCCTAATTCATATGCAGTAAGGAATAAGCAAATAAGAAAAACATCACTATGTTTCCTAAAACTAAACTGTACTCTATTTTGTTTTCTTTTTAAAAACATATTAATTTTAACTTTTGTGATTAATAGAAGTACATCCATTTCACCTCTACTTCTTCCCTTTATACCTTCTTTTCTCTTTCATTTTTCCCTAACTTAATGCCTCTGGTTTTGTTTTTGTTTTTTGAGCATTTTTTACAGTACCTTTTGAACATTCTATTAACATATTAATGTAGTTGAACTCTTCCTAATGTACCCTCTAGAATGATGAGTCAACTATTGTTTTGGATAGTTTGTTTTCTCAACTTGATACAAAGTACAATCCTTTGGGAAGTCAAATGAGAAAATGTTTCATATTAGCCTTTAAGTACACATATATAGTATGTTTTCTAAATAAGTGACTAATGTAAGAGAGCCCCGCTCCTTGTGGATGCTGCCCCTCCTGAGAAGGTGTTCATATGTTGCATAAAGAGCATTTTAAGCAAACATTGGAAAATGAGCTATTAAGCACTTTCTCTCAGAGATTCTGCATCTAGTCAAGAGACTACTGCCCTAGTCAAGTTCTGGCCTTGATGAACTGTGGTGTGGAACGGTAATTGGAAATAAGCTAGTTCAGCTTTGTTGCATTTTATCATATGTCACATATCATTTTGATCATATTGCTGTTCAATGTGCCAATAAATACCCCAGCAAAGACACAGGCTTAATATGTATACATACATAAAACACAATGTATGACTCAGCTTTCTGGTTTAATGAAGTACTCAGTCACGAAGGTATGTGAATAGTTTTGGTGTAGGAATTTTTAGTATATTTTAGGTTTACAGAAAATTTTCAAGACATAAATTTGCATTGACAACACAGCCAGAATACAGCAAATACAGAGGCGTATGCCAGCAGGAAACCACTGAACTGAGAACGGGACCCCTGTTGAAGGAATCAGAGAAAGAACTGGAAGAGCTTGAAGGAGCTCGAGACCCCATATGTACAGCAATGCCAACCAACCAGAGCTTCCAGGGACTAAGCCACTACCCAAAGACTATACATGGACTGACCCTGGACTCTGACCTCGTAGGTTGCAATGAATATCCTAGTAAGAGCACCAGTGGAAGGGGAAGCCCTGGGTCCTGCTAAGACTGAACCCCTAGTGAACTAGACTGTTGGGGAGAGGGCAGCAATGGGGGGAGGGTTGGGAGGGGAACACCCATAAGGAAGGGGAGGGGGGAGGGGGATGTTTGCCCGGAAACCGGGAAAGGGAATAACATTCGAAATGTATATAAGAAATACTCAAGTTAATAATAAAAAAAAATTTGCATTGACATAAGCCCTTTATTTTTATGCAACCCCTTCCTAGAATTTATGCATCCATGTTTGCTGACTCTTTTTTTTAACAACTGCTATTCATCTCAGTTTGTTCAGAGTTCCTTAGCTGGTCTTTTTGTTGTTGTTGTTTTGCTTCCAATCCCACTGCAGAAACCACCTGAATGCTTCTAATTTAGTTTAGTCATGTTTCTTCAGGCTACTTTTGATGGGGACACATCCTCTGACCTCCTTTGTTGTCATAACGTTAATAGTTCTCAGAAAGAAAATTGGAATTTGATGTTTTTCTCATGATAAGAGTAGGGTAGTGGGTAACTGGAAGGAAGATCAGAGTGCTAAAGTACAATTTTCTCAAAGAGCATTAAAGGTCAACACCATCAACATGGCCTGTGTTGCAGTTGGTGTTAGTCCCATGGCTGAGATGGGGCCCTTTTCCTCTTTTTATTTTAAGATTAAAAAGAAATTATGTCAAATAAACATAAAAAAGAAGAAGTTATTTGATTTCCTTAATGGAAAATTTCTATAAGGCAAATATTTTTAGTTACCAATTTATTATTTATTCAACAATTATTTAAGACACAGGCTACCCTATATACAATGAATATATTATGACAAGCTATTTCACATTTGCCTCCTTTGCCTCTTCTATAAGCTTTCACTATTGCCTGTATGCTTTATTTTTTGGAAGGGAAAGAAGCTTTTAAATTTTATGGAATTAAATGATATCCCACATTCAGCTTGTGTAGTTTTAGGGTCCATTTTCTCTCGGATATTTTTCTCAAATATTTTGCTTCATTTATTGAAGGATTTTGTTTAAGAACAAGAATTGAAGAGAATTGGAGAAATGACTCAGCTACTAAAAATCAGATGATTCTTTTGAAAATGATCTGAGTTTGGTTCACAAAACTTGGCAATTGATTCATAGCTACCTGTAACTATAATTCAATGGCAACCAAAACAATGTTCTAGCCTCTGTAGTCACACAGACACACACACACACACACACACACACACACAAACACACAATCACACACAGATACATAATAATAATTTAAAAATAAAGATTTAAGCATTAGATTAATTTATTTTCTGAATATTTCTTCCTATCAAACTTCTTTATTAACAGAGTAAGAAAACATATTTCTGTATACTATTAGGCATGTGTACAATTCTAAAAAGATTTTATTTGAGGGGCAGTTAAAGACATTTTTGGGGTTGTTATTTTCAATCATTGTGGGGGTTATTAAGTCATCTCTTCATGTCAAAAATTGGGATCAGTGATGGCACAAAAAAACCCCACCCACACCCACACACACACACACACACACACTATATATATATATATATATATATATATGTATATACCCACATATATATATTCAAAAGAAGCAAAGAACTTGAGGTGATTCTGAGAAATTTATTATTAATAATAAGAGTATATTTATGTATATATACAAATATATATGTATATATGTATATATGCACATATATACTTTTTATATATGCATATATATATATATTACCTTTTAAATCTATGATAAGTCAAGCAGAAAGTATCCTCAATAACCTGGATGCTAGTCTTAGAACAAATGATTGGTTCTAGGCAATTCCCTTGGATTATCTGAAAATCTACTCCAATGTTGAGAAACCTGTCTTATATTATCTCTCTCCCCTTTATTTGAGTTTGATATTCAAGAGTCTTCTACAGTAGTAATTTTATGTCTTGCCTGTGTTCTTACAGACATTCCTATTTCCAGATAATTATGTTTCTCATATAATCTTCCAGACTTTTCTTTCCCCCAGAACAAGCCTTGCTTATGGAAATTCAGGAAGTACTTTAAAATAATGATCCTGCTTCTGCTAGGTACACAAAGATGTGTTTCAGGGGGCATTACCAGTAGAAACTTTCACACAATTGAATGTAAGACTTCAGTGTGGGCAGATGGGCTTGTTTCCTTAACACTGGACCCTCACAAATTTCACATTCTTCTATCCATCCACTCTCAGCTTCAAACAGTTTTTCATAACTCACAATTTAAATATTCCTAGAGTTTAAGCTGTTCCCAATAATTAGCAAACAATAGTGAGTCTCAGTATTTATGATATCCATCATTTGAGCTATGAGCATGACATCTCTGCTGTCTAAAAGACCCCAGAGCTCCAATTAGATAACTCGGCTTTTCTTGTTTAAAGTTGAAAGCTTTGCCTGTAAACCCCTTTTCTATTTTAATGGAGAACATGAACATGTTTTCCACAATTTAGAGAATGAAACTAGAATAGACCTATTCTACAAATGCAGAAATTTAACATGGTTTGGGGGGGGTTTAAAGACATTTTTAGGTTGTTATTTTCAATCAGTGTAGGAGTATCCCATTATGTCATCTCTTCAGGTCAAAAATCGGGATCAGTGATGGCATATAAAAGCACACTAAAAAAATATATATATATATTCAAAAGAAGCAAAAAACTTGAGGTGATGCTGAGGAATTTATTGACAATAATAAAAATACACCATACATTTTGACCATGTACACATTATTATATAGCCCTTAGATTCATTTATATAAGTTTAGGCTATGTTAATAAAAATTTATAGTAATTGACACATTTCTTTACTACACTAAAATTTATTATTATAATTTTATCATGAACACAGAAAGATAAAATTAGATACACTGTATTATATGCAATACAAAAGTAATGTATTTAATAAGTTAAGAACAACTATCTTACATAATATTCTTAACATTTAAAAGTAAATGGGACATAAATGCATTTTTTTTGGCCTGGAAAATCACTTACATACAACACTTCAGTCCACTAGGGCTTTGGATATCTGAATTTTTTCTGCACATTGTATCTATGAGCTTCCTGGTGCTGTGTGTAATTTTGGCAAAGAGGAAAATATTAAAATGGATATTTTGTAATTATGGCAAAAATATTATGGACAAATTATTAAATATTTTAACTAAAAATGTAGAGTGAGAATGAAATTATCAATTTTCCCATTAAGTAAAAGGCAGCTTTCATAGTATTTCTAGATGATAACTATCATTTCAAATGAATAGAAAAATTTTGATAATCATTGTATATTTTTATGTATTTCATGTGTGTGTGTGTCTGTGTGTGTTTGAGAGAGAGAGAGACAGAGAGACACAGAGATAGAGATAGAGAGAGAGACAGAGAAAGCGATAGAGACAGAGACAGAGACGGAGACAGAGACAGAGAAGTGCTTATATCATATAGTAATGAATATATGGTCCAAAAGCTTTGAGGTGTACTTACTTCCCATCTATCATGTGGATATCAGGGATCAAAATCAGGGCATCACTTTGGGTGACAAGCAAATTGAATTGGACTGGGATCATCATACATTTTGTAAATTGTAAATGTAGCAAGAAGTCTATGTGTGTGTGTGTGTGTGTGTGTGTGTGTGTGTGTGTGTGTGTGTGTGTGTGTGTGTGTGTATGTACACGCATGTACTGACCACTTGGTATTGAATAACCAATCGGTGTGGTCTTTCTAGAGGAAGATTTTTTCCTCCCTCTCTCAGCATTCTTTAATTGTCTGTCTTTCTCTTTCTATAAGTGAGTCCTTGTGTGAACTCCAGTTCCACTTAGCAGGGTATTGGGGTCTTCTTTGTTCGGCTCTTGGTTAGGCAGTCATGTGTGTGACTTCATAGGTTAATATGCTTCAGGAAACCCATAATATATTCCAAAGGAAGAACATTGAAGCCTGATTAATTGAGTGACTAATTGTTCTTGCCAAACAGTAATTATAAAAATATATGAATTTCACAAAAACAATTCATTTTAGTACAACAGGTATGATTTTTATAGCTTATCACATCTCAATTATATATATATATATATATATATATATATATATATATATATATATACTTTTACTTCTGTGTGTCATAGATTAGAGCAGAAGAAGCAGGTCTTGCAGAGATTAGAAGGAAAATGCTTCAGAGACATTTAAATTCAAGCAAAGTGCAGCTGGACAAAAGCTCAGGCTTGTGGCTAAGGCAAAGAAGAACAATGTTGGTTGTTGGAAAAACATAAAAATGTATCCAGATTTAATGACACTTTATAAGTCAAATCAAAGACGTGTAGCTTATTTGCTTTTGATGTAAAAATATGAGTTTGCAAGAAGTTTTAGAGGAGAATTAAATATATTGACTACTTGAGTTATGTGGCTATTTCCTTAAGTAGTCACTGTAAGGTGTAGGTTTGCTAACTTCCTCACAAGAATCCAATTGCACACATGTGTTTGTCTGTTGAATCACATTTCAACTGAAGGTCAGTACAAAGGCTTGTCTTTTTGTTCTTTTTTTCAAATAAGCCATGGAAATTTAAGATCACCCACTGCAGTACATTGCTGAATAATGTTAATATGTACATCTCACTAATTGGCGGCTGCTTCAGGAATATCCAAATGGAACAAGTTGGGTAAAAAGAGTGGCTTAGGATAAACTGCTTATATTGAATAAAGTGCCATTTCTTTTCCTTCAGTAAATTGTTCTGTCCAATGCCAAGAGGTAGAAGACAGAAAACTTATTTTATACACCAAGGTTGCCTAGAAATCCATCCCAGGTAGGATTATAAAATAAAATACAAAAATTCCTCCCCACACAAACACTAGTAAAATGCAGGTTACAAAAACATCTGTGTAATATTTTTATCAATATTATGGGGAAATCTAGTTCTTTGTTTTGAAATTCAAATTGAATGAGCTCACTTTTATTGGATAAACTAGGCTATATTAATTATAGGCACCATGTTTCCTGCATGTGTGGTTGCTGCATGAGTACATGATCCATGTTACCATAATGAGACCTAGATCAAGAACAAAAAGTCAAGGTTTTGTCATGTTATATTTGTTATATATTTAAAACTATAATACGTAATTGCATAACTTTCCTCTTTAATTCCCCTCTAGCCTTTCAAAATTTACTCCATTGTTCTCTAAACTGTGCCTTCTGTAATTGTGGTTCTCATATGACATATAGTAATACAACCTGACCAGTTCATATAATATTACTTACATGCATATGATATCAAAGCCTACCTTTTGAAATTGAATAATAAATTTGTTTGTTATTTCCTGGAGAAAGGCCATTACTTCTTCGTATGATTCCCCATTTTTGGATAGCTCTTTTCCTAGGATTGGGGCCCCACAAGTTTCCCCTCTTTCGGTGGTAAAGTGTTCAGTGTTGTCATTGTTCAGGCCTTGCTTTGGCAATCATGTTGATACATAATTATTGTAGCCTCTTTGACTTTTCTAGGATATACAGTCTCATGGCAAAGAAATTATCATTCTACTGAACAATGAAGACATTAATAAAAAGCAATTGTCATATTGTGTTAGGATTGTATGTGTCAAATAATCAAAACTAATGCTATCACAATACTTAAATTTACTGTGATAAACTGTATGTCCTTGTTATAGAAACTAGGAATGCAAAGAGTACAAAAATCTCAAGCTATGGTTTCTGAAACATGTTTAAAATAACATTATTAAATCTTAATTGAAAATTTGTTTTAATTTTAAAAGTACATATGTCTATTTTAGATTATTTATTTCTAATAAGAGTCATGTTCCTGTCAATCTTAAAGCCTTAATTTCTGGACTTTAGAAGCTATGAAGGTGCTACAATAACAGCAAAGTAACTCTTTTACATGCAACAGGAATTGGTTCATAAAAAACTTTTATCGGGTCCTTTTTATTAAGTTAATATATTTGAGAAAATATTGAGTTATATTGTGCACATCTTAAAATGAAGAAAAGCAATAGATAATTCTAAAATATTTTTAATCATCTCTGCAGTAGTTATATTAAAAGTTTATCCTTCAACATTATCATTCCTCTAGAAACTTGATTGTACAGGCTGTTGGGATTCTATACTCTTTATTAATGATTGCTCAAAGAAAGGCCCCTTTCATGTACTTTTCATTTTAGTATCCTATTACCATTTTGATTCCAATTGTTTGGATTAGTAGTTTTTTTGTTTTTTTGTTTTTTTTTTTTTTTTAGTGAGAGGTGGGGGAGGAGTACACAAACAGGGATACTCTAAATCAACATGAGAAAAGCTTATGCAAATTAATAAAGACTTAAGTACCATGTACTTAGCCTGCATAAATATCACTAGACCCTCTACATATATATTATTGCGTCTAGTTTATTGACTTTATGGGATTCCAGAGTGTACGAATGAGTAGGTCTCTGAGTTATTTGCCTTCTATTGCAATCTTTCTCTTTTGTTGGCTTGTCTCTCCCAAATTTATTGTGATACTATTTGTTATATCTTACTGTATTCTAATTTGTTTTATTTAAAAAAGTGAATGAATAAGTAGAATGATTGAATGAATACTTAGCCAGATGAATGAAGCTTAACAACTGAACTGTCACTTACATCTTCTCCTAGGGGGAGACTTGTATTTCTTCAATGGAGTGACCCAGAGAATCACAACTACTTCAAGACAGGCTTCATTTTCAGAAGTAGTTGACTGGCATGTAATTGAACTCCAATGGGGTGTGTGTGTGTGTGTGTGTGTGTGTGTGTGTGTGTGTGTGTAATTTTATTCAGTTACAGTTTTGTTTTGTTTTTTGCTGTTGTTTGGTTTTCTTTTGAGTGTTGTCTTACTTTATTTTCTTGGTTTTGGAGATATTGTTATTGTATTGAATTTTTGTTTATTTTTAAAGGAAAAACTTTTAAGTTGGGTAGGAATAGAAGAGGAGAGATGAAAAAGCCTATAGCATGGGAAAATATGATCAAAATATATTCAAATTAAAGTATTTCTTTAAATAATAAAAATGATGAAATAAAATGAATAGAAAATATATAGTTCAATATCGGGGTGGGAATTTAGCTATGTTTTTGGAAGAATTGTATACTTCCTGATGATTTAGCAATTATTTTTTAAGAATCAGTCTTGCTAATAGCAGGATCCAAACTTTGGGAAGCATAGGTGTTTGTATGCCTGGAATAAAATAATGCATTTTACTTATACTTCATAAAAATATGAAATATATTAATAAACAAATAATATAAAAATAAGATACAAATTTGTTATTTGTATGACTCCTTCAAATATGGAAAAGAAGGCAAAAACAATAAATGCTATTTTTTTACATAAAGACGATGCAGCTAGCATGTCAATTGTCATAACTTGTCTGCTGCTCCAGAGGTAGCAGGATATTATCATTCTAGTATCTGAAAGGAAACTAATGGAAACAGTGATTATAGTTAGGAAAATTAAAAAAAAAACAGTAGTCTAGGTCAAATAATCAGGTAAGCTAATTTCCAATCTCCTTCCTCTTTAGTAACACATAGCAGTTAATTTTACTAAGCTCTGCTGACTACTTGTCGCAGGTTTCACTAGCTATCTCCAGTGGATTACATAGGTCTTTTCCTCCAATTTTCCTGCCCATTCATCCTGATTTCTAATTCCTCATCTCAGTTAGGATTTTACTGCTGTGAACAGACACCATGACCAAGGCAACTCTTATAAAAGACAATATTTAACTGGGGCTGGTTTACATTTTCAAAGGTTCAGTCCAGTACCATCAACGAGGGAATATGGCAACATCCAGGCAGGAATGGTACAGGAGGAAATGGGAGTTCTACATCTTCATCTGAAGGCTTCTAGCTAGATAGTGGCTTCCAGGCAGCTAGTATGAGTCTTAAAGCCCATGCCCAGAGTGACACGCCTATTCCAACAAGGCCACACTGCCTCATAGTGCCACTCCCTTGGGCAAGCATATACAGACCAAAAGACACTCCCTGGGCTCAATACTCTTGTCCAAGTATGGGAGCCATATTTAAACATTACATAATACAAAAGACATTTAGTCCAACCTCGAAAGCCCTGATAGTCTATAGCAGTTTCCACAATGTTAAAAGTCCAAAGTTCAAAGTCTCTTCTGAGATTCATCCAATCACTTAACTGTAATTCCCAAAGGAAGACAGGAAACCAGCTGGGCAAACTCAAAATTCTGCATCCCTATGGCTGTTTTTAAGGTGGTCTTCTGATCTCCATCTCCTTTTTCATCTTTGTTGGCTGCAACAAACTTCTTTCTCGTGGGCTGGTTCCTCTACCTGTTAGCAGTTTTCCTCAACAGATAACCCATGGCTCTGACATGTCAAACATCTTCGTGTCTCCAAGGAAACTTCAGTGTTACAGTTTCTTGTTTCATTTTCTGGGATCCACATGTAATCTTCTGGTCTCTTCCAAAGGACTGGCAGGACTTCTCCAAATCTGCCCTCTGTATCAGTCTAAGCTCAGGCCAATCTACTACATTGCTGCCTCTATTCTTGATGATCATCTCATGACACTGTCATCTCCAATACACTGGGATCTTCCATTGCAACTAGAATTCACAAATAATGTCTCATAGACTCTCTTCATGGTGTCAAGTCTCAAATCGTTTGCATGACAACTTTAGTCCTGGGCCATCAACTGCAACCGAGGCTGCACTTTCACCAATGTCCTTCCATGGACTCTCACAGTTCCAAGCCTCAGATGCTTTTCATCATCTCTTCATGCCTTCAAAATCAGTAACAACTGGGTGACTCTTACACATTACCAAATGCAGCTGCAGAATGAGGTACAACCTTGGCTATCCCTCGAACACAGGTTCTTTGTGCTCTCAGGAAACGTCCCAGAAGATTTCACTTCAGTGATGCTGGTCCCTTCTTAATCACCACTAATTTCTTAGCTAACCAGCATCAATTGGCCCTGTAGTCTTCTTTTCCTCTGGATTATAAAGTCAGAAGCACGTAGCCAAAGCTGCTGCGCTCTTTTGTTGCAGGAGCTGGAACATGACGCCTTGTTCTATTGCATTATCGCTAGTTTCCTCTTTTCCAACTCCTTCACTGCCTAAGCTTGGCTGTCGTGGATCTAACTCCTTAGACATTTTACTCAAAGATCTACATGCCTGTCTCTAGGGATTAAAGATGTATAATACCATGCTTGGATTTAAGGTCATCTTCACTTAGAGCCTGCTTTGTCCCAGGATGGACTTGAACTCAGAGATCCACTTAGTTTTATCTCCTGTGATTAAAGGTATGTACCACAATGCCTGGATATAAATTTAGCTGGATAGGATCTTTCCTCAAAGTACTACTCTCTTAATCTGCTATCTCCTAGAACACAGGATTCAGCTCCATTTCCTTTCTCAGGTGGCTCTTTAATATGCAAGCCATATATTTTATATTTTTCTTTTCTAAGTTTGCTACACTTGTTCAAAATGCTCTTCATGAAACTTAATCAGAAAACAACATGTCTGTTAGACTTTTTGAGACTTCCTCTGTCAATGCAATTAATATAAATGTCTTTACCTTAGACTCAGGTAGACACTTAGTCAAAGGCAAAAAGAAGCCACATTTTTCATCAAAATATCACAAAGACAGTCTCTATAACACATACTGAAATTCCTCTCCCCTGAAACCTCTTGGACCAGGTCTGCACAGCTCAAATCACTCGTTGCTACAACGTCTTTCATATTCCTACTAGGATGCTTAACTAATTCCTACTTAAAACATTCCATGACTTTCTAAATCTAAAGTCCCCAAATCCACATTCTTCCAAACAAAAGCATGGTCAAGCCTACCACCATAATACCCTAGTTCATGGTACCAACTTCTTAGTGGGTTTTAGTACTGTGAACAGACACCATGACCAAGGCAAGTCTTATAAAGGACAATGTTTAATTAGGGCTGGATTACAGGTTCAGAGGCTCAGTCCAGTATCATCAAGGTAGGAACATGCAGCATCTAGGCATGCATGGTATAGGAGGAACTGAGAGTTCTACATCTCCATCTGAAGGCTGCCAGCAGGGTACTAACTTTCAGGCAGCTAGAATGAAAGTCTTAAAGGCCATGCCCATAGTGACACACATATTCCAACAAGGACACACCTCCTAATAATGCCATTCCCTGGGGCAAGCATATTCAAACCATGACACTCCTCAACCCCTAGCATGTATCCCTTACTAAATCTCCAAGAGAAGCAAGTAAGCCAAAAAAGATCTGGCAGGATCTCAGAAGAGCTTTCCCTGCTTCAAAGAGTACATAGGCAACACAAATAATTTTTTGGTGTTGTAGGGTGGACTAAAGTCTGGAAGAGTAAACCTTGTAGGGAGGTGAATCAAGCATGACAATTTACATTATATGAGGTTCCAAACTAATCAATAAAAATATTAAGTTTAAACTAATAAAAAGGTGTCTATCAAGGTGGAAGAATCATACCAAAACCCAAATAGTCTGGCCCAGAAAAGAATGTTTCTTGAAATGGAATAAATGGAATAATTAGGATTTGCAACCCATAGGAAGAACAACAGTATCAACAAATGAGATTCCCCCCCACACACACACACTGAACTCCCTGGGACTAAACCACCAATGAAAGAGTACACATGGAGTTATCCAAAGGGTCAATCTGGATATGGAGCAGATGATGGCTTTTTATGGCATCAATAGGAGGAGAGGCCTTTGGTCCTGTGAAGGGTTGATGCCCCATTGAAGGGAAATGTCAGATAGAGAGGTAGAAGGGAATGGGTAGGAGTGTGGGAGAGTACCCTCATAGAAGCAGGGGGAGATAGGTTTTTGGAAGTGAAACCAGGAAAGGGGATAACATTTGAAATGTAAATAAAAAAAATCCAAAAGAAAAAAGAAAACAATAAAACAAAAATAATCATTGGGATAATATAAAGTAACTTTTATTCACCTAATATAATTGTTGGCTAGGAGGCTAACTGCTGAAGAAACTTTCACTTTCTAGCTATTTCTTATTTTCTGACTGGTTAGTTCAGGTCAGCTGTTCTGGCTCAAACTCTTATACAAGCTAACTGATTCAAACTGGCTTCTCTTGACTCCGACTGAATTGCTCTGCTTGCCTTCAAAGTAACTCTAGCAATCTGTTCTAGTCTTTTGGTACCACCTCAATTCAAGCTTGTTCTGACTTTACCTGTTTCTAGGTTATTCTCTCTGTTTACCTATATGACTGGGCCAGTAAATCAATCTCTCTCTCTCTCTCTCTCTCTCTCTCTCTCTCTCTCTCTCTCTCTCTCTCTCCCTCTTATCCTTCCTCTCTCCCTCCTCCCTCCCCCTCCCTCTGCACTGGTCTCTTGAGAGTTGGTTATATCCTATCTCTGACTCATTCTGTCAAAACTTTCTCTAATTTGCTACATTGTCTTCTCTCAATTAGTTGACACTAGCAAACATGGCTGCTTCCTTCTACAAATTAACTTTACCTTCAGTGTAGCAATTAAAGATGTATTTGAAGGGTGAGTTTGTTTTCCAGCCAGATTTAATAAATTTGTATTACTTGTCCATAGTCCAACAAGATCACATAGACCTAGAGGTCTCATATGTGATCCCTTGTCCAAGCAGCCATGTATCTGGGCTAAAATTCTTCTACAGAAAAGGGAACCATAACAATAGACCCTGGGGGAGATTCTAAGAATTACAGTCACATAATTTATACCCTGTAATCCACCAAGTTGAATATATAAGAGAAATGGATAATTTTCTTAATATGCATGGCCTATCTAATTTAAAACATGATCAGAAAATAATTTAAATAGACATACAACTTCTAAAGTAATAAAAGCAGTAATTAAAAGTCTACCAAGGAGGAACAAAATACTCAAGGGAAGAAATATGGAGACAAATCCAGAGACTGCTCCACCTGGGATCCATCCCATATTACAGACACCAAACACAGACACTATTGTGGATATCAGGAAATACTTGCAGACAGGAACATGATATAGTTGTCTCCTGAGAGACTCTGCCAGAGTCTGACAAATACAGATGAAGATTCTGGCAGTCAAAAGTTGGACTGAGAATGGTGTCCTCAATGGAGGAGTTACAGAAAGGATTGAAGGAGCTGAAGGAGTTTGCAACCCATAAGAAGAACAACAGTATCAACCAACCAGATCACCCAGAGCTCCAAGGGACTAAATCACCAACCAATAAGCACACAGGGATGAACCTATGGCTCCAGCTGAATATGTAGCAGAGGATGGCCTTGTCGGACATGAATGGGAGGAGAAGCCCTTGGTCCTGGGAAGGCTCTATTTCCCAATATAGGAAAATGCCAGGATGGAGAGCGAGGTAGGAGTGGGTAGGTGGGTGGAGGATCACCCTCAGAGAAGCAGGGGGGATAGGATAGGGGATTTCCAGAGGGGAAACTAGGAAAGGGGATAACATTTGAAATATAAATAAATATAATATCCAATAAAATAATAATAAAAAGTCTACCAAATCAAAAGGATCAAGACCAGTTCATTTTAGTATACAAACTTCCAAAGAAGAACTAGTTCTAATTATTTTCAAATTATTCCATGAAATAAAAACAATAGGAAAATTTCTCAGTTAATTTTATGAGGGCATAATTACCCTGATACCTGAAAAAGAAAAGATACTCCAAAGGAATAGAATTACAGACCAATTTCTTTTATAAACATAAATGTAAAACTTTTCAAATAAGCATTTTAAAATGAATTTAAGAATATATCAAAATGTTAATCTACCATGTACAAATAGGTTTCTTCAAAGTACTTCAGGGAAGGTTATACATACATGAATAGATAAAAGTACACCATCACAGAAACAAATTGGAAGGCAAAAAAATTACATAATCACCTCATTATCTACAGAAAATACCTTTGAAAAAATCTATATCCTCTTTACTATAAAAGTCCTGGAGAAATTAGGGACATAGTGGCAATCTACAATGTAACAAATGCTGTTTACTGTCATATAATATAACTCAAATGGGAACAAAAAAACCTAAAAATAATGTTGTTGTAAAAATATAAAAAACAAATGACTGTCTTTTATCCCCCACTAGGTCTGGCACCACAGTGCCCCAAGATATCTACTGGATATCTTAATTCTCAGTCAGCAAAGCCTCTAATCTGCTTTGCTCCATTCCATATCATACTGCTGAAGTCCTCTCTCTGAGCCGTCAGCAATCTCTCTACCTCTCTAGTTCCCAAGTCATGCCAGAAAACACACATCCCAACTCTGTGGTGGCCCAGACTAGCCACCCAACACTCCATTACATTTTAATCTACACTCGAAAGAACACACAACACAATAACCTTTGACCCAATTGATAAGATATAATTGCCCACCTAAACATACAAAGCCCAACACACACCCATCCCTTAAAAACATTTGTAACAACCTGTACAGTGTGGAATCTTAACATCACCTGCCGTATTGTCCTGCCACGGCTTCTCTCCCTGTCCCTCCTGTCTCTTCTTCCTCACTGTTTCAGTCTCCTCCTCCTCCTTTAAATTTTTCTCCTACCCATCCTTCCTTCTTGTTCAATGACAGGCCTACTTCTACCTTGTACCTGCCTCACCAGTGACATCATCCCACAATAATGTTTTGTGTATATGCTCCTGTGTGTTCATATATAGGGGGTGATAATATACCTACAGTGTAGCACAAGTTAACATCAGGTACCTTTATCTATACTTTTGCCGGTAACTAAAATTTTTCCCTTTGAGTTCTAGTATCTTATTTACTTTGAACTCTATTTGCCATCAATGTGTGGCCATCAAGTCTGAGTAGATTCTCCTGTCTCTGCGTCCACAATCCTAGGATCTCGGGAAGTTCTTATTATTATATCAACATTTTCCATGTGTTTCAGGGATACAAAATCAAGTGTTCATGCTTGCATAGCAAGTACCTTACTAACTGAGCCATTTCTCCAACTAATGAAACTATTAAGTATTAATTAAGCATTCAACATCCCAATGGTAAGATTATACATTGAAGTCTTTTCCTGAATCACTATTGAGATTCTCTCCAATAAGCTTTCTAATTTTATTATATTGTAAAAAACAGTTGATAAAAATAATTAAAATACATTAAGCCTAGATGAAATGGTAGTACGTTCTTTAGCACTACTTGAAAAAAAAATGCATGTTATAGAAACTAAGTGTGTGTTACTATGGTTGTCATATAAATATACGTATTCATCTTTGAAATATTGTGTGCTGATTTCATCAATACAAATACATTTGTTTTTCTTCTATCAAGTTTTGAACAAGCAAAAGCAAGTGACTATCATGTTTTAAATTTTTATTTCATAATCAATGAGTGAATCCAAATGTACAAATCACATTTGGCTTTCGTGTATAAATCAATGGTTTCCAAAATAATGAATGTGAATTATTCGAGGTACCAAAAAAATAGAGGGGCAGATGAGAGATATGGCAAGACAGAGTGATATAAGTATAAAAACAAAATAGCCACAAGATATTGCAAGTTACCAGAAAGATCTTCCTTAAAACCATTGCAAAGGGCACCAGTTCCCTCTATATACTGTGCACTTAAAAGGGTAGAATTCCGGTCAACTGGATTGGTGGTAAACATTTTGACCCAAATTTGCCATTCACTACAAATCATTGCTGATTTTGTTTGTGCATATATTACAGTACAATGATCTCTGAAATATTTTGTTTCTCATTTATGAGTCTAAGATTAGATGTTCCCAAAGGTAATCCAACCCCCCCTCTGTCTCTCTGTCTCTCTCTGTCTCTCTGTCTCTCTGTCTGTCTCTCTGTCTGTCTCTCTCTCTTTCTGTGTGTGTGTGTGTGTGTGTGTGTGTGTGTGTGTGTATGTGTGTGTTATCTCTGTATATGCACATTATTTTGTGTATTGGTGTATGCTGGTGGCCTATCATCACTACTTCTGTCTTAAAACCTGAGAGGTGATTACCTACAGGTCAATACTGAATGATTTGTGACATTAATTTTTTCCATTGAGGGGACAGAGGCATTATAATTCAGTAAACTGGGTCTTACCAGGGGACACATAATGGATTATCTTCTGAAACTACTGTTATAATATAAAATGTAAAGAGTTTTTAGAAAAACATTTTTCTTTTGGGGTATATCTATCATAAGTTGCTTATACTTCTTCATAAAACACCTATGGTGCTTCCATAAATTCTTTTAATGTCCTAACTTCACTAAGTTAGGTGAATTGATTTTGTTTTTCATTTACTATTTTTGGGATGAGAAAAGAATTTTCACATTTTATCAGGAAAATTAATATGATGTGTTTACATCTTTCTTTTTTATTTATATTTTCTTTTATTTGTAATTTGTAGGAGGCTGGGATCACTATATTGATATTCAGAAGCAATGTAAAGGGAAAGCCACATCACATTGTTCATGAAAAATTAGGGTCTAGTTACTTATCAAGAGACTTTGAAGAAGGGACGCATAGACCCTCTATGCAAGTGAAAACTACAGGTGCATGCATGTGTTCTCTGAGATAAAGCTAGGACTGGAACTAGGCTTTTCTATGCTTTTTACATCTTTCTGTGTATCTGTCTGCATACGTGGTAAATAGAGACAAAGAGATATAGAGATAGGAAGAGACAGAGAAAAACAGAACATATAAAGAGACTCATCCAAGGTATATTTCCGGGTAGATACCTGCATAAAGACAGAAGTTCTTCCTTCTGCTTACCTATACTGTCCCTTACATAGATCACTGTTTAACTTTCTAGCCTTAATGACATAATGCAAGGTTTAGAACTCAGATACTACTTATTTGTGCTCCTATTTTAAGTAATATCACCACGATTAATAATGGGAATGTCCCAGTCATTGTTCTTGATTTTGCCAAGAGAGAACTTATGCTTTTTCAGACGTATTTTTAGAACACATTATCATTCTAAAATAACATTGAACATGATGTTCATGATACAGAATAGTTCACTTACAATTTGAATAAAATTTGATTGTATGTTAATTATCCACATGTTGAAGTATTTTCAAATATGACATTCCAAGTCATGTTGACATTACTAGTCATAATGCTAGGGAAATTACAAGTGATAAATAACAGCCTTTAAAAATATTTGTACAGTAATTTATTAAATATGTGTGTATAAACTTTATAAATGTGTACTTGTGTTTTCACACAGATATATTTGTATAGAACCTCTGTCTCCACTGTACAAATTTGTTATGTTCTAAATTATTATGGCAAAGAGGTTGTTGTAAGACAGATAATCATAAACAATGTATCATGAAATATACTAGAAGCTTTAGGTTCATTTATAAAATGGAAAAATCCATAGTTACATACGTAAATTGGATGTAAATGAACAAATGATTCCATAACCCATTAAAGTTTAATAAATGCTAAAGACAAGTAGCCCACAGAACACCACATATTCCAGGAATTCCATGTGTAGCTTTTTCTATGTACAGTGAAGTGCATATTTCATTAATTTTTGAACTCATGCACAGCTGTTTGTGACTCTTCAAGGATGTGTGAATATCTATGACAATTGCATTCTACATTATTAGCCACAAAAGGCAACCAAGATAAATTCTGTCATTGGGGGAAATATATAATATTGGGGCAAAAATGATGCCAATAATAAAGGTCATGAACTTGTGGTACACAATCAAGACAGTAGGCAGGGCAGGCCCACCTATATCCACTCTTCTATGTGCAATGGCAAAGGAAGATAGACTGAGAACAAGGGTGCATGTTTTATTAGTATTAAGAAACATGACAGGACATGCCACGTTCTCATTGCAATCAATAAAACCGAGAGTAAATATCACCCATGGTAATCTATAAACATTTTAGCTAATCACAATCAAAATGTAGAAATTTCAACTGAAGATAAAAAGAGTTAATTTTAAGTTAGGGCAGTAGAGAAAGATGTAGCTGAAATTAAAATTACAATTGAAACTCAACTAGTTAAAACGTGTTCTAGTACACAGAAGATTTGAGAAATCCTCATGTATTTGGGGAGATGTAGAAAACTGAGAACACTAACACATTGTGGACATAAATGTACTTGTATGATTAAGTATGAGAATATATTTTAGAAGATTTCTGCATGGATCAACAGATAATAAGCTTCCAGCTATAATTTGACCCATTATGATTATGGCATCCATGACAAAGGGTATAAGATTTACTCTGCAATGAATTATAGAGCCCTTGCCTACATTTGGATCCATTCAATTGTGATAATTTTGTGGCAGTTGTGTGCATACATAGCTTAATTGCACCTAGGTATTTTATTTTTTTGTTACTTTATTTTTATTCTGATTTCTACTCCAGAACTATTCCATATGGGATACTGTGAAAAATTGACTTAAATATTCAAAATGTCCTAAAAGACTAGAATTTCAAGGGAAATGGTTCAAAGTGGAAAGTTTTAGCCAAGTAATAGAAAGAAAGGTAATAAATAAAGGAACAACAGAACCCTGAATAAACAGAAAAATTGATAATTTTCTACTACATGTCTTATTGTAAAACTTGTGTTAGCAACTAAAATTTAAGCCTCCCCCCACCACTCTGTGTCCTATTGACAGCTGTTATATGTGGCTGCTGGAAACCAAATTCTGGTCCTCAGTTGGGTTGTCAAAGATTTTGTAATGTTTTATGATGGATAATTCCTTATTTGTGTTCTGAGTACTAAGTTCTCAGAATTGAAAAACAACATATAAGACTTGTTTTCTTTGTGAAATACTAGAAAAGAATACTATAGAAAGATCTAGAGTAGAAATTTTATATATATACATATATATATGCATATGTGCACACAGAAATAGATTAGATAGACAGGTAGGTAGGTAGGTAGGTGGGTGGGTGGGTGGATGGATGGATGGAAGGAAGGAAGGATGGATGGATGGATAGATAAGATAGATAGATAGATAGATAGATAGATAGATAGATAGATAGATAGAGATTCCATCCTGAGTCTGAACTTCTGTAACTAGATAACTCAGAGAAAACTGTGCATAACAATTAATGATCTGATTATTATAGGAATGTATTAGTAATATTGTTCACCATGCAGTTCTAATGGATCTACTAAAATTTACATTTTTAAACATGTTTTGTCATTTTATATTTTAAAATGTTTTGTCATTTTCTTGTTTGTGTATGTGCATCGTGTATTTGGGGGACCATGAGACATATCTCAAAAATAGGAATCCGGGGACCACCTTGCTGAGATAATACTTTTTCTAGGTTTTAACATGAGTCCTGGAATATAATGCACGTGGCTACATTTGTGATACAAGTGCTTTTACCCACCTAAATTTAAATGCTAATTATAATTAAATCTATGTGAAAACAAGTCTTGAATTATGTGAATTCTAGCCTATAAATGTAGGGTTTTTTGGTTGTTAATGAAATATTAGACCTTGAAAATGAAATATATATGTAGTTGTAGCATAATATACACATTAATAAGCATCTTAAATAAGTGAATATATGATATCTGTGTCTTTAAACCTACATTTCTGCTGATATTACCTTACAGTGGTCTATAGAATAGTTTTACATTACATCATAAGAATATTCAGTTTCTATTACAGTGATGGCCAACAATTTGCCATTTATATTAGAGTTTGTAGTCTGTGTTCTATTATACCTATTGTCTATGTATGTGTGCAAAGACAACAGGGTTTCTTTTATCTGTTATGTTCTCTTTACAAACATCATGCTCTTTCAATTCCTGTACTGCAGTGATAAATCTTTCATCTGGTGAATGATGACAGTACCGAAACAATGTTCTTTATAGGAAATATTGGATGTTCTTCAGAAAACTAAGTTTTGTTCTTTGTTTATGATTGTTTTAAATAAATAAATTAGTTTGAGGTATATTTTATCTTCATGATATTATATTTTCAAATCCATGAACATTGCATTTGTCAATTTAATTAGGTCTTTTAAAATGTTTCTCAATAAAGTATAATGATTTTTTCTTCCCAAGGAGGTTTACTACATACATTATAAAATTTCCTTCCAGGTAATTCACATTTTTTTTATTATATTGTAAATGCTATCTTTCAAATTTTCATTTGTTAAGTGCTTTTTGCTGGTAGGTAGAAAATAAATAGGTTTCTGTATTGATTTTGTATCCAACATTGTTGATAAATTCTCTTATTATTATAATAATTTATCCGAAGATCCTTGAATTTTCTCTCTACACCATCATACCACCTGCAAATAATGACAGTTTCATTTATTCCCTGAAATTTCTTAGGAGTTGAATTTGTTTTCCTTGCTTTACTGCCTACCACATCCAGAAAAGTGTTCAACAGAAACCAAGGTATCTATGCTCCCATTTCTTTCTCTCTTTTCAGTGCTTCAGCAGAGTATCATGTTTGCTGTTCCTACTTCCTTTCAGATATTCTTATCTTCTGAAAATCTTACGCTATCACATTAAATAAGTTTAGTTAATTTAACTGTTCTATCTGCCAGCAATATCCTCATTTGATTATGTTATCGTCTTACCTATTTAATTAATAACAAGAATTAATTTTCCAATTTAAATAACAGTAGTTATAAAACTAGAATACCCTTGGCTTCAGCCATGGTAGTTAATTGACTTAGATTGACTGAGACAGAAGGGCCTTAGCTGGGTATTTTGTGAGCACATAACGTACTTAGTGATGCTCTCAGTGAATTATCAACCTAGATGACTTTGCTACAGGAAATGTTTGATTCTTTTTGGATCTGTTTGCATCCAGAGACTTGATATGAGGGTAAATAATTTATCTTAGATAATCAACATAATAACATGAAAATAAAAGTTGGGCTTGCTTCACAAGACAGTTATTCCTTCATAAACCTCTACCTTCAAAGTCTTTGATATGGCATCCATTATTAATATTTAAATTATTCTATCAAACTCTCTAAAGGTGACTATTGATTTAATGCAATCTAAATAAAATTATACATGGCATTTGAGAAAATTATGCAAGATTTTATTTGTTTTTTATTAGATACATTCATTTATGTTTCAAATGTTATTCCCTTTCCAAGTTTCCTGTCCATAAGTCCCCGCTATCCCCTCTTCCTCCCCCATAAGGGTGTTCCCCCCATCCATCTGTCTTACAACACCCAATCCCGACATTGCCCTGCACTGGGTGTCCAACCTTGGCAGGATCAAGGGATTCTCCTTCCACTAGTGCCCAACAAGGCTATCCTCTGCTACATGTGCAGTTGGAGCCCTAGGTCACTCCATGAATAGTCTTTGGGTAATGGTTTATTCCCTGGAAGCTCTGGTTGCTTGGCATTGTTGTTCTTATGTGGTTGCAAGTCCCTTCAGCTCTTTCAGTCCCTTCTTTAATTCCTCCAAAAGGGATCCCATTCTCATTTCAGTGGTTTGCTGATAGCATTCGCCTCTTTATTTCACAAGCTCTGGTTATATCTTTCAGGAGAGATCTATATCTGATTCCTGTCAGCATGCACTTTTTAGCTTCATTAATCATATCTAGTTTTGATGGCTGTATATATATGGGCCATATGTGGGGTAGGCAATGAATGGCCATTCATTCAGTCTCTGGTCTAAACTATGCCTCCAATGAAGTCTGTGGATTCGTGTTGTGTAATTTGAGCCTAATATCCACTTTTCAGTGAGTATTACCATGTGTCTTTTCTATGATTGGGATTTCAGGATGATATTTTCTAGTCAATCCATTTGCCTATGAATTTAAAAGTCCCATTTCTTTTTGATAGCTCACTAGTACTCAATTTTGTAGATGTATCACTTTTTCTGAATCCATTCCTCTATTGAAGGGCATCTGGGTTCTTTCCAGGTTCTAGCTATTTAAAATAAGGCTACTATGAACATAGTGGAGCATGTGTCTTTGTTGTATGTTGGAGCATCTTTTGGGTATATGCCCAGGAGAGGTATAGCTGGGTCCTCAGGTAGTGGAATGTCCAATTTTTCTGAGGCACCTCCAGACTGATTTCCAAAGTGGTTGTACCAGTTTGCAGTCTCACCAATAATGGAGAGTGTTCCTTTTTCTCCTCATTCTCGTCAGCATTTGCTGTCACCTGAGATTTTTATCTGAGCAATTCTGACTGGTGGGAGGTGAAATCTCAGGATTGTTTTGATTTGCATATCACTGATGATTAAAGATGTTGAACATATCTTTAGGTAATTCTCAGCCATTCAATACTTCTCAACTGAGAATCTTTGGTACCCCATTCTTTGTAGCACTCTACCCCATTTTCAATAAGGTTATTTGGTTCTCTGGAGTTAAACTTTTTGAGTTCTTGTATATTTTGGATATTAGCCCTCTATCTGGTGTAGGATTGGTAATGATCTTTTCCCAATCTGTTGGTTGCTGTTTTGTCCTAAGGATAGTGTCCTTTGCCTTACAGAAGCTTTGCAGTTTTATGAGGTCCCATTTGTCTATTCTTGATCTTAGAGCATAAGCCATTGGTGTTTTGTTCAGGAAATTTTCCCCAGTGCCCATGTGATTGAGAATCTTCCCCACTTTTTCTTCTACTAGTTTGAGTGTATCTTGTTTGATGTGAAGGTCCTTGATCCAATTGGACTTAAGTTTTTTACAGGGTAATGAGAATGAATCAATCTGCATTCTTCTACGTGCTGACCTCCATCTCTTGAAAATGCTATCCTTTTTCCATTGGATAGTCTTAGTTCCTTTGACAATTTTCAATTGGCCATAGGTGTCAATCTATTAGTTTGAGTGTGTCTGGTATGATGTGGAGGTCCTTGATCCACTTGGACTTAAGCTTTGTACAGGGTGATAAGCATGGATCGATCTGCATTCTTCTACATCTTGACTTCCAGCTGAACCAGCACCATTTGCTGAAAATGCTATCTTTTTTCCATTGGATGGATTTGGCTCCTTTGTCAAAAATCAAGTGACCATAGGTGTGTGGGTTCATTTCTGGGTCTTCAATTCTATTCCATTGGTCTATCTGTCTGTCTCTGTACCAATACCATGCAGTTTTTATCACTATTGCTCTGTAATACTGCTTGAGTTCAGGGATAGTGATTCCCCCTGAAATCCTTTTATTGTTGAGGATAGTTTTAGCTATCCTGGTTTTTTTTTTAATTCCATATGAATTTGCAAATTGTTCTGTCTAACTCTTTGAAGAATTGGATTGGTGTTTTGATGGGGATTGCATTGAATCTGTAGATCGCTTTTGGGAAAATGGCCATTTTTACTATATTAATCCTGCCAATCCATGAGCATGGGAGATCTTTCCATCTTCTGAGGTCTTCTTCAATTTCTTTCTTCAGAGTCTTAAAGTTCTTATTGTACAGATCTTTTACTTGCTTGGTTAAAAGTCACGCGAGGTACTTTATATTATTTGGGTCTATTATGAAGGGTGTCGATTTCCTAATTTCTTTCTCGGCTTGTTTCTCTTTTGTAGAGGAAGGCTACTGATTTATTTGATTTTATACCCAGCCACTTTGCTGAAGTTCGTTTATCAGCTTTAGTAGTTCTCTGGTGGAACTTTTGATCCTTAAATATACTATCATATCATCTGCAAATAGTGATATTTTGACTTCTTCTTTTCCGATCTGTATCCCCTTGACCTCCTTTTGTTGTCTGATTGCTCTGGCTAGAACTTCAAGAACTATATTGAATAAGTAGGGAGAGAGTGGGCAGCCTTGTCTAGTCCCTGATTTTAGTGGGATTGCTTCAAGTTTCTCTCCATTTAGTTTAATGTTAGCAACTGGTTTGCTGTATATGGCTTTTACTATGTTTAGGTATGGGCCCTGAATTCCTATTCTTTCCAGGACTTTTATCATGAAAGGGTGTTGAATTTTGTCAAATGCTTTTTCAGCCTCTAATGAGATGATCATGTGGTTTGTTTTTTTTTCCCTTTGAGTTCGTTTATATATAGTAGATTATCTTGATGGATTTATGTGTACTGAATCATCTCTGCATCCCTGGGATGAAGTCAACCTACTTATGATGGATGATCGTTTATGTCTTCCAAGAACTTTAGTGACTTTTTCTCTCTCTCTCTCTCTCTCTCTCTCTCTCTCTCTCTCTCTCTCTCTGTGTGTGTGTGTGTGTGTGTGTGTGTGTGTGTGTGTGTGTGTGTGAATAGGGGGAAATTTCTGAAGCATTCCTTCTTTTTGGGTCCCTTTTGTTTACGATAAGTGAACTTGTGGCTTCATAGAAGGAATTGGACAGTGCTCTCTCTGTTTCTATTTTTTTTTTTTGAATAGTTTGAACAGTATTGGTATCAGGTCTTCTATGAAGGTCTGAAAGAATTCTGTACTAAACCCATGTGGTCCTGGGCTATTTCTGTTTGGGAGACTTTTAATATCTGCTTCTATTTCTTTAGGAGTTATGGGGTTGTTTAGATGTTTTAGCTGTTCCTGAATTAACTTTGGTACCTGGTATCTGTCTATAAAATTGTCCATTTCCTACAGATTATCAGCTTTGTTAAATATAGGCTTTTGTAGTAGTAACTGATGATTTTTACATTTCCCCAGATTCTGTTGTTATGTCTCTCTTTTCATCTGTGATTTTGTTAAATTGGATACCCTTTCTGTGCCATCTGGTTAGTCTGGCTAAGGGTTTATCTATCTTATTGATTTTTAGAAAGAACCAGCTCCTAGTTTTGTTGACTTTTGCATAGTTAATTTTGTTTCTACTTTGTGGATTTCAGCCCTGAGTTTGATCATTTCCTGCCTTTTACTACTCTTGTGTATATTTGCTTCATTTTGTTCTAGAGCTTTTAGCTTTGTTTTCAGACAGTTCATGTATGCTCTCACCTGTTTCTTCTTTGAGGCACTCAGAGATATGACTTTTCCTCTTAGAACTGCTTTCATTGTGTCCCATAAGTTTGGGTATGCTGTGCCTTCATTTTCATTGAATTTTAAAATGTCTTTAATTTCTTCCTTTATTTCTCCCTTGACCAACTTATCCTTGAATAGGGCATTGCTTAATTTCTTAATTTCCATGTATATGTGGTTTTTCTGTCCTTTTTGTTGTTATTGAAAACCAGCCTTAGTCTGTGGCAATCTGATAGGATGCATGGAATTATTTCTAACTTCTTATATCTGTTGAGGCATGTTTTGTGATGAACTATATGGTCAGTTTTGCAGAAGGTACCATGAGATGCTGAGAAGAAGTTATATTCTTTTGTTTTAGGATGAAATGTTCTATAAATATCTATTAAGCCCATTTGCTTCATAGCTTCTGTTAGTTTCTCTATGTCTCTGTTTAATTTCTGTTTTCATGATCTGTCCATTGATGAGAATGGGTGTTGAAATCTCCTACTATTATTATGTGAGGTGCAAATATTTCTTTTATGAATGTAGGTGTTCTTGCATTAGGAGCATAGATATTTATGATTGAGAGTTCATCTTGGTGGATTTTTCCTTTAATGAATATGAAGTGTCCTTTCTTATTTTTTTTTGATAACTTTTGGTTGAAAGTCGATTTTATTTGATATTAGAATGGCTATTCCAGCTTGTTTCTTCAGACCATTTGCTTGGAAAGTTGTTTTTAACCCTTTTACTCTGAGGTAGTGTCTGTTTTTGTCTCTGAGGTGTGTTTCCTGTATGCAGCAAAATAATGGTTCCTCTTTAGGTATCCAGCCTGTTTGTTTATGTCTTTGTTTTGGGAATTGAATCCATTTTTGTTAAGAGGTATTAAGGAATAGTGATTGTTGCTTCCCATTATTTTTGTTGTTAGAGTTGGAATTATGTTTGTATGCCTCTCTTCTTTTAGTTTCATTGCAAGGAGATTAATTTCTTTCTTTTTCTAGGGTATAGATTCCCTCCTTGTGTTGGAGTTTTCTGTCCATTATCCTTTGTATGGCTGGATTTGTAGATAGATATTGTGTAAGTTTGGTTTTGCCATGGAATATCTTGTTTTCTCCATCTATGTTAATTGAGAGTTTTGCTGGATATAGTACACTGGGCTGGCATTTGTGTTCTCTTAGGGTCTGTATGACATCTTTCCATGATCTTCTGGCTTTCACACTCTTTTGTGAGAAGTCTGGTACAATTCTGTTAGGTCTGCCTTTACATTTTACTTGACTTTTTCCTTTACTGCTTTTGTTATTCTTTCTTTGTTTTGTGCATTTGGTGTTTTGACTATTAGAAGACAGGAAGAATTTCTTTTCTGGTCCAATATATTTGGAGTTCTATAGGAATCTTGTGTGTTTCTGGGCATCTCTTTCTTTCTGTTAGGGAAATTTTCTTCTACAATTTTGTTGAATATATTGACTGGACCTTCAAGTTGGGAGTCTTAACACATTTTATATCTATTACTCTTAGGTTTGATCTTCTCATTGTGTCCTGAATTTCCTGCATGTTTTGGACTTGGATCTTTTTCTGTTTTACATTATCTTTGAGAGTTGTGTCGATGTTTTCTATGTTATCTTCTGCCCCTGAGATTCTCTCTTCTATCTCTAGTATTCTGTTTGTGATGCTTGCATCTATAACTCCTGATCTCTTCCCTAGGTTTTCTATCTCCAGGGTTTTCTCCCGTTATGTTTTCTTTATTGCTTATTTTTCCATTTTTAAATCCTAGATGGTTTTGTTCAATTCCTTCCCCTATTTGGTTGTGTTTTCCTAAAATTCTTTAAGGGATATTTGTGTTCCTTTTTAAGGGCTTCTTACCTATTTACTTGTGTTGTCCTGGATTTCTTTAAGGGAGTTATTTCGGTCCTTCTTAAAGTCCTCCATCATCATCATAAAATGTCATTTTTATGCGTTTCCGCATAAAGTTGCATTTCTGGTGTGTTTGAATATTCAGTATTTGCTTTGATGGGAGATCTGGCCTCTCATGATGCCAAGTAGTCTTGGTTTTTGTTGCTTAGTTTCCTGTGCTTGCCTCTTGTCATCAGGTTGTCTGTGGTGTTATATTGTCTTGCTGTCTCTGACGGCTCCTTGTTCTTTCTGTAGGTCTGTGTGTCAGTACTCCTGTAGACCACTTTTCTTTTAGACAGATCTGGGAACAGAGAGCTGCTCCTGGGTTTGTTTGACGTGAAGCCTCCATGCTGGTTGTTTAGGGCAGAAGAGTTGGTCTTACCTCTACTGTCAGGTGTGTGGGTTCTCCTGGGGACTGATTTTTAGCTTTTGGTGGAGGCAGAAACTTGAAGTGTCCTGCCCCTGACTGGTCCTAGGTCCCTGTGCCCAGAAGGTACATGTGGCGCTAGGTGATATCCTCTTGGGTCAGGAATATGGGCAGAAAGTAGTTGTCTCCTCTGAGTTCTCAGGAACTGCATTTCTGAGGATCCAGCTCTCTCTCCCATGGGATTTGGGTTCAGGGAGCTGTGGAATCAGTTCAGTTCAGTTCCAAGTACAGGCAGATTCCAGCAGGTTTCTGTATTCCTATATTCCTGTATCCAGAGGCACTACGCAGTTTTCTCTTGGGCTGGAATGTGAACAGAAATAGGCAGAAGAGGCAGTCTGCCTGAGGTTTCAGGATTGTCTGCATTTCTGGGAGTTCAGTTCGTTCCCCCACAGGATTTGGGTGCAGGGAGCTGAGGGATAGGTTCAGTTTAGTTCCTGCACAGCCAGAAACCAGAAGTGTCCTGTCCTATAGGACTTCGGCCTTTGTGTGTACTTGGAGCAGAAAATTTAGTCTTGCCTCTATTCTCATGTGTGTAGGTACTCCTTTTGACTGGCTTTTAGCTCTTGATGTAGGCAGAAACCTGAAGGGTCCTGTCTCTGACTACTACTAGGTCCCTGTGCCCAGAGGCCACAGATGGTACTAGGTGATCTCCTCTTCAGTCAGGAATGTGGGTAGAAAGTAGCTGTCTCCTCAGAGTTCTCAGGATTGTCTGCACTTCTGAGGGTCCAGCTCTCTCTCCCATTGGATTTGGGTGCAGAGAGCTGTGGGACCAGTTCAGTTCAGTTCCAGGAGCAGGCAGAAACCACTGTTTCCCCAAATTATCAGCTCATGTACATTGTGTTAGTACACGTTAATGAAAATAAATAAAACACATCCTTTTTTTTAAATTTTAGATTTTATTCACTCAATCAACAAAATTATTTTGAGATTCAGTCCTGTTGCAGAATGTATGACCAATTCATTTGTTTCTGTTGTTGATGTTTATTTCTTGACTTTGATTTCTCCTTAAATCATAAGATGGTTTATTCATGATAGTGAAATGTAAGATTCAAGATTCATAAACTTTCTATTCTCAAACACTATTAAGTTCTCTTTCCTTTTTATATCCCATTACATAGACTCATATCTTGTACAGGTAATGTGCTTCATTGTCATGGTAATGACATTAAAATTTTGTAGTATCAATTATGGTTCACTGTTGGTGCACAATTTATGGGGTTCTGGCATGGCATAACGTTTCTTTCCAGCATGGCATGAGAATAATTGCATTAGCAGTCTCTAAAGATTTCCTTTTTTTTCTTTTTAAATTTGGTGGTTTGTTTTCATTGTTTCTGTTTTTGTGGTTGTTGTATATGTTATTGTTTTTCATGCTATCTATTAGAAAGGGTTAAGTATTTTACTATCTCCATGATTATGGCCAATCCACTATATAAATAAACTCAAAGATAAAAACCACATGATCATTTTATTAGATGCTGAGAAAGCATTTCACAAAATTCAACACCCCTTCATGATAAAAGTCCTAGAAAGATTAGGAATTCAAGGCCCATACCTAAACATAGTAAAAGCCAGTAGCAAACCAGTAGCTACATCAAACTAAATAGAGAGAAACTTGAAGCAATCACACTAAAATCAGGGACTAGACAAGGCTGCCCATTCTCTCCCTACTTAATCAATATAGTAATCAATCCTAGCCAGAGCAATCAGAAAATTAGAGGAGGTCAACGGGATACAAATTGGAAGGGAAGAAGTCAAAATATCACTATTTGCAGATGATATGGTAGTATACTTAAGTGACCCCAAAAGTTAAACAACTTCAGCAACGTGTCTGGGTATAAAATTAACTAAAACAAGTCAGTAGCCTTCCACTACTCAAAGGATAAACAGACTGAGAAAGAAATTAGGGAAATGTCACCTTTCACAATAGTCCCAAATAATATAAAATATCTTGGTGTGATTTTAACCAAGCAAGTGAAAGATCTGTATGGCATGAACTTCAAGTCTCTGAAGAAAGAAATTGAAGATGATCTCAGAAGTTGGAAAGATCTCCCATGCTCATGTAGTGGAGGATTAATATAGTAAAAATGGCCATTTTACCCAAAGCGATCTACAGATTCAATGCAATCCCCATCAAAATTCCAACTCAATTCTTTATAGAGTTAGAAATAGCTATTTACAAATTCATTTGGACTAACAAAAAACCCAGGATAGCAAAAACTATACTCAACAATAAAAGAAGTTCTGGGGGAATCACCATCCCTGACCTCAAGCAGTATTACAGAGCAATAGTCAGAAAAACTCTATGGTACTGGTAAAGAGTCAGGCAGGTAGATCAGTGGAGTAGAATTGAATACCCAAAAATGAACCTACACACCTATGGCCAACTAAAAATTGTCAAAGGAGCTAAAACCATCCAATGGAAAAAAAGATACCATTTTCAACAGATGGTGCTGGTTCAACTGGAGGTCAGTATGTAGAAGAATGTAATCCATTTTCATTGCCCTTTAAAAATCTTAAGTCCAAGTGGATCAAGGACCTCCACATTAAATCAGATACACTCAAACTAATAGAAAAAATTAGAGAAGAGTCTCAAAAACATAGGCACTGCAAAATTTTCCTTAAATAAACACCAATGGCTTATGCTGTAAGATCAAGAATTGACAAATGGGACCTCATAAAACTGCAAAGTTTCCCTAAGGCAAAGGACACCATCTTTAGGACAAAACGGCAACCAACAGTTTTGGAAAAGATCTTTACAAATCCTACACCAGATAGAGGGCTAGTATCCAAAATATACAAAGAACTCAAGAAGGTAGACTCCAGAGAATCAAATACACCTATTAAAAATGGGGTACAGAGCTAAACAAAAAATTCTAAGTTGAAGAATATCAAATGGCTGGGAAGTACCCAAGGAAATGTTCAACATACTTAGACATCAGGAAAAGGCTAATCAAAACAACCCAGAGATTCTACCTCATACCAGGAAGAATGGCTAGGACAAAAAACTCGGGACAGCAGATGCTAGCGAAGATGTAGAGAAAGAGGAAAACTCCTCCATTATTGGTGGGAACTCTTCCATTATTATGGGTGCCAACTGGTACAACCACTCTGGAAATTAGTCTGGAGGTGCCTTAAAAAAGTGAACATTCCATTCACTACCCGAGGACCCAGCTATACCTCTCCTGGGCATATACCAAAAAGATGCTCCAACATCCAACAAAGATGCATGCTCTACTGTGATCATATATTATTTATAGTAGCTAGAAGCTGAAAAGAACCCAGATGCCTTTCAACGGAGGAATGGATTCCAAAAATGTGTTAGATCTACACAATGGAATATTACTCAGCAAATAAAAAACAGTGACTTCATGAAATTCATAGGCAAATGGATTGAACTAGAAAATATCATTCTGATTGAGGTAACCCAATCACAGAAAAACACACGTGGTATGCATTTATTGTTAAGTGGATATTAGCCTCAAATCTCTAATTACCCAACATGTAATCCACAGACCCCATGGAGCTCATGAACAAGGATGACTAAAATGTGGATGCTTCCACTCCTTGATAAAAGAGTGAACAAAAATATCCATAGGAGGGGATATGGAGGCAAAGTTTAGAGCAGAGACTGATGAATGGCCATTCAGAGCCTGTCGCACATGTGTCACTAAAACTAGATAAGATTGATGAAGCTAAAAAATGCATGCTGACAGGAACAGGATATAGATCTCTCCTGAGAGACATAACCAGAGCATGTCCAATACAGAGGTGAATGCTATTAGCAAACCACTGAATTGAGAATGGGACCTCCTTTGGTAGAATTAGAGGAAGGATTGAAAGAGCTAATGCCAACCAACCTGAGCTTTCAGGGTCTAAACCACTATCCAAAGTCTGTATATGGACTGACCCTGGGCTCCAACTGTGTATGTGGCAGAGAATAGCCTTGTTAGGGCACCAGTGGAAGGGGAAGCCCTTGGTCCGGCCAAGGTTCGACTCCTAGGGCAGGCAACATTGGTGGTGGTGGTGGTAAGGGTATGTGGATGGGGGTGAAACAACGTCATTGGGGAAGGAGAGGGGATAGGTGGTTCATGGACAGGAAACATGTTAAAGGAATAACATTTGAAATGTAAATAAAGAAACATATCCAATTAAAAAAAGGATAATGTCACTAGTTCTCTGACTATGGACATCCATTCATTCTCAAGTATTTGTGTCCATTCTTATTTCTGATGGAATTGTGCAAATTAAGCAATCACTATGGTGCAGATAGATTGATTCATGTTCTATGAATTTCTTGCTGACTTAACAACCACTTGCTAAAATAGCCTATACCAACAATTGATCTTTTATGAGGAGTATATTTTAATTTTTTCATATTATAGAGAAGTATTTTTGATATATGTATTATGGAAGTATAACACAAACTAGAATATTTTAATAAGAAATTTATTACTTATTTCTTATAAATTAAAACCTTAACATAAAGTACAAGTAGTATTTCTTAGTGTTTTAACTTAAATATTAAAGTCCCATAATTACCTAGCTATTTGTTCCATTTCAATTGTAGCATAATTGTTCCTACATATAGAAAAATAATTCTGAATATAACAGCAAAATTTACCTTGTAATGCACATATAAAAAAATTAGGAAAAAAATATTTAAAGAAAAATTCATTAAAGGAATACAGTTTTAATGTTCAAGGAAATGTTTAAATTATTATAAGAATGTGAAGCTTTGTAATAGAAAAGGCAAAATGCAGAAATAGGGAGTCTAGAGAGGCAATTTTACCTAATAATATAACTGGGGTATGCCTTAAATGATTTGATTTCTTTATCCTTTTTGTAGTCCCCATTTCTATCTGCATTTCATACATCTAATTTCTTTTTAATGCCTCAATTCTTTGGATCTTAGGTGCAGGCTATAAAATCTGGTAGGGTACAGATATTCAATAGAATTGTGGAAATGGATTTCTAGGAAAATAGAACTGATTCATCCTGTCTTATTTTCACACATTTCTCACCTTCCTTCTGTCTCTCTTAACTCACATAAACCATCCTTTCCTCACGTAGAAGAGCTCTAAATCTCCGACACTAGTGATGCTTTCCTTCATCTCTAGCTTGTTACCATTGCTAGTTTACCTTAATTGTGCGTTCTGAACAACAGGATCAAATGGTTTTAAGGGCATTCTCCTTTTTCCCTTCATTTTTTATTGGATATTTTCTTTATCTACATTTCAAATGTTACCCCCCTTCCTGGTTGCCCCTGTAGAAGCCTCCTATCCCATCACCCCACCCTGCTTGCATGAGAGTGCTCTCCCACACACTCACCCACTCCTTCCTAGTATGTTCATGTGTTACTGACTCATCCCAATCAGAAAGCACCAAATTTATAACACTGTATTTTGTTAATCACTGGAAATTTTACTCATACAGTTCCAAATGACTCATTGTTAGATTTATTCCACAATATTTGCAAGGAATCACATAACTCTACATTGAAGAATGTGCATACTGCTTCTTCTTCTTCTGCCAAGACTTTGCCATGTCATTTGTGGGAAAGGTGACTGTTGACATTGATCTTAATTGGTCTTCATCAATGTCATATCTTCCTGACGTAAGTTTCAGTTATAGCCATCACTAGTTTTCAACATCCTAAATATTGATGGTACATTGCTATATGTGGGAATTTAAAATTAAAGGGAATCTGTAAGATGTGAAGTAGAAGCTGCACAAACCATACATGAGTTACTAAAGAATTCTGTGCATTGGAACAAATGTGACATGTGGATTTGAGTGACAACTTTCTTTAAAATTCTAAGAATAGTTATTTTTATTTCCAAGGCTAAAGGGCAACTTCCCATGGTTTTAAGCTAGTAGATTTCTCTGGGTATGTACTGAAATATTAAACAATCAGATACTGCTAAGTTAATTATGACAAATACATTATCATCACTTTCCTTGAAGTAGTCAAGGACTCTATTAATTTGTTTTATTATTTCTTTTTTGGGAGGTGTTGTGTTTTTCTTTTGGTTTTTAATTTTTACTTATTCATTTTGCATCCACGCTTACTGCCATTCCTTCTGGTCATCCACTCCCACATCCTTCTTCTTCCACCTCTTCTCCTCTGAGAGAGTGGAGCTCCACCCCCTGGGTATCCCTGCACCTTGGCAATTAAGTCTCTGTGGATCTAGAAGCATCTTCTCCCACAGTGGCCAGAGAAAGTAGCTTAGCTAAAGAAAATATCCCAGAGAGGGAACAGCTTCTGGGATGACCCCGCTCTAGTTGTTCAGGACCCACATGGAGACAAAGCTGCACATCTTTGTATGGGAATGAGGTTTACATCCGGCATGTATTCTTAAGTTGGTGGATCAATCTCTGAGAGCCCCAAAGGTCCAGGTTAGTTGACTCTATTGGTCTTTTTGTGGAGTTCCTATCTTCTTCAGGGCAAAAGTAAAGTTTTTTCAATAGTCTAAAAGGAAAAAAGAGGAGAGGTTCTGGGGAGGGAGAGAGAGATATCTAGGTAAAGTTTGATTTCTAAACAAGGAGTGGATATATTCTACTATTTTTACTCATGAGGAAAGTGAGTTTTGCAATGTGAATATGCCTTGAAGTATCCATGAAGCTGATGCCTACTGCAAAACATTCTGTGGAAGAAGGGAAGAGATAGGATAGTTTGAAATACGGTCAATTTTTATTCCATAATACATCAGTCTTCTTAATACTTGGGAATTGTAAAATTATACACATCTATAGGTTAACAAATTATTCATCACTGGCTTTGGGTTTCACGGAAGTCACATCATCAAGCTTTTGTGATCCGTTGAGCACTTACAATTATGCCTTTCTTCCATATAAACACTGCTCAGGGACTTTATCTATTTTAAAATCGCAGGCAACAAATAAAGTGAAAACTGAAAGGCAAACCATAAAAATGTGTGAGATGCTGTGCTCATTGACAGGTTGTATCATCACATAGGTGTCATGCAATAGTTCAGTCCTACCCAGAATTGAGTCCCTTTCTCCTTCATTTTACTTTGCTCCAATGATAACCTCACTTCTTCCCCTCAAAAACAGTCCTTCAGTGACACTGGAAAATACATATTTCTTTTCCTAAAAAGAAAAAAAAACTCCATAAAATTTGCCATGGATATTTTGCCTAAGGTTACACAGCAAGTGGCCAGCAAAACTCAGATGAAAATATAAAAGTAATTTAAACACATCTAGCAGTGATGAATGTAATTTGTAGTACACGGAGTATTTGAATGTATTTTTCCTGCTGGGGGCATTTGATTAAAAAAAGACAAGGTGAAGTGTAATCAAATTATCTATTTAAACTCTCCTGCCCTAGAGAGTATATGGATTTAATAACCTAATAGTAGGTCGAGCAGAACAATATGATCTATGATTTTATTATGTAGAATTATCACTATTTTATTTTCCTCCTTGTAAAAGGTTAACAGTTGATTGAAAAATAGAAAATAAATAGTAAAGCGGTATCTATCTTCTAATATTTCTTTAAAGCAGTTCACAGTTTTAAGAGACATATATCTGTGAGAGCAGAATTACAGTGTTTCTGTCAGAAAATAAAGGGTTCGACATCATAGGATCTTACTTTATTGAAACATCACCTTTAGCTTCCTAAATCCAGTGTAGATTTCTTCTCCTTCATCTTCTTCCTCTTCCTCTTCTTTTCTTCTACTTCCTCCCTTTATTAATTGTTAATATTTTCATTATTTAAAGTAATTGTAAAATTTAAATATATTTTGATCATCTTTTCTCCTCCTGCAATTCCTTCCAGTTCGTCTGCCACACCCTATCCACGCCACTTTAAGTACTTTCTTAAAATAAAACAATACAAAACAAAAAACAAAACCCCATACAGCAACAAAATCCACTACAACTAAGAAAACAAAGTTAAACCACACTAAAAATGTAGACAAAACCAAACTATAACAAAATTAAAGCACTTGCATATGCATATGCACACACACACACACACACACACACACACACACACACAAACACACAAACAAACACTCCAAACTAATACCCATATGTTGGTCAAATACTCTTGAACATGAGGCCATTTTTGAAGTGGTTGATATATCCAGTCACTCTATTGGAGAAAACTGATTTTCTCAATAGGTACATGTGGGAGTTCAGGAGTTACTTTTTGCCCTGCTGGTTAGGTTTTCATTTCTGCATTTTTAAATCTAAAATAAAATACGATAAAAATAAAACAAAATAGAAAACTACTACATGAAATTTGGGGAAAAAAGGACCAATTTTTTACACACACACACAGGAATGCCATAAAAATATTTAACTAGAATCCATATTCCATGCTCAGAAGACCTGGTGCAGGCACTGGGCATGTTCTTACTATTTCTTCAAGCTCCTGTGACCTTTGCTCATGTTAATTTAAAGGGCAGTGTTTCCTTGATGAGCTTTGCCTCCTCTGTATTTTACACTCTTTTTGCTTCCTCCTCCATTGTTTCCCATCAGCTCTGAAGGGAAGGATTTCATCAAAACATCTTGTTTATAGCTAAGTAATCCCAGGTCTCTCACCCTTTGAATAATATCCGGCTGTGGGTCTTCATATTTGTTCCCATTTACTTCAAGTGGAAGCTTTCCTTATAATGTGTGACCATGACACTATCTACGAGAATAATATTATTTCTGATGTTTTCTATTGAACATGCTAGTAAAACTATGAATATTTCCTATTTACATTTTTTATTTTCTTTATCTTAATTAAGTATTTCTTATTTTATGTTCCCCTAACCCTCCTCCTTTTATTTTTTCCATCTTTACCGCCCTAACATTGTTCACTGGGGTTCATCTTGGGGACCAAGGGCTTCCCCTTCCACTGGTGCTCTTACTAGGATATTCAGTACCTTTGGGCCCAGGGTAGTCCATGGTCTTTGGGTAGTGGTCCCTGGAAGCTCTGGTTGGTTGGCATTGTTGTTCATATAGGGTCTCAAGCCCCTTCAAGCTCTTCCAGTCCTTTTCTCTGATTCCTTCAATGGGAGTCCTGTTCTCAGTTCAGTGGTTTGCTGCTGGCATCCTCCTATGTATTTGCCCTATTCTGACTGTGTCTCTCAGGAGAGATCTACATCCGGTTCCTGTCGGCCAACACTTCTTTGATTCATCCATCTTATCTAATTGGGTGGCTGTATATGTATGGGCCACATATGGGGCAGGCTCTGAATGGGTGTTCCTTCTGTGTCTGTTTTAATCTTTGCCTCCTTATTTCCTCCCAAGAATATTCTTGTTCCTCTTTTAAAGAAGGAGTGAAGCATTCGCATTTTGGTCATCCTTCTTGAGTTTCATGGGTTCTGTATATCTAGGGTAATACAAGCATTTGGGCTAATAGCCACTTATCAATGAGTGCATATCATGTGTGTTTTCCTATGATTGGGTTACCTCACTCAGTATAATATTTTCCAGTTCCATCCGTTTTCCTATGAATTTCATAAAGTCGTTGTTTTTGATAGCTGAGTAATATTCCATTGTGTAGATGTACCACATTTTCTGTATCCATTCCTCTGTTGAAGGGCATCTGGGTTCTTTCCAGCTTCTGGCTATTATAAATAAGGCTGCTATGAACATAGTGAAGCACGTGTCTTTGTTATATGTTGAGGCATCTTTTCGGTATATGCCCAAGAGAAGTATAGCTGGGTCTTCAGGTAGTTCAATGTCCAATTTTCTGAGAAACCTCCAGACTGATTTCCAGAATGGTTGTACCAGTCTGCAATCCCACCAAAAATGGAAGAGTGTTCCTCTTTCTCCACATCCTCTGCAGCATTTGCTGTCACCTGCGTTTTTGATCTTAGCCATTCTCAGTAGTGTGAGGTGAAATCTCAGGGTTGTTTTGATTTGCATTTCCCTTATGACTAAAGATGTTGAACATTTCTTTAGGTGTTTCTCAGCCATTTGGCATTCCTCAGGTGTGAATTCTTTGTTTAGCTCTGAACCCCATTTTTAATAGGGCTATTTGTCTCCCTGCATCTAACTTCTTGAGTTCTTTGTATATTTTGGATATAAGCCCTCTATCTGTTGTAGGATTGGTAAAGATCTTTTCCCAGGCTAAAATTTTGTATTCATGTGTACAGGTTGGCAAGGAATGGACTGTGCTCTATAGTTTTCATCAACTTGGTGTAGGGGCATGGAATGGTTCTGTGTGTATTGAAGTAATAAATTCGGTACACCAAAACCTGGTTGCTCCAAGACGAGTGACTCTTCACTTTTACCAGCTTTTTTTGTATAAACCTTGCCACTCACATTATTTCTGATTGGTAAAGATGCCTACAGCCTTTAGCTGGGTAGAAGAGAGGTAGGTGGGGCTCCACATCTCTGGCTTAGGGACTCAGGCAGGGACAACAAGAGGGAGAGAGAAATGAAAGGAGGAATTGTTATGATCTAGGTGGATTGTGAGCACAGGACCACAAGAGCTTGCCTGTTGGAGTAGGATCAGCCCAGGCAGAAATATCATAGAGGGATAATATGTGCCCAGCTCTAATACATTTAAGTTTATTATAAATATGGAGGCTTTTGTGTCTTTTATTTGGAAAATACATGGTCTAAATGGGGTAAAATTCCCAAAATAATATTCACCCCAACCACTTGACCAAACCTAACCTACACTTGGGAAAAGGGAATCTCATTTGAGGAAGTGTCTCTATTTAGTTACCACATAGGCATGTGTTTCGGATACTTATTGATTGATATTTGATGTATGAAAGCACAGCCCATTGTGAGTGATGCCACTTCCACTTCTTCAGAAATATGCTATGAGATTATATATATATATATATATATATATATATATATATATATATGAAATGAACCAAGGAATGCAATCTAGTAAGCAACATCACTGTTTGTTCTTGCTCCCAGTTACTGTTTGACTTTGGAGGAGCAATGATTAATACAATAGAAAGTAGAATGGCTTTAAATAGATTCACCCATGTTCTCTATATTTTAACCACTTAGATGCAGTGGTCATGCAGTTACCAGTATGTTCCATTTTCCTTTTCTATTAAGGTTTTAGTTCTTTGAGGATTTCATATATGATTGTTATATTTAAATCATGCTCTCAACTTCATACTTATTCTCTCCTCCCCAACTCTCCCTAATCACTTTTAAATTTATGGCACATATATTTTTATATTTACAACTTGTGGAGAGTACTTAGTGTTGCTTGTATGAGCATGTGTTTAGAGCTGAGCACTCAAGACTATATAAACTAAGAGAGAATTTGTTTCTGGAAAAAACTCATTCTCTTTCCTCTCAGAATTCATTGATTTTCTGTTGCTCTTCATTTAGCTGGTAGGGCCTTGTGACATTTTCCCTATGAACAGTGGCACGTTGATTGGTGTTGTCATCATGCAGACCTTGTTTCTGAAACTATATTGTTGATATTTTCTGTGTGCAGCTTCCTTATATCTAGGACACAGTATCTGCCATCACACACCGTGATCATCTAGCTTTTACAATCTTTTGTCACCTCTCAAATGGACTTTTCCAAGACTTAAGTGTCAGGATTATAGTTTACCAGAACATGACCAGTACATTTTTACCAGTTGTGGATGTTCCATAATCTATTTAATGATCCCAGAATTGGGGGATTGTGTGAGTTTTAAAATTGCCTGTGGATATAAACATAAATGTTTATAATACAGTTAGAAATTATATTGATTTGGAAACAAAGCAGTAGTGGGTCATCTTCCAAGGTCTGGGACTCTCAAGTCACAGGAAGATGTCTAGATTTACAGTATCATGAATGAAACCTCTAGCTATTGAAGAGGCTATAAGTCAAATTAGACTTGGTTATTGGTTAGTAAAAGTGTCACTGTTTTACCATAGCGGGTGTTTTTCCTGGTAATATTGCTGTGCTTAACAGCCTTCGGGGCTGATTCACAGTATTGATTACTTTTTTCTTTTGGAAGTTTGTATAGCACTTTGCAATCCTATGAGAACTAATCTTCAAGAAGAAGGACGATCATAGGTCAATTCTTGATTGCTTTCTTTAATGCTGGAGACCACAGTATACAGTACCTTTACCCACAGTGTTTAGTCTTTTTCTTTTCTTTTTTCCTAGGAAAGGGTTGATTTGGCTTACATTTCCTCATTACTGTACATCAGTAAAGGACGTCAGTACAGGAATTCAAGCAGGGCAAGAACTTGAAAGCAAGATTTGATGCAGAAGCAAGCCATGGAGGATGGTGTTTACTGTCTTGCTTCTCAAGGTATGTATAGCCTGCTTTGTTTATTCCACATTCTTTCTTTTTTTCTTTCTTTAATTGTTTTACTTAATAATTACCTTCGTTTTTATTGGATATTTTCTTTATTTATATATCAAATGTTATCCTCTTTCCTGATTTCCTCTCCAGAAACCTCCTATCCCACCTTACCCACCCACCTCTGGCTTCTATGAGGGTGCTCCCCTAACAAATCCACCCACTCCCTCCTGCTTCCCTGCCCTGGCATTCTCCTACACTGGGGCATTGAGTCTTCATAAGAACAAGCACCTCTCCTCCCATTGATGGGGATCGATCCCACATACAGTCACCAAACACTATTGTGGATGCAAAGAAGTGCATGCTGACAGGAGACTGATATAACTGTCTCTTGAGAGGCTCTGCCAGAGCCTGACAAATACATAAGTAGATGCTCACAGCCAACCATTGGAGATAGGGTCCCCAATGGAGGATTTAGAGAGAAGAATGAAGGAGCTGAAGGGTTTGTAACCCATAGGAAGAACAACAATATCAGCCAACAAGATTCCCCAGACCTCCCAGGGACTATACCACCAATGAAAACATGCACATGGGGGGACTCATGGCTCCAGCTGCATACGAGGCAGAGCATGGCCTTGTAGGACATAGTGCTATTCACAAGTTTGTAAGGCAGCCAAGTATTATTCTTACTCATAATCCACAAGGAATAGAGTTCTGGGATGTTCCTAATTTCCCAACATACCAGTACTGCTTAGCTGTAGAAATAAATGAGAAGCTTATTTACTTATTCACAAGATATTTGACTTACCACATTAAATAGCTAAAAAAATTATTGTTGTTTTATGCAAGTGCAGATTGCCTATTTTTTATGTTACCAGAGAAATAAGAATTTCATTTTGACTCATTGTTTTTTATTTATGCACATTGTACATTTCTAAAAGAATATAATTTTAATTATAAAAATGTTTTTACACTGTGATTATAAAATAATATACTAATTAAAATTACTGAGAGTATAGAAGTCAAGATATATCAGTAGATAAAATATCTAGCTTTACAAGCTTCACACACTTAAACTGGATTATTTCAACATACATAAAGTTACAAAGCAAAACCCTAGTCTACAGAGTTTCCCTCTGAAAGTCATACATGTGCCAAGCAACCAGAGCTTCCAGGGACTAAGCCACTACCTAAAGACTATACATGGACTGACCCTGGGCTCCAACCTCATAGGTAGCAATGAATATCCTAGTAAGAGCACCAGTGGAAGGGGAAGCCCTTGGTCCTGCCAAGGCTGAACCCGCAGTGAACGTGATTGTTGGGGGGAGGGCGGTAATGGGGGGAGGATGGGGAGGGGAACACCAATATAGAAGGGGAGGGGCTAGGGGAAACTGGGAAAGGGAATAATAATCAAAATGTAAATAAGAAATACTAAAATTAATAAAGAAAAAAAATTTAGCCATAGTCTTTCCATTCTTCTTTGTTTAAAAGTTCACCAGTGAATACTCTTAAATAATGGACAGAAGAGCTGTTACAGACTGATAGTCCTTCAAATCTTCCAATGTTTTCAAAATCCAAACTTTCTTGAAAAGCCTCAAATTTCTGAAATCCAGGCTCTTATAAAAGCATAAGTAAATTCTATTCTTTTTATTCCAAAAGGAAAGATGCGAGTGCTAAAATAATCACATTTATTGCAAAGCTAAAGCATTTTGGTAGAGCTCCACATTTTGTAGCCGAGTGCATAACATCTAGATCTCATGATACTCATGATCTTTGCTGCTCCAAAGGGCTTGGGCTGCTACACTTTTCTAACTCCATCCATGGCAACACACATATTATTTCTTATAGGGTCAGATTTGCTTCCTACTTCCTATTGTTCTTGTTTGTCATTTCAGTCTGGGTATCTCCAACATGTGGAAAACTCTACCACACCTAAGGCATTTTATTCATAAACAGCATCTAGTGACCTTTTTGGATATTCCAATTTTGGCATTGTTGTGACAATCAAATACTCATGAGAGGAAATACAGAACAAAGAACGGGGCAAAGATGGAAGGAAAGGCCCTCCAAAAACTGCCCCACTTGGGGATCCATCCCATACGTACCCACCAAACTTAGTCACTACTGCTGATGCCAAGAAGTGCTTGCTGACAGGAGCCTGATATGGATGTCTCCTGAGAGGCTCTACCAGAGCCTTACTGATACAGATGCTTGCAGCTAACCATCAGACTGAGCATGGAGACCCCAATGGAAGAGTTAGAGAAATGACTGGAGGAACTGAAGGGGTTTGCAACCCAATAGGAAGAATAACAATATCAATCAACCAGACTCCCCAGAGTTCCCAGGGACTAAACCACCATCCAAAGAGCACATATGGAGAGACCCATGGCTCCAGCCATATATGCAGCAGAGGACAGCATTGTTGGGCATCAATAAAAGGAGAGGACCTTTGTCCTGGAAATGCTTGATGTCTCAGTGTTGGGCAATGCCAGGGCAGGGAGGCAGGAGTGGGTGGGTGAGGGAACATCTTCATAGAAGTAGGGGGAAGGGGAATGGGAAAGGGGATAACATTTCATATGTAAATACATAAAATATCCAATATAAAGAGATATTTATAGACCTTAAAAATAGATTTTTTCAACTGCACTATAACCAATAGCTGTGTTTCATAGACACATTTTATCCCAGACACAAAATACCACATATCAGCTGCTTTCCTTGTCTTCAAAGCCATTAAACCCAGTCACATGAGAAACTCTTATGCAATAGTTGTCAAATTCTACTACAGCATGATATAGACTTATGCCTCCAATGGTACAGAGGTATGTGTGTGTGTGTGTGTGTGTGTGTGTGTGTGTGTGTGTGTGTGTGTGTGTGTGCTAATCACAGCTAACATTTTTCTCATAGGTAGTCAGTACTTATTATCCCAAAGATCTTGGACTCTGATCAATTCTTTTCTTCCACCATTGCTTCCCTTTTTTGCACTGTTATCTTTCAATTTTCCACAAATCATACTGTTATGTTTTCTGAATACAAATTTCAAATGTTTTCTTAATCCTCTTCAAGCAAGATCACCATACTTGTTAGAACACTGCACCATGGAAGTTTCTAACAAACTTCATTTTTGGTCATGTTCTGCTACTCTTACAGAACACCAATCTGAAGACTTCGCTTCATGGATCCATTTCCTCAACAGAGAGTCTCCTTCCTAGCTCTATCTACCTTTGTGCCCAGCTGAGAAAAAATAACTAGCAAAAAGAGAATCTAGAGCAAATTCTCTTCATATTTGAAGAGACAGAAATGACATGGATCTAATGACACCTATACAATAAACATATAATTTGAACGACCCCTTTCTAAGACATTTGATATGAAACTGTTAACACCCAAGCCTTTTTAAAATATTTCATATTATTATAAACAATTAAAATTGTTTATGAACAGCAGTTTACAAATATTAGAAACCAATTATGCTATATAGAAATTTTAACTTATTGCATTTTGTATTAGTTTTCTTACAGGTTGCTATTATTTTTCATGAACTTTAGTCCTTCAAATACAAGTTATACAGTTAAATCAATGATGCATAACATAGCATTATATACTCTTGAAAATATGAGAAGCATTAAAAATCATTTATTAAATCTTACACTAAAATTCCTTGAAGTCTTTAAATTATGCTTAATCCTAACTACTAAAATGGAAGTACTTTGAATCACTTTAAAATACTGTAATTGCCTTTTCCTCTGAAAGAAACAATTAAAATAAACAGTAAAATTTAACTTAAACTGTAATTTACATAAAATATACACATTTTCCATTTCCATGACTGTTATCATATATACACACATGTGTCACCCAAATTGGACTGATGATATGGAGGATAGAATAGTCTGGAAGACTTCATCCTTCAAGAAGTTGCTCAAATTTATTAATAAATGTTCATTTTCATTTGAACCAAGGTTTTTATTCTACCATAGAGTACAAATTAAATATAACAAAGTTAAATTATTCAATAGTATAAAGAAAGTACAGAACATTCTCAATATATCAGTTATTGTTTTGTGTAACACACATGTAAATAGTATGTTGAGATGCTAAAACTAAATGTTTTCCAAGTTCTCTCTCTCAGCCTATTATGTGGCTCTGTATCTCTTGTGTGCTGCAGGAGGAATCATCTCTGATGATGGTTGAGCAAGTGAATGATATATGAGAATTGCACAGTGGCATTAGAAATGTTTTTTTCTCTTACATTCTGCAAGTAGAACATTTGGGTTTACTCTAGGTTCCTTGGATACTTAATCTCAGGTCCTTGGTAACCCAAGCATCATTGGGATATGAACTATTTCATAGAGTGGGTCTAACACCAAGTCAAACAGTGGTTGATTATTCCTATGAGCATTATTTCACCATTACACTAGCATATCTTACAGATTGGACACCATTGTAGATTGAAGACTTTGAAGCTGGCTTGGTGTTTATTCTTCTTCTTTGGTAGAATGCAGGCTAACTTCCTGAACTAAAGACATGTTAGTACATAGGGGTTAGCTCCATGTAGACAACAGCTCTCCTGCTCAACAAGTTGTGTAGGTATTTTCTTTAAGATTGGGTCTTGCTATCAGTTTGCTAAGAACAACTTACAGCCTTATCAACATCCTGGCCTATAATGGAGATCCTAGCCGACCCCTTACTAACAGTTCAACTATTTATAGTACAGTTATTATACTAAGAAGCTTCATTTGGTAATGAGAGACATCTAATTGTGGCTTGGTCTCTCTGTTATTGACTGTTTCATTTAGATCACATTTATATATGTATAGATTTTAGAAAGCTTCTACTGTGTATAATTGCCGTACTTCTCCTCAAATGACCCCTTTCAGCTGTTTTTCTCCTATTCCATTCCTCTTTCATCTCTGCTCTTAGTGTTCCAAGCTGATCCTGGTATTTAAGTACAAACTATTGTTTATAACTCTCTATTCTATTTCTATATTGTGGAGAGCTTTTCTTTTGCTCCCTAGTCCTATACTCTGTACCGAAACTCTGTGATTCTTCATATTGAAATTGGCTATCATTGACTTAACAGCTAATATCCACTTTTATGAAAATGAATACTATATTTCTCTTTCTGGGTCTGAAATTCCTCAGTCAGGTTATTTTTTTTACTTCCATCCATTTACCAGCAAATTTTGTTTTGTCACTTTTCTATTCAATGGCAGATTAATAACCCATTGTGCAAATGCACAATTTTTTTTTATTCTTCTTGTGAGAGGCATTTGGATTGTTTCTAATTTCTGACTATTATGAATACAGCAGCAGTGAACATAGTTTATTAAGTAATTCTGTGGTAAAAATAAGATTCCTTTGGGAATGCCTAAGAATTTTAGAGATGGTTCTTGACATAGTCCAGTTTTCAACTTCCCAAGGAACTATCAGATAATGTTCCATAATGGATGTACAAGTTTGTCTCTTGGAACACCCAGCATTAAGTGATATGGCTGCATCAAATCTCAACCCATAATATTTGGGAAGGTTCACAGAGAAAGAGCTAGAAAGAATGTGCAAGAGCCAGATAGAATGGATAACACCAATGAAACAAGGCTTTCTAAATAAAACAGGAGTGTTGAACATATGCACAAGAATTCGCTCAGAGAGACTCAGGCAGCATGCACAGGGCTTGAATATGCCTACACCAGATGGAGTCCTAGAAGTAATCACGTGCCTCCATCCCTATCCTGGAAACTATCTCCAATTGATAACCACTTGCAAATCAAAATGTTTCTTCCGAGGAGTCTCACGAAACAAACAAACAAACAAACAAACAAACAGCAAAGCAAAGCAAACAAAACAAAATTTACTCCTAAGGATAGGCTACTTGTTCAGCAGTTTATGGCCAACAGAAAACAAATTTAAGGGCACTTTGACGGTTTCTTATCTCATAATATCATGAAATATTTTATATTTTTTTAATTTTGTCTTTTTATGAGTTTTTACTGTTGTTTTTCCTCATTTTTTTTCTCTACTGGTCCTCTGTGTATATAATATGGCTCCAAGATTTGTGCTTTTATGGAATTCTCCTAGCCCTCCCTCTACCTCCCCCTGACCATCCACTACTCCTCCTTTTCTCTTCCAAACAAGGAAGGCATCCCATGGATATCAACCAACTTTGGCATACCAAGTTGCAGTATAACTATGGACTAGGATTATCTTTTCTTATTGAAGCTAGAAAAGCAACCCAGTTAGGGGAAAGGGTTCCAAAGGCAAGGGACAGAGTCAGAAACAGTTCTTGCTTGTGATGTTGGGAGTTCCACATTAAGACCAAGCTATACAACTCTTACAGGTATACAGAGGGCCTAGGTCATTCCCTTGCATACTCCCTTGGTGGTTCAGTGAAGTGGGGATTTCTGGTTTCGTTTGAGATTAAGTTGTGTCATGTCATGTCTTTCCTGGAAGCTGTCTTATCAGAGGATGTTCTGCTGAAGCAGACATGTGAGAAGGTGTTTTGCTGAGAAGAGATAGGTGGTGTCTTTTCTGGAAGCTATCTGGTAAAAGAGCAAGGGATGTTTTACTGGAGCAGATAATTGAGAAAACACCTGTTTGGAAAAAGTATACATACATCCCAACAGACACCAGATGATGCTCTTGCAATAATTTGTCTTGCTTTATTTACTGATCTTTGCTTGTCATGACTACTTCCATTGGAAGAAATAAATATCCTTCACTGGAAGTAGAGAGTAAAGACCCAGTGAACTTCTGGTTAGTATTCTATGATGCTTCTTAAGTTCTTATCCCCTTTCTTAACAAGAAATACATAGTCTTCCTCCATTGTACTAGGTAGATGAAGAATGTATCTATTTATCTTTTTGATAGTCTACCAATTTCATGAAATAAGCCAATCAATAACAACAAAAAAACCCACAACATCAGGTATATTTGATTTATGTTCTTTCCTTGCTTCACTGAGAGGAAAATCTTTCACATTAAATCCCTGTTATGAGAATAGAGTATAGATTGAAGACTGCATCACCAGTCAAATATAGACATACATTAATAAATAATGACAAAGTTTGCTCTAATAATTAGTGTTTACATAAAGTGAGATGACACATTAATGCTAAACTAAAGGCAAATTTAAAAGAAAAAACTTTACTGGGTATTGAGAATAATTTTACTATAGTTAATTAATTTTGAAAATTGTACACATAATTGTATATCAATATTATATTCATCCTTCTTTTTCACCATTCTAGATCTTGTAATGCTTCCTCTTCTCAAATTTTTACCTCTACATATACATGTACATACACACACATTTAAAAACTGATTTCCCTTATTAGTGTATGTATGTGTGTGTGTGTGTGTGTGTGTGTGTGTTAAATCATACACATTCAGAATTAGAAAACCTATCAGGGAACATGCCCCTGGAGGTATTTAATTCTCCTTCTTTTATAAGGGAAAAGTGCTTAGAGCTCTTAATCTAAGTGTGTGGATTTGGAAATTTTCTCCAACTGTATTTGCTTGTAAATAGTTCTAGAGTAAATAATAGTAGAACACAGTAGGAAGTTGTATAAAGGGAGAAATAGGTGAAACATGGAGCATTACATGTTGAGAGAGTGAAGGAAATATAGAATGAGGGAAATGGAAGAAAGAAAGAAAAATAACAACAAAGATATGTAAGAAAACATACAGTAAATATTTTATGATCTTATGTAGAAATGTGTTCATTTGTGTGTAGCTATATAAGTGTACATTAATACATAATACTACATGCAGTGGTATTGTGCTACAAATATTGACATGACTTTCTTCAGGAGTCATGTCCTATCTTAAAAACAACGAATCAACACCGACAATCATCACAACCACCAAAATAAAAACAACAACACCTCAATACCAGTCATGAGAAATTCTGCTTCAAGCTGTCGGTCAGTTGGATAAAGGAGTCTTCCAAACCAATATAGAATATTGCCATGGCCCTTAATTGTCTTTGAGAACATTAGAGTAAAATTTATCATAAAGTCAATATATACCTCAAGTACAGGACTTGAGAGAATCCATCTAGAACCAGCTTGGAATAGTCCTCTCTGATATCTAGTGATGTCTAAAGGTGCTATTCAATCTCGTGAGGGAGAAATGCAATTGAAATTCCTATACAACTTTAAAGCCTATTAACAAGAACAACATCTGACTTAGAAAGATGTTCATTGGTGCACTTGGGGCATTTACATTTGAGGGGAATAAACAGATGCCTGACTCTATATTAGGCCTTTTAAAAAGGAGGGAATATTTACCTAATAATATTTAATAGTTGCTACAACAATAGTTAGTACTATAATTGACTGAAGTAATATAAGATGTTAATATGTATTAAATGCATAATCTCAGAGATAATGATGGCTCTTCATTGAAGAAGCTTCTTTTTACCGTGTTTGGTTACTGTTATATGATCCATACCAGTTAAAATGTGTTGAAAATGTACGCATGTTCTCTCTATCTCAAGTGATACATCTACAATGTTACCTCTATCTGAAGTTCAGACAGAAAAAGACATATAAGAAGGGGTAGAAAGAGAAACAGGATGCATGATGGAAGATAGTAGGTTCTAGACAAACCAAAGTGAAAGGACAGAACCCACTTGTGAAAGTTTTTGCTTTGGTTTGCATATTCACACTTCAGCATGTACAATCATACTCTAATATATACACATGCACTACTATGAAGACTACTACTATATAAATGAATAACCGAACTGACAATAAACTAAAAATATGCAACAACATCCTGACTTCAAGTTCCATTAGTTAGACATGTTTGTTACTACGTGATATTCTGACCAGAAAATAAAGGGGGATAAAACTGTCTTTTGGCCAGTTTTGTTTTGATGAATGTGAGATTTCCATATAAAATAAAATATATGATACATCTATTAAAAAGTCTTTCACAGATATCAAGATCACTATAACTCTTAAAATTTTACATATTTAATTATTTTATGTATGTGGATATTATCCTTGGATGTGTCTATGTGCCATGTGACTGTAGTGCCTCACGTGGGTATCAGATCCCCAGGGAATGGCGTTATAGAAGTTTCACCCATGATACATCAATACTCAATTTGTCAAAACAAGACTTGAACATAATTTTGATAATATATATGATGGAAAATGGTACAATCTTAATACCTAATAATTAGAATTAGTTATATAATTAGCAAGAAAGACTGAGTCACTCCCTGTCAGATATAGTTTCTTGTGCATTTCTTGGTGGTAGACTATAATACAAAGTTGACAACTTGCTTTCATTCTCTTTTGAGTTTGTAGGCTCCTGTGTATTTGAATGCTACATAAAAGTACCCACATATAAATAATATCATAAGCTATTTTAAGTGCTGTGAAATAAGAAAAGAATACTATCGAAAAATCAATATAATGATCCAGTGTATTTGGAGCAAAAAAAGAAAGCATCTCTTCCTCACTGATATTAAAGCTGAGACCTGAAAGACTGGGAGAACGAGGTCTCCAAGCAGCTGCAAGAGCCTAGCTCTTTCCTAGAAATATCAGAGATGCAGTGTACCTTGTCCACAGTGAACATAGAAAGTGATATGAGAGGCAGCAGAATAGTATTTCTTCTGTCAGGCCATCGGCATCATTTTTACTTTAGGATAGGAACAGTAAGAAAATCATTCAAGAGTACAGAAAGAAAACCATTTAATTCCCAATTTACAAAGCTTATATTGGTTTTGTACAATAATAGCAAATGGGAAAAACATAGGATAGTGGATAATAACACAGTTCAAAGATGTTGTTCATGATGGGTTACAATAAACATAGATAACAAGAATAGTAATGGAAGGTATATATATATATAATATTTATGAACATATACAGAAAGACACACATTACAGAACCATCAAAATCAGTAATGTGGGGGATGAATAACCAACAATATTTGATTAACATTAAAACTCTAGAGATTCATGGGAGATCTCAATAACTTAAATAAAAATCCAGTACAGAGACAAATTCAGGAATGAAGAATATTTAAGCTCTTAACATTCTTGGTACTAGATATCGAAGAAATATAATGATAAATCACCTAATGGAATAAGATAAGATGATCTTAGATAAAATTTTTACAAATATCTAAATGTCGTAGCTGTGTGTGAGGATCTCTGCTGCATACATTCAAATATGGCATGGTCATCCATGAATATACATTTCTGGATGTTTATTATTTAGATGAGTATTAATAGGTAGAATAAGCCAGTTTTATCTAAACCCAAGCCTTTTTATTTTTACAAAATAAAAAGAAATTGTGATGTTATGGTTAAAGTATACTTTTACCTTAAAAAAATAAAAACTAGTGTAAAAGAAATTTAGTCAAATAATTTAAGAGTTCATCAAACATAATTTTGTAGCACCTTGGATTTGTATTTGAAGGGATTTTGTATGGTTTGACAGCTTTGACCCTTAACTTTTTCATATTTTTATATATTACCTATTGGTATGCATTATGGCATGAGTGTCAAAATACCAAGCAAATGAAGAAGTGTGAAAAATTGAAATGACAAGATTGTTGAAGTGGCTTTATCATGGCGATGTGTTGAAATCTAGGACCTGAAATGCATTGTGAGTTTTGATATACTGAAATTAAATCGATATCAGACAGTGACCAAACGTGTCTGACTATGCAATGTGCCTAGCATACAACACTAAAAGTTTTCATCACAAACAAGAAAAGTCTCAATGTGGCTGTCAAAGGCAAAAGGAGAAATATACAACATCAGTTACAAAGTAGATGTCTCTGAAAATAGTGCAATTCTCCCAGAGACATGTTTGCTACTCTACGTAATCAACTGACTTTCCCTAAAATGCCAATGTTTCCAGTGAAAAGAGAGACATAATACATAAAACAACAACACTTATGCTGATGGCTGTGTACATTTCCCAGTTTTTATTTAGACATTAATTTAGAAATATCCATATAGTACTCTCTTTTACCTTAGACTATGCAGAAGGCATTCAAACTGGCACTCAGGGACTGGAACATTATCCTGTAGCAACCCCTCTCCCCCAGATCAAATGTGATCACAAATAACTTTCCAAGAATAAGGAAAGAGGCCTAAACCCAATGTGAAAGCATGAGGGTCAATCAGTGGAACCATAGAAGGAACATGGAGATTCTTTCCTGGTACCTCAAGAACATATGATGCATACTTTTGCCATGATTTTATAAGGCTGATCTTTAAGCTTGTAAGAAATGAATTTGTGTGGTTTGTGGATGTGAAGTTTACACTGACGTGTAGCAGTAATAGGAAATAAGGCCCTGAGTATTACCAAGCCTTCGCTGCCTTGTCTTCAGGATCTAATCAGGCAGTACTACTGTTGTGACTGGATCACGAATTACAGATGTGATGTGTTACATACTTTTTGATATTGCTGAAACCCCAACCTAAAATAATCATTCATTTTCAAGAGATAATCATATCAATGTAGCCTACAGAATTTGTTTTCTCTTTCTCTCTCATTCATAAAAATAAGGAGACTAACACAGTCACAATGACATTATTTTTTTTGCACCATAATTCCAAACAAATTAGATTAAAATGATGTATATTTCTGGTTATGATGGTATGTGATCATAATACTGAAAAATGAGCAAGGGTTTGCTACTTTTGACAAGGTAAGAATTTAATTTTCAGCAAAAGTATATTCCCAAGATTCAGTTTTGTTTTCTAATAAAAACTCAATTTCAGGGGATATTGAAACGTAACAGGAAATAGATATCAGCCTCCGGTCAGCCAGCTATGACACAGTAAGCAATTTACACCACACAAGTCACAATTGTTAGCTTTGAAGTAAATAATCATTTCTCTGACTCCTTAGGACTAGACACAGCCGTTTTATGTGCAATGCTTTCATTTTTCCTTTTAGGGAGACTAAGTATGAGTGAGTAGACACATGCCAAAATGACTGATGTCAGAAGCAATCTTGAGTCAGGAAATAACGTGGGGAAATTGAAACATTTGTGAAATAGGTTATATCGGATGAGTATGGGGGGAAAGGTGATACACTGTATTTTTCTTAGCTGTCTTCAGCTTTAGTACATTTCTCATTAATTACTGATCTTTTCTTTGTCATAAAAAGCAAGCAATACTAGCAGCAATGACAAAACTCACAGTAAACTATGAATACTGAAGGTTCATTAGTGAGAATTGTCACAAAATAAATTATTTATCAAGATTGAAGAAATTACTACTAAATGTAGCAAAAGGGATAGGCATACCATGGGAAAGACTAATTCTCCTATTCTCTACATTATTGTTAGGATCCTATAAGGTTTCCATCTGTCCTAAGAACTGCTATAGGAGTTTAGAAATCATGCTTAGGCAGCCATATAGGTGAGATTCATGGGTGTAGTTTACCTTTCACATCCAAAAGTTACAGCCTGGATAAAGGATAAACACAGTTTTTGTAATTATGGACTATAGAAGAAAAATCGTATCTTACATGAAGGTGCTTGTTGTCAGTTTATTTTTAGAATATAATTTACTTGCAACATTTCTGCCTTTCTGTCTTCCAAACCATTGGATATACCTCTTCTCACCCTCTTTCAAATTCACAGCCTTTTTTCATTGTTATAATATGCATATATTTACATGTACATACATATGTATGCTTAAATATTAGTCTTTTTCAGGCTACTTGTATGTACATTTGTAGGATGATCCTTTGGAACTGGATAGTCAATTGACGTCCTCTTTCCAGGAGAAAGTCAGTCCTTGATTTCCCACCCTCCCTAAGTTGCCAATAGTTCTCTGTGTAGTGGTGATACCTTAGGGACTTTGCTCTGCCAAGTTGTGCATGTCATTAGTAAATATGTTCAACTCTTCTTCAGCCACTCCTGTTGGTAGGTCTGCATGAGTGAAGTGTCTGCTATGAAGATGCACAATCACATGGCAAATTTCTTATTCTTCTGGTTCTTACAATCTCTCTGGCCCATCTTCTGCTTTGTTTTCTCAGCCTCAGAAGCAAGAGTATTTTCTAGATGTATCCATCGATACTGGGCTTAACAACGCTGAAATTTAACTGATCGCAGTTTTCGGTGGTGATGTGGCTCTCTGGCCGAGAGAAGTGTGCATCATAAAGGGCAAAGATATTAACTGCGAGTAAAAGGACAAAGTTTACAGATTCCCTTAGGGACTATCAAAGACAACACGTCCATTAGGAAATCAGTGTTTATTGAGGGAACACTTAAGAAGACAGGGAGGAAATATTTTAAGAGTAATAGGGGAAAGAGGACACCAGAAGACTGTGGCCCAGTGAATTTACTAACTAGGGCTTACATGGGTCCACAAAGACAAAAGCAGCAAGCTCATGACATGTATGCTCTGCACCACACCATCTGTGTATATGTTATGGCTGTTAGCTTGGTGTTTTTGCTATACTCCTAGCAGTGGGCTCGGTCTGTGTCTTACTTTTTTGCCTGCTATTTGACTCCTATTGGATTACCTTATTCAGGCTTGATAAGAGAGCTTTTGCCTTGTCTTATTGTATTTTATTTTGTCCTGTTTTGCTGTCTTCTCTTGGAAGCCTGTTCGTTTCTGAAAAAAGAAACAGATGGGGAGTGGATTTTGGGGTGGGTGTTGGTGGGGTAGCTGAAACGAGTACAGGGAGGGGGGAAATATGATTGCAGTTTATCGTTTGAGAGGAGCAATCTATTTTCAATACAAATTAAAAAAAATAAAACTGATCATTGCTACATTTTAACCTCTGCAAATTTTGGAAGACTTACTTTTGTTGATCTTAACCCAAAAAGATGCCCTTTTCCCTCTTCTAATGTTGTGAGAACATTTCTACTACCACGCCAGGAAAACAAAGAAAATTAAGATGCTGACCCATGTTATTTTCCACAATACGAAGCGGATGGCTGGACTGAACACAAACACATTAAGTATTGAATATAGAACATGGTATTAGGAAAAATAAACATTAAGTGTATACAATGTTTTAAACTTTTCTTTCACCTTTTATGATTATAATATAATGAAGACATCAGACAGTATTTCAAGCAGAGAGCCAAACAAATTATTTATTTCAACAGTGGGGAAGTCATACCATTAAAGCTCAGGAGAACATATGAGGTCACAAGGAGTGGGACCTTTCTACAACAACTTTCTCTCCTGTGTTCTGTATCCAACTAAACGCAGCAAACTTGAATTTTGAATTTTAATTCTAATTAGGATATTTTGACTCAAAATGTAAGAAAGCCACTTTCAAGTATTTGAATTTTTCTAGAATGTAAACTTGTTTAGGAAATATAACTGGGAAGATGGCTCAGTGGTTAAGAGCACTGGTTTCTCTTTCAGAGGTCCTGAGTGAAATTCCCAGTAACCACATGGTGGCCCAAAACCATTTGTGATGGGATCTAATGCCTGCTTCTGGTGTGTCTGAAGAGAACAACTGTGTACTCACATACATAAAATAAATAAAAGTTTTTAAAAAAAAGAATATAGTTTTTCCAAAGGCAAATTAATCTCACCATGAAAGTTTTTTAAACTAAATTGAATAGTTTGGAAACTTCTTTTCATTTACTGAAAAATTTCACATTTAATTGAGATAACTGCAGAGAATAAAGCAAGCTACAAATTGAAAGATCATTAACCTAGAAGATTTGAATCTTTTCACACTTGGGTCGTAGAATAATGAGAGTACAAATCCTTTCATTTTACTATGCTGTATTGTTTTGTCTGTGTATGTGTCTTTCCCAGCAAGTGAATGAGTAGAACAGCAAGCTTCAGTGGTCTATGAACTGCAACATTTTAAATACTAGATATGTTTCGAAAACCAGAGTAATTCTAATATAGAGCTCAGTGTCATGACACATGACCACAATAGAGACAAATCAACCACAGATAGGCCAGTAGCAAGTCCCAACAATGATTTTTAAAGTCATGACAAGACAATTCTGTATGTACTACCTTAAACTCTAGCTATTGGAATTTCCTTACCTACAGTTCCATATACCATACAAATGACTAGGAAATGATGCCGTGTATTAGTCTATTAACACAAAACCACATTGAGAGAGAAAGAAAAGATAGAAAGAGAAGGGGAAGGAAGGAAATTGAGGAAGAAGAGAGGGAGGATAGAGAAAGTGTGACGAAGCAGAAAGATTTCAAAATAATCAGGGCCGCTGACTAGGAACCAATAGTTTAAACATCCTCCATCTGTATATTAATTATTAGAAAGAAGAAAAATAATGTTTCTCTCTTCACTAAATGAAAGTGCTTTGAAACTTACACTTATGTAGAATATGGGAAGAGGGAGGCAGGAAAGAGGGAGGGGGAGGGCGAGAGACAGAGGGAGAGATACAGACAGACACAGACAAAGATAGAGACAGAGACAGAGACAAAGACAGAGACAGACAGACAGACAGACACACACACAGTGAGAGAGAGAGAGAGAGAGAGAGAGAGAGGGAGAGAGAGAGAGAGAGAGAGATTTCATTCTCTTACACTATCTGTGGTATTTTGAGAAGTATGGTATCTGCTTCCTTGCCCCTTGTCATCAAGTATCTCTGTATCTTTATATTTCACCAATCAGAAATTATATACATAAAATCATATTGGCATGTTTGTTGCTTGGCTTGTCAAATCTAAGGTTTACTCTCGGAGATTTTGGACATGTCTTCTGCCCACTCAACAGTTACTTTCAATATGTTTTATAACATGGACTTCTCATGCTACTCAATTCTCTTCTGACTAACGGTCAAAGAATATTTTACATATAGAGCTGTTCTTAACTTCATTGTTTCTGGGCAAAAGACAATCATTTCTTCACATGTGGCAATTTAACCATAAGAAGAGAAAACGGCAGTAAGTTTTACATTGACAGCAAAATGTAATTTAACCTCATGAGTAGATTTATCACATTTCCTGAATATTGATGTATAAGGCTAGAGGATTAAGTCATTTAATTATCTGACTTACAGCTGTCACCTGTTAGCCCATCTCCACTTATTAAACGTTGCAGTAAAATCAAGCATATTCCAGATCTGTCAGGCCTGAGAGTCTACCGCCTACAGAGCTCTTTGATTTTTATTTTGTTCCACCAAGAAAAGTGGGTACTGTGGCTTTTTCTTCATAGGCAAAGAATCAATGCATTGAAAATTGTTGTGAGCATCAGTAGATTAGTTCTATCAGTGTGAGTCCTGGGGTACTTCACACCCTTTACTGCAGCAAGGTGCAGCACAGTGGGGTTTCATTGTTGTGCAGGACACTTCACACAAATACACACGAGTGTCTCCTACAAGCCTTTAGGTTATTTATATTCCAATGTGCTAGTTCTCTAAATAATAGGAACTTTTATATTTAGCACAAGTAAACTGTATACCTTCCAAGAGTTTGTAAGCTCTATCACTCTCCATAGGAAGCCAATTCACAAGCGATTTTCTTGTTTGTCTTAGAAAATATTTGTGTGTGCTTTTAGCTTTGTTTAAAACACGAGGTTTTAGTCAGAAAAAAACCCTTTCTTTTCACATTTATTCTAAATGCTTTTCCTTTTGAATTTTAAGAGTGCATTTCAAAGTGAGCACTTGGGGTGCCTGGCAGCAATGTGAACAGACATGACAGACCTGCCACAGGCTGCAACCCGTCCTATCTATTTTTACTTACATCATACCTTCCCTGAATGAGAAGCTGGGATGACATCTGTGGGTTTTAGCATGGCCTACCTTAAAGGAAGAAGAATATGAAGGCTGTGCATCCATGCACTTATATACCTTTATCCATTATTATAATTTATTTTATAAATGATGTTATTCAAATTACTCCACACAAACTAATCCAGCGACTTTAAGGAAGGTTCTGAGATACGAACATATTATATAACTCTATAACTCAGGGATACAGTTAGATGGCCACCACGGAGCAGTGAGCTTTTGCTTGGGGCTACTATACTTGCACTATCAATTACATTACTTATTTATTTTTATGATTCTGGCTATTTCAATACCCAGAAGACTGAATATAGTATCTATCACCAAAACGGAGAAAAATACCTAAAATAGAGTTGAAACCGGGGTTGCAGAAACTTTGCGATTTATTTCATGACACAAAATAGTTTTTTCCTATTTTTTTTTTCTAAATTTTACCCTTTCTCATTACGTAGTATGGCTATATCTGGTTCTCTTTTATAATCTTTATACTGTGTGTATATCTGTGTGTGTGTGTGTGTGCGTGTGTGTGTGTGTGTGTGTACATACTATAGAATAAAATCCACACATATGAGAGAACATGCAGGGAGGTTCTGGGTGTATGTTTGGTTCATTTTGCTCAATATTATATCTTCCAACTCTATCTATTTCCCTGAAATTTTCATGAGCTCATTTTCTATAGTTGTACAGAGAGCACACAGCATATCCTATCACATTCATTTTTTGGTGTAACTCTGTTTTGATACCATATGAGGGTAGATGTTAGATTTTCTACACAGGACACATTGCTGAAGCTACAAAGCATTTTAAATTCTGAATTTTCAGACTCCGTGGCTCACCCTCAACAGCTAAGAGCTAGAGAAGTCACAGGGTTTATAATGATGTTTTATGGAAGCATTCGATTCCATTATACCGCAGCCCAATGTACGCCCATATACGACATGGGCACAATGGTAAATATTGGTGGTCAATTTTATGCAAAACAAGAAAACTTCATGTGGGCTGCTCAACTTTTAGAATTTATTTTATTTGATATAGTTACAGAATTCCACTTCCTTTTGCCACCACCGAACCCTGCCCTATGTCACTACTTCTTCTCAAATTGATTACTACTCTTGTCTCTCCTTCCGGTTTTACCCATACATTTATAAAACCATTATTAAATATATTGACACAACATGCTCTAATTACTTGTGAGTCCAGGTTGCAAAAGTGTTTGACATAATTTTCAGTTATGACAAGAAAAATCTAAATCAATCAGGACTTATCTGTGCTGGTCATACTGTAGGAGAACAACTTTAAGAGAGCGAGATACTAAGTGGCTTGTGTTTCATTTTCTGTTTCATTTGTATTTAATTACTGTAGATAATAATAAAGTGCCCATTCATTAACTTCACTTACATGATGCCATAAAGCATGTTGAGTTAACTGAGTAATTTCCAAAGAGTGGAATCGGATTAAGTAATTAATATTTAGCATTTGTGAGATTTATTTAAATATATTACTACATGGCTATGTGTATTCTAGTGGCAGTATTAAAAAACAAAAAGGTATTGTGAAAAAGTAAGGCCTAATTAGATTCTACTCTTACCAGTTTTAAACATTTTTACAACCATTAAAAATTACTTAACTTAAAATATTTTTATTCATTGTTATTGCTTCAAATGTCCATACATTTTTATAGAGGATTTAGTTATGTTTGTCCCCCATTCTTTCTTTCCAACAAGCTTTCCATCTATTTTTATTTTTTATTCTTTGGTATTTAATTTTGTGAATTTAATTAGATTTTCCTATCAAAGTTTTGTGGGAGCTTATTTACTTGCACAAACCTATCAATGACTCTATCAATTTAGAAAAATGGCAGTTTCTCTCAGTACTATCATTACATGGTAAAAATCAGTATATGTGGATCACTATAAATAGTTATAACATAGAAATTTACATGATTAGAAACTTCATGATAGGTAAGATAAAAAGGGAAATTTTACTACAAGTACTTAAGTTTGTGGGTTGCATTTATAGGGAGACTGGACTCTTGTATCAACAAAATACATGGGGAAAGATGTTAGAAAGTGTATTGTAAAATGTCACGTGTACTGTTAACATGATTTAGCAAAGGAGGTTAATTTTTTTATATGACAAAGTTAATACTAAATCTTAAACAAGCTTTAGTGCCCCAGACTTTGTTTTCTCAGTGGTGCCCAAAGTTAGTTAAAAAGATATGTTCAGCTTATCTTATAGGGATCTTCCAGGTTCTTTGAAAATTAGCTAATCTGTTTGGGTCGACTGTAATATCTTGGTTATAGTTTTTAATTCTACTTTTTTTATTTGAGATATTGTCTCCCTACCTGTCTCTGGCTATCTTGGATCTCACAGCAGGTTGAGTTCCCAGGTAGACCAGGTAGTTTAATTACATGGAGATGTAATTCATGAAGGGTTTCAGATAACGCAGTCCTTTAACTATAAATTTTAATTTATAATTGAAATTACTAGGCACACATCTTCTATTCCATACTGGTTTGAGATAAAGCATAAATCCACTAAGACATGTATGAGAAGCACAGATCATAAATTTTATTGATGCAAAAAAAAAGCCAAACCAAAAACTAGTGCCAACCAAACAACAAAATAACAACAAAAACAATAACAACAGCAAAACTTAACCTACTAAATATTGGTACATGCCATCAATCCCAGAATTGAGGAAACAGAGGCATGTGAATCTCTGTGAGCTTGAGCCTATTCTGGAGTACAAAGTGAGTTCTGAGACAGCCAGAGATAAGTAGGGAAACACTACATCAAATGAAAAAAGGAGGAGGAAGGAAGGAGGAGAAGAAGAAGGAGAAGGAGATGGAGATGGAGAAGGAGAAGGAGGAGAAAGAAGAGATGGAGATGGAGAAGGAGATGGAGATAGAGAGAAGGAGATCTAAGAAAGGAAAAGGAGGAGGAGGAGGAAGAGGAAGAAGAGGAGGAGGAAGAGGAAAAGGGGGAAGAGGAGGAGGAAATAATTTGTTGACAGGGTAAGAAGATGGTGAACAGTCATTTGCCTCATTCACTGGAGCAACTGCTATATATTTTAAAATTATTTCTATTGCAATTAAGTTGAATAATATAGGAATATACTTGTGATGGTTCAAAAGTAAAACTAATGACCCTCTCATTCCATACCTGTAAAATTGCTCATCTGAACTTAAGTACCTTTCTATATTTCAAATTTATATTTCAATAAATATATACATAGGCTTGTATTCCAAATGAAACAATTTGGGATAATTTTGATAATGTTGATTAAATATTACAACGAGAAGGGCAAAACAGTACTGTTACATAGGAGGATTCAATCTTGGACAGACAAAATCTTTTCATCATAATTATAACATAGGGCATTAAGACACTAATAGGATTAATATAGCTTACATTCATTCCACTTACACAGGGATATAGATCACAGACTTTTGCAGGGGCATATTGTGAGACAGGTTTCCTCCAAGTTGCATTGGTTATCTGAGAACTCACTCTGTAGTCCAGGTTACCCTTGAACTCCTAGCTCTGCCTGCACCTGCCTCTCAAGTGCTGGGATTAAAGGTATACACCACCACCGTTGGGTATAAACTTATTTTATATGAAGGAACAGAGGCCTGAGGGAAGTTTTCTAGATGGACTTATCAATAATACGCACTATAGCCTGGGTATATGGTAAGAAGTTCACTAGAGTGAGATTTATATGACCTGTTTCATATCTTTCTCCTTACACTTTGTGGTGGTAATTTAAAAGTAGTCGTAATTATTATAGCAGAGTCATACTAATCACGATTCTATAAGGACTTTGATTCACATCTGAAAATACAAAATAAACTCTACCAGGCACACATAAAACAATCTGGATGGGGTGTTAAAATGTGCAATAATCAACCTAAGCACAGATTTCTGTGTTATGATCAAAGAACTGAAATGTCAAATACGAAACAAAGAAAAGTGCTGTGTTCATACACAAAAGGCTGAATCTGTTTCCCATACTTTATTGTTTCCCTTGGATTTCACTTATAAAATTTCTATTTGTCTTTCAATGTTATAGATAATATAAATTAGACCAAATTAGGCATGCCTCTTATTTATAGTACATGATCAAATTGAAATAATAGGGATTTTTTCAATGTTTTTCTCCTTTAATGGGGAGGGGAACATCTTTATAGAAGAAGGGGAGGAGGATGGGACAGGGGGCTTATGTCCAGGAAACCGGGAAAGGTAATAACAATTGAAATGTAAATTTAAAAAATCCAGTAAAAGAAAAAAAATATCCAAGATGAACATTACTATATTTCTAATTGAAAATGGGATCAGAAAGACAGTAGAAGATTGATGTGAACTTAAGCGGAGAAAAATAAGGAATACAAAATTGTAGAGGAATAGCGTAACATATTTTCCATTTTTTACTTGATTAGACATAAGATAATTCTAAGTAGAGGCAAGAAGTAATTCCCCTTCTTAAACAGAGCAGAAAAACGCTGAAAAGTCTTTTCCTCATTACGAACATGGAACACGATTTTATTTTCCTCTCAAAGGTGTAACAAGAATAAATAAAATCTGACATATTTACCAAACTATACAAGTCCATAAAATGATTCAGGTAATTATTCATTTTATTGTACTTAGACTGAAATAATCGCAGCCTTGAGGATTCACACAGATATATGAAATTATGAGCAGCTTCCACTTCTAAAGAACTAGATTATTACATTTCTGTGTTTTAATATGGACTTGAACAGTGTATAATTTTAAGTAAAAATAAATCATGGCTCCTCTTTGGTAAGACAAAACCACATTTTTCCTAGTTTCTCTGCTTATATATAAACTGCTAGGTACTATAGAAATACACATAGGTTCTTACCTCATTTATTTCTGGTTTTAAAGGTTCAGTGAACTTTTCTTGTCATCTACTCTATTATCTATTATCTGTATTTTCTATTTTGTTTCATTTTGCTATTTGTTTATTTTAGATTATTGTAAGTCTGACTCTTGTAACCTCATCGTTAGAGAAAACAAAAGTTCATTTGGCAATATATTTAATTTGAATATTTGGAGTACATGGTAAGCAAAACTGCATAAGTTCCTGTGTCTTTTTATGAACTCAGAGACGAAAGACCACGCCTCAGAGGCAAAAAATGCCGTCATCATCAAAAATCAAGAAAACCGGAAGATGTAACATGAACTAAGTTGAAGAAAAGCTAACACTGTAATAAAAACCCAACTCTTCCCGTTAAGGAGAGCATGGCATGTCAGAGGTTGAAATCTGAAACAGTGTGAGGCGGTGATGTTAGCCACAAAACAGCGTGGAATCCTGAAGACCGCCTTGTCATGCTTGGAAGGTCAGGCTCAGTCTCACCAGAGAGGTTTCTCCCTACAGAGAGGAGCGGAGAGAGTGGCAGAACTTTCCTGCATACTGTGAAGGTGACTTTGTTCTCAGTGGGAGAGCAGGTGGCCACTGCTTCTCTGACTGACCTTGCTGTAAGCCTATCTATAATGTGTGCACAGGGGGCAGAAAGGCCAGTTTGGCTACAGCCTTCTGTTTCCTGCTTATGACCTAGCACGTGGATCTAGTGCAGACCAAAAGAAATAACAAGGAAAGCCAAAGGTAATCTGGTATTGGTAAATAATGTTCACTGGAGGCAAATAAAACTGTGATACAATGCTAAGCAGTGGCAGGAAACAAGAAGGGTCAGGATTAATGAAAAAGAAAACAAACAAAAAAAAGCAACAAAAAGAAAAGTACAAAAGAATCATAGAAATGGAGTCTTATTTTTAAGATTTTATCATCTGGGAGACATTTTCTCTGGGTTTTTGTTAAAATATAGACTGAGATGATAACTTTTCTGTCATTTTTATAGTGCAAACATTGTAAAAATATTATATTGTGAGGCAGTATTATTGAAAACATAAAAGTTCACACAACCCATATATTTATTACTGGCATTTGATGTGTGTCTATCTTTTAAAATGTCTCATGTTGCAGTCCATCATTAAAATGTGTTTTAGTTAATTATTTTCCTCTTTAATCTACAGAGCACGTATGAACATACCCTGCGGGTACACACATGCATATATATGAATATATATATGAATTAAAACTTATTCTATTTACATTTTGAACCTGTATTTTCTCACTTTCAAGTTAGACTCAGTGTGTTTGTGTGTGTGTGTGTGTGTGTGTGTGTGTGTGTGTGTGTGTGTGTGTGTACTCTATGCTTAAATGGAAATATATTTTAAGTTCATTGACATTTTTAACAGGTGAGTTTGATCACACCTTGCTCAGACAATGAGATCTGACGTAGACAGTAGTAAAATCCATGAGGTAACTTCATTGCTGTGTACGAGACTTGTGCTTTAGACACTGGGAACCACACTGGAACATGGGAAATGATCCCTGAAGATCTTCCATCCTACCCACTGTGGTATCTTAATTTGTAACAGTCTTTCAATGTTTCCAGGTATTTATTCACATGTGTTTTTATTTTAGTTTCCTGATAATTTAGTTTCCTGATGATTTCCCATTAGGAAATTATTTGATTTCCGATGTTAAGTGATTTTAAAATGTTTGTTACATGTTTTTATTATTTTAATGTGTGTGCATGTGTGTGTGAAGTAGAGGTTTCTCTCAAAGGCCTTTCAGCCATATTCGATTTGCCTGAACTGTTCCCCTATTCCTTCTCTTCCCTACTCTGCTCTCATGTGCTCTGCAAGTCATTCACAGTCACCCAACGCTTCCTAATCTTGCGCGTTCTATTTGTCCCCTTTTCCTCTTCTTTAACATCTATTTTTGTCTTATCTCATGAACGTGTTTCTAGCTACCTGGGCTTTATACTGTGTTTCACATAAGTGTTCACATACAAACACTAGAAATGGTAAACTAGAATACACACAAGTGAAAACCCGTGAAATTTTATTCAATAATGCTCACTTTCCTACATTTTTTAAGTTTAATTTCTTTAAAAATGAATAAGGTCCAGCAGATTATATTAGCAAGACTCTAATAACCACTCAAACAGCTATTAGACATCTAGGCCAATTCCATCTCATTGCTATGGTGAATAGATCAGCAATAAACATGGATGTGTGACTATCTCCATGGTAGGTTATTGAGTCCTTAGCTTTATATATAGGATTGCCCTAGCTGAGTGATATGGTAATGCCAGTTTTCGTTTTGTGAGAAACCACTGCACATGTTGAAACCACCAATGTTTTCGTAGTCATTGAAATTATATATCAATGCATCAGTTGCTGCGCCTCTGAGATAGTTTTATAAGTAAACTATTTGTCCCACAACCTGGAGGATTTGAAGTTGATTCAAAGAAGCCATCTGAGAACTATCAAATACACTAGACGTTGATTGTAATACTATTTCTGGAGACACAGAGAAATGTTAATACCTGGAGCCCAAGGGTCAGACAGCTTAGCCTACTAGAGGATTTCCAGAGCAGCAAGAAAACCCTATCTCAAAAAAAAGATGTTTGAAGATAGAGAATAATGCTTGAAGTTCTTTTCTGGCTTCAACTTTCCACATGGACACTTGGACATACATATCCACACACACACACACACACACACACACACACACACACACACACACACACACACACACACACACACACACACACACACACACACACACACACTCACAGCACTTACCATGGAATTAAAACATGATCCACAATTTACATTACAATGAACTATTCTTGTCTATGTATGTATAAATGATGGCATTATAATGCCTGTCCACTTTTTTTTTGAAAATCTGTACTGCTGTTACAAATTTTCAATGTAGTATTTAAAGTGATTTAAGAAAAAAAAAGTCTTCATTTAATATCATTTAAACCACTTTATCGATGTCATATGTAAGTTACTATTTTGTTTCTACTTTAGATCATTAGTGATAAAAGTGTGAATGAAAAAAAAAAACACTGTAGAAACATACACAATAGGATGGTTAAGAATACAGTGAAAGAAACAGGGACTAACCGAATCTTAGGAATGATCTGATTCTAATTCAGGTATGAGCATTAACTCTGTGACCCCAGACCAGTTCTTTAATGCTTCTGAATTGCTATATAATTGGGCTTAGAGTGCCTAGCAGAAAAAAATCATGAAGCCATGAGGTTTTTATAGCTCTTTTATGTAAATTTATGACATACTGTAAGATTCTATGCCCTTCCAACTGATTTGCTTGCTTCAAAATCAAAATAGACTGCAAGCTTGGATTTTCCAGACAGATGACATAAATAACGTAGGATACTAGTGCGAGCCGATTTCTGTAGACCTACACCTATTATAGAATACTGTTGGAAATACCCTCAACACACAGCTCATTTGTACAAGCTAACTCACATTAAAATTAGCTATTTGCACACTTAATTTACCTTATAACTGATAATAGACTTGCAAACATTGTCTTATTTATCAAGTTCTTGATAGTTTAGGTTACTGAACTCATTTAAATTCATAGACACATTTAAACTAATCTTTTTTTAAACAAAAGGTTTAATTTCAAACTGCAACTTCAAATTTATCTACAAATGTAAACTAATAAACTGTTGAAGTAGAAAAAAATTATACAGTATCTCTGGTTGAAAATTTAAAATGGTACTATTTGATTTTTGGTCATGATCAAATGATGTTTTCATTATTAGCTAGCTATAATTTAAGAAGTCAACTTGTTGGTGAAAAGAAACCAAGAATTTCAGAAAGGATATTGTTTCAATATTTATCAAAAAAAGAAAATATTTAATTCTGGGTGTCTTAAAAATAAAAACTACACTGATTTACTAACATTAATATTGAATATTTGGTTTTTTAAATTTTATTTATAAATTTGTATTTAAATATGTGGCATGTATAGTTAATTTTTTATTTTTAAATAACTTTCCCTGAAAAGATCTTGCCTCTTAGAAGCATGACTATTTCTAGTCTCTGGCTGTCAGATAGTCTTATTGGTTCTGTCAGACAGAAGGCTAATGAGTCTGAGATGGTCCTAAAGTAAGACTAAAACATTTGAGAGGCTGGCAGATAGCATTACATAAATGGAAAATAATCAGCTCTCCAGGAGCTGATTAGGAAAGAGGGCAAATTTTACTTGCAAATAGGACAGTTGGCAGGTTAACCTGAGCAGGTCTCAGTATTGCTGAAATCTCCTAATGGTGCTTTGTGAATGTTTCCTCTAAAGATTTGACATGTTATAATTGTGTTACTTTGTATATTGTTTCTTTAGGGCTTAATGGGATGTTTAAGAAAAAAACTTTAAAAACCACTAAAATAATTTCAGTTAATTTAGTTAAATAAGTATTGTTGGGTTAAAAAGTAATCTGAAATGTACTTTTCTTTCTCTTTGTTTCTGTGTTTCTTTCCTTCGCTGTATCTATGAGTTTGATTTTTGAAAATATTTTGATATACGGGAAAATATTATTTAAAAATTGTTGTAAATATAAATTCTGATTCAGTTTCTCTGAAACATCATAATTGGAATGCTATAAAAATAAGATATCCTGACTGTGTAAGCTTCTTATTTTTCAAGGCTTTATTTTCCTAATCTGCTGGTAATAAGACCTCATAAACCTATTCATCTGGTTCTCAAAAGAAAAAGTGGTTCCTGACAAGTGCTTAGAAAGTTGCATTACTTAGTCCACACGTGGCATTTTATGGCTGAAGTTAAGTCTACCTAGGGAACAGGCAGAGAATGAAAAGCAAAACACAATTTTGTAGTCCACGCTAGGTATTTAGATTGTATCTATGTTCACAACCATGCAATGGAGAAAAAAAGTAAAGCAAAATGCTTAAACATCCATGTGTTTTAAAAATAAAAATAAAAAAATACACTCTCCTCTTCCTAAAAAAAGTAAGATATCCTATTTCACATTTCTTACAGGTTTGTAGTTAGAAGTTTTAATTAATGGCTAAAATTGTGATTATATATGAGGAGAATAATAATAAAAACACTTACCTTTACATCTTATATAATGCTAATTCATTGAAATGTAATTGAAATCAGCTCATATTTTTCTATATTAAAATTATAAAATTTAATTTCATTTAGAAAAATTATGTAATTACTAAATAAATTATTCCAATCATAAAATGAAAACTTCACATATTATATAATGAAATTAATATATGACAATATTTTACAATTCTGATATATTATGAATGAAATAACTTGGAAATAACTTCTAATATTTTGCACTTGTAATTCTGTGACTATGCTAACTACATGATTGAGAACATGTTGAATGTAAATAATTAATAAGAAAGGAGAAAATTATGACAATTAGACAGAATAAAGTTATGACCTAAATTCAGTACTTTCTCAGAGTTGAGTTATACTAGTGAGTGGAGAAATTAAATTCTACTAAAGCAGCAATACCTATAGATATATTAATAAACATTTAAATTCCTTGTCAAGAATCTATTAGTTGCTAATAGCCTCTTGGCTAGTGTTGAAATTTCAGGTCCTCCTCTCCTCTTTACGATGGCTATTTGGTCTTCCTTGAGCTTACATGGAGTTTTGCATACTGTCACAGCTGCTGTGAGCTCATATGTGCATGTGCCCTAGTTGCTGATTGTTCTCCTTGTGATTGTATCACTATTTCACCAGTAGACATGTCTTACCAGGATAGATATTATTAGAGCTCACAGGGTTCACAGCTAAACAAGACCCATGATTAATTTTCTCTTCAGTAATTTGCCCAGCACCTTCTCATACTACAGAAAGTATACTGTCATGATGAAACTTCTAAATTCCAGTTTGATATTTCTATTTTGTGTGGTGTCTTCCTCCAAGAAACCTGGCCATGATGTACTGGAGGGTAGGTGACAGCACTGTCATGAGCCTGTAATGTCTGAGCATATACAGAAACTCACAGGTAAACAATTCAAAATTGGTAACATGTTCTTGTGCTGGACTTTGACTTTTGTTTTGTTTCATCTTGTTTTGTTTTGTCTATGGCATCTGGTACTTGTAACTGATAATCGCTGAAATAGATAGAGTTGGTCTTCTTTAAGCATTGCCCCTGGTAAGTCAACCACATTGCAGTGGAAGACCACACAAGCAAGAATGTATAGGGAGTTCACATTGGACTTGATGGGTAAAGTAGAGAGAAAGAAAGACAGAAAGAAAGAAAGACAGACAGACAGACAGACAGAAAGGAAAGAAAGAAAGGAAGGAAGGAAGGAAGGAAGGAAGGAAGGAAGGAAGGAAGGAAGGAAGGAAGGAAGGAAGAAAGAAAGAAAGAAAGAAAGAAAGAAAGAAAGAAAGTTGGTTAGACAGAAAAAGAAAGGGTCTGGAACTGAGTGAAGCTCGGAGAGGAGTTGAATATATTCAAAGCACATGGTAATCTTTTCAAAGAGCTAACAAAAATATATAAAAGAATTGAAAGTTTTGCTTATAAGGGAAAGATGGCAGAGTTACCAACGCAAGCATGCCTTCTGGCCATGACAAACAGCTACACTCATGAACTCAAGCTATAGTTGCTTGAACAGGACTCTCAGAAATTCAATTTAGCTAACATTGTAGAATGCAATAGATGGGTTTCATGATCCCCACTCCTAACTGATGGGCTAGAGGTAGATATGACTTCTCAGATAGGAAGAATACGTTTCCTTAATGGTGTGGCTCTGGGTATTTTCTTCATTCGGTGTCTGTACTTCCAGAAATACGTGGACAGCATGACTGTGAGTTAATCTATTATTAACTAAAAGAAAAAGACAGGAAATAATTATAGTTCCAGTGATGGTGGTAGTTCTGAGAGTTATAGGATGGAAATGAAGATAAATATGATCAAATTACAATTGTTCAAAGAAATAATTTAAAAAGCAATGCATATAAAAATCTAAAAGATAAAGTAATGGCTTTTTAAAAATCTTACTGCTTATTTTATTTATTTACATTTCAAATGTTATCCACTTCCCAGTTTTCCCCCCATAATCTTCCTATCCTCTTCCCCTTTCCCCCTGCATCAATGAGAATGCTCCCCCAATTCCCTATCCACTCCTGCCTTAGAGCCTTGACATTTCCCTATGCTGTGTCTTGAAGCCTCCACAGGATCAAGGGGCTCTCATCCCATTGATGACAGATAAGGCAATCTTCTTCTACAAATCCATCTAGAGGGTAGGGAAAGGGAAAGGGTGTGTGTGTGTGAGGGGGTGTCATGTACTGGAGGAAATGGGGGAAAAGTACAGAGGGTCATGAATTTGAAAGGAGTGTGCAGCAGTAGAGGAGGGAGAATTGGAGGTAACCAATAGAGAGTCCCAGATGCTAGGGACCCAAGATGTTCCCAGGACCTAACAGAGGGGACTTTAGCTGAAATACCCAACAGAGGCAAAATAGAACCTGTAGGAACCATATCCAGTAGATAGGCACAGCCCCCAGTCGAGGGATGGGGCCTCCCACCCACCTCAAAAATAATAATCCAGAGTTCCTCCTGTCAAAAGGAGATGCAAGGAAAAAGAGTACAGCAGAGTCTGAAGAAAATACCATCCAGAGACTGCCCCACCTAGGGATCATTCCCATCTGCAGACACCAAAACCAGACGCTACTAGTGAAGCCAAGAATTGCTTGCTGACAGGAGCCTGGTATAGCTGTCTCCTGAGCGGCTCTGCTAGAGCCTGATACAAAAAGTGATGGCTTTAACTCATTAACTCGTTTCTGTGTTTATTTTTGTTTGGATTATTTGAATAAAATGTAACTGCTATGTTTATGTGCTTTATAAAAAAAATGTAAAGTCCTTATTCTTAATATAAGCTTTGTAAATAAAAAAATCTTATTTTTAAATATAATGTTTGGCTTTAGTATATTTAATGGAAATACATTGAATATATGCATTCCATCATTTATAAACTACATGTACAGTAAGTTCCTACCCTATCAGCGCTCTGAAGTATATTGATAGTCCGCATGTGATACTTTCTATTATTCCCTTGCTACAAATATATGATTTTGAGGTGCAAATGATAATTTTTTGTTTACTTTTTTAATTGGATATTATATATATCTATATTTCAAATGTTATCCACTTTCCCCTCTCTCCCTTCCCCTTTCCCCTCTCCCTGCTTCTATGAAGATGCTCCCACTCTCACCCACTCTCACCTCATCACCCTGGCATTCCCTTAAAATGGGGAAACAAGCCTTCACAGGACTGAGAGCTTCTCCTCCTATTGATGCTAGACAATGCCATCCTCTGCTACACATAAGGCTGGAGTCATGGGTCCCTCCAAGTGTACTCTTTGGATGGTGGTTTAGTCCCTGGGAGCTCTGGGAGATTTGCTTGGTTGATATTGATGTTCTTCCTATAAGGTTGCAAACCCCTTCAGCTCCTTCTTTTTAAATTTGTTTCTCTTAAAGTAATACATTCAATTGATAGAGAAATCTTAGTTCTCCTTTCTGGATGAGAACATAGACCATATGAGTATAATAAAAAAAATGGATTGCATGGGATTCATAAGATTAAATGAAAACAACCAATTAATTGCTTTTTGTATTCAAATAAGTTTTACATACTGTTTAGCTAACATAAACTTAGAAAAAGTACTAATTATTTTAGTTACAAAAGACTAATAGTGCTGGTGCTCTACCAACATAACTTGAAAAAGCTTTAGAAAAGTTGCATATGATATACTGAAAAACCTGTGGCACATTTATTCACACAAGTCCACAAGTCAGCTGATATAAAAAATTAGAACAAGAATCAGATTTGTAACATATAATTAATAGTAAAGTACTGGCTGAGCATTTCACACTTATGATTCTATGTTAAAGAAAAACTTGTCCACAGATATTCTGTAAAATGCTTAGTTTCATTTGAGGAAAATGGTAAGGCAGAAATGGCCAAATGGTCAGAGAATGGCCTTGAATATCTACAATAATATACACATCTACTCTATCAGCAAAATTTTAACATGGTGTAGAAATTATTTGTAGACATTTACTCTCTTTCGTCATCTGCAAAGCCAGCTAGGGACATAGATCCAAGTGTGAAAGTTCTTCTGACACAAGGTTGAAAAATGTGTGTTTAAATTGCTGAAGTGAACTTAAAAGCTGAATACAGAGCACGGGTGTCTGTAAGTTCAGGCATCACACAGGGAAAGGGGAGCAGATACAGCAGAATGCCCAGCATATTCTAGAACAAGCAGAGGAGTGATTTTTGTCCTTTGACCTATGCATGTATACATAATATGCAGGAGCCTGCCAGATTCCAGACACAGAATGCTGATAAGCCTATGTTCAGGGACACACACACACACACACACACACACACACACACACACACACACAGAGAGAGAGAGAGAGAGAGAGAGAGAGAGAGAGAGAGAGAGAGAGTAAAATTCAATTTTAATAAATTGAATTGTTACAATGACCCTAAAATCTACTCCTAATAACATCAAGAACAAATCTTGGAGTAACTTCTCCCACCATCAACCAAACTAGTGACTAAAAGCTCACTTTACAACCACAAATATTCTGTATAAAGTGACAAAAAGGGTTTTATATAAAAAAAAGTGAATTTAAGAAAAACTTCAAGCGACTCCATGACATACTCAATTACTTCAGGGATAGAGGACTTATTTAGTTCTCATTGGTTCTAGTAGAATGATGTAATGACTGACTAGTCATGGATATTGGTATTCTGCTTCTGAGGCCTAAGTGACAAAGCAAACCACCGCTCCTATACAAGATGGCTACAACACCAGATACACAACTTAAACAAATGAAATTATGTCATTTGTTATAACATCATTGAGAAGTCATATTTAGTGAACTAAGGCAGGCACATAAAAACAACATTGTCACAGTGTAGACTCTAAATTGGTGGTCTCAGAAAAGTTGAGTGTGGATAGTATTTTTTGCCAGATTGAGAAAGAAAGACAGTGGGGAGAGATTCAATGTACTGATTAATACAGAAGGTCAGGAATTTTAACAGAGGTGTGTAGCAATGGTAGATGGAGAACTCAGGGCAATCACTAGCAAGTCCCAGGAAAGAAAGAAAAAAAATTAAATAATAATTGAGTGAAAATAGAGTATGGTACATTATTCTAAGCAGTGTACAGATAATAGACATTTATTGTGCAGCTTAAGAAAGCTAGAAGTGACAGCTGCATTCTCAGCTCTACAAGTGATGTTTATGCAATCCCCTTGGAGGCCTAAAATTATAGCAGAATCAAAGGTGGGGGTTGAGGTAGTTCTGTGACACACCGTCCTGGCCATTGCAATAACGAACACAGAGCAGCGCTGCCGATGTGCACAAGACAATGATAAAATCATTAAAAGCAAAGAAAATCGCTATAGTAATTTAAGAAGATATTTCAATCATTTTAGCATTTCCTTAACTTCTTCTTTAATTTTCCAAAGCAAGGGAAACTCATAAGTTACTTGCCAGTATGTGCTGCTTACATTCTTATACATGTGTCTTACTGAGAGAATAAAACTACAACAACGTTGGTTCCATGTAAATAATTTATGGTTTCATTCCCCAATAGGAATAAAAATCCTCTTGTATATCAGTCAGAGCAGATTTATTTCAGAATGTTGTCTAGTCTAGCTGCTGATAGCTGTTGAACTCGCCCCTGGACCTGTTCTTTCATGGCTAGCATCTTTAATAGCTTCATAAACCCTTTCATTCAAGGTAACTCTGCCCCAAGAGCTTTGGTTGAACAGTTTCTATATCAAATGCTTAACCCTTCTGTATTTTGTTGGGACTTGCACAGATTCTCATCACCTTCCCTATAAGAAATGCCACAGAACAAACCTTTTAGAGATCTCATTAAGGTCAGGTTCCTTGTTGGTTTTATAACATCTTACAAACACCTGACCAGAGGCTAAATTTCCCAAAGCATGCAACCTGTGAAAGCCACATGTTGTCTATGTGTTCTTGAGTATTGTTTGTGAAGCATACAGTTTGGTGTTTAAAATATTACCACGCTAACATTTGCTCAAAGCCTTTATGCTTTCATTCTGTAAGCTAGGGTAAGTTCTTATTTTTGTTTGTGTTTTAATAGACAAGTTTCGACTTTTTACAGAAAAGACAGATTGTCTTCAACATAACTTACAGTCCTACAACTCCTAAATTCTTTATTCCAAACCTTATTTTCATGATAATATGTCATCATTCAAATCCACAACCATTTAGCTATATATCATTTCATTATTTAAATTATCACAATACCATATCAGCTCTTTGTTTGGCTCCTGTGCACATCTGCCCTCACAGCCTTGATGACAACAAACAAATGTTTCCTAGAAGGAAGAAATTTGTATATTTTCATGCAGTTATCATGATACCACTATCAGTAAAGTAGATATTAGATTTTATTAGATATTATTAGATATTATTCAAAGAATTTTATTTGTCAAACTGATATCTAATAAACTTCATTAAACATGTTAGACGGTCCCACAAATATTGTAGCCTCCTGTGAATTACATAATGTGTACATGGAATGTGTTTTCCCTATTTAGATTCATTGACCTGTTTAAGAAAAAACTTAAAACTATGTATTCTTTCATAGAAAATCTATTTAAACCCGAATAATTTATTTAAAATAATGTATATATTTTGCTAACTCGCTGTAGATTGAGTGAGTACATATTTTGACATTGTAATTTCATTGGAAGAGGGTAAATATTTAAAAATGATTATAAATTAAAACAATCATATACCTCCAAGGATAATTAACAAGTGTATCTCATGTTAATGAGGCCGACTTCTATGTTCGTTAAGACTTTATTTTTATCTCGTATCCCATAGACAAAACTATATAGCTATGTTTTTCTATAAAATAAAATAAAAAAAAAAGTACTTCCATGTGAAAGACTTGGTAGGGCTCAAACCTAAGCACGTGGATTTCAACTGACAGCTGTTAGTCCAAAGACTTGAAATATTGGGTGGAAAGGTTGAATGTTTTTTTCATAATCATCTCCTTCTCTGTCTTTCACATCACCCCATAACAAGAATCCATATTTAAAACTTTGAAAGTAAAAAAAAGTTCCATGAGCAACTTTTCTTCTCACATTGCTCCATCCCTTAATTAGAAAGCTGACTGACAGTATCAATCCTTTGTCAGTCCTGGATACACATTCAGAAACTCTGGCAAATGAACTACGGATATCCTGGTTTCTGTTTAGGCCTGGAAAGTTTTACTTAGGAATGTAGAAACACAGCTGATGAAGAGATTGCAAATGATCCCAGAGCATTTCTGCGAGAAACAATTGTGTAGGTGTCATTGGAGAATTGATACAATTAAAAAAGTTTTATGAGTATAAAATTATATATATATATATGATAAATAAGTAGCCTGCTTTTATTTTTCCACTTTACATGGTACTTCATGAAATTTCATTATCATGCTGGAAACTGTAAATTATCATTGAAAAGGTGTGTTTTTGTCTATCTTTTGGTGATTTTATGAACCAAATCTTATAAGAACCCACAAATAGATCAAAATAAAATACCATCGACATATACCTTAAAAATAACGATTTTTAATTTATATATGAAAAGGTTTGATGTCAAGAATAAAATTATATGAATTCACATGTGTAGCCTTGAGTGTAATATAGATTTAAAAGTTCTGGATAAAGTTTTAAAATGTAAGCTTTTTTTTTTAATATTCACATTGCCTGAGGCACTTTCGAAGGCAGCTTATAAGTTGCCAGGTGATATCTATTGTTCAAATCCTTTGCCTTAATTCTGAATATCTTTAACATGTATAGGAGTTTAATATTATTGAACATACCTTATCATTTAAAATTCTCAAAGAACATTTCTAAAAATATATTTAATAAATGGCCTGGTTTGGTGCAAACTGAATAAAGCCATCTGCCAAGGAGTGGTTAATAGTGGAAAAGTCAAAGGTAATATTTTTATATCTTCAGACTGATAGAAAAGCTCCTTAGCTGACTTTTGGATTTCCTACTTTATTTTATATTTAAGAAAGTCACAAGTTGAAAGCATATCTTTTTACTTAAAGACTCTTTTCAATTCGTTTTAGGGATTGTAAAGTTAGCCATTAATGCTAACTTTAGAGTATAAATAGTATTTATATCTCTTGTCATTTTCATTGATCTTAACTAACATTCAGAAACATGAACTTCGCATAAATATCTATTTATGGGAAAATAATCACTAAAATAAACATACTGTGGTCCCAGCTACGCAAGGAGCACCTGTGATTACAGCTCTTCCTGAGATATGAGAATTGGAAGCTTAAGTTCTGTGTGGACTATAGAACAAGTCCAAGACCACACTGGGCAGTTCAGTGAAATTCTACCTGACATAAATAGTAAATATGAACAAACTGAGGTTATAGTATTCTGATAACGTGCTCGGCTGACATTCATTTGCCCCAACGCAAAATTCTTAGTTCTGAGTTTCAACTTCTCATAAACTCCTGAAGGAACTGTGAAATTTATTCATTTTGTATTATTGTGTTTTAATTGTAATGTAGGTTAAAAGTGAAATTTGGTTTTAAGTACTTTGAATATATTCAATGAGAAAATGGTGAAAATATCCTCTACTTTTACAAAGAGTTTAACTCCTTGTGTCAGATATCTGATAAAATCGACTTAAAGGAGAGATATCATAATTTGGCATATGCATTGAGGAATTAAAATCCAGCCAAGTTAGAAGGACAAGACGTCCTTAGCAGGCCCATGTTTTAGCGGTCTCTCTGCGTCACTCCCAGGAAGCAGAGAGCAATGAATGTTCCTATTCAGCTTGCTCTCTCCATTTTCCCTTTAGGTTTGGGAGGACCTCGTCCAGTGGATGCTCTTTGTCCTGTAGAGAAATGTCATGTGAAATACCTTCAAAGAAACACCCAGAGCTGCGTCTCTTTCTAACTATCACTCCATTCAGGTTAAAAATGACAATTAATCATTACAAATCCCATTCTAAGAACAACATGAATCTATTAAGACAAGATCATTCATTCATCTAATATCCATTAAAAAGAAAGAAATGAATATTTTCAAATATTCAGTACAATATTACATTTAAATTAATTAAGCATTCCGGAAAAAATTAATTAATCTATGTACCCACATATTTGAGAATATGTGTGTACTATGTGTGTATTTTAATGCATACCTAACAATCAAATGGTAAAATTAAAATGAAAAAAAAACACAATCTAGAAACTTAATAAGTATTATTTTGTTCTTTAAAGTAATTTCATAATGTGTACTGAACTTTAAGTATAAACTATAATTTACTTGACACGTGATTCTGTCTATTTTTACATAGTGTTTCAGTGTTGCTATAGTTAAATCCATATGCCATTTCTAAACACTTGACATAAATACAAATAATGTAGATGTTAGAAAAGGAAAAATAAATTTTTCAAACAAGTCATCACTCAAAAGACACAAAGAGAATTGTTTGGTAATGCTTAAATATATGTACTTTCAGGAGATACTGCATGCCGGGCGGTGAGGTGGGCCTGGTGGCTGGGTGGGTGGGGGAGCACCCTCAAAGGAGCAGCTGTGAGGGAGGTTGGGATATGGGATTTGTGGAGGGGAAACCAGGAAAGGATATAACATTTGAAATGTAAATAATTAAAATAACCAATACAAAAATTTAAAAAGAGACCACTATATAAGTAAAAGAGCCCACCCTTTTCCATTGTTATAAAATATGAGCTCAGACTCAGACTGACAGGACTACAAAAGAGTAATTGTTTTTTTGTTTGTTTGTTTGTTTGTTTGTTTTGTTTTTTTGCATAGGGCATTATGGCCATTCGTCCAACTAAGTGACCTAGGAAGCTTGAGTACTACTATTCTAGAAAAATATTTTGACAGACAGACAGATACACACACACACACACACACACACACACACACACACACACAGTATAGCAATTCAAAGCATGCTGTGGCATAGTTAGCATATACAAAAGCAAAAAAGAACAAGGTGTTTGGTTTGGCTATATAGCATGTCTGTTCCTTAAATGTGTCTACTCACTCTGGGGACTAAATTCAGAGTTTTAGGTTTCACCTTATTCACTTATTTTAAGAAATGACTTCTTTTTATATCAATGTATTACAATGTCATTTTCAGTTTGAGTAGGTGGTACCTCACATTTCAGACGCAGCTTAGTAATTCAGATTTTCCATCAAATTATTAGAAACTAGAATATCACAAAGTATAGTAGCAATGGTATATATGTTTTAATGCAGCAAAAGCTACAAAGTATCCTTTGGCTTCTAATACATGTGGCAGAAGTCTGACCTTACTTGCACAATCTTTGTATGCTCAGTAAATATGGAATCAGGTGAAAATTTTTTTCGTTTTTATGTCAAAAATGTTTTCAATATAAATAGAATTACATCACATTTCTCTTTCACCCAACTCACCACTCACTTGAGTGTCTCTCAATTTCCTTAACTGTAATTCTTTGTTCTTACATATACGTCTCTGTATGTACACAAATATATGTACATATAAACATGATCTTCTGATTATGACCTCGTCATTGCATATGAATGCTTTCAAGGCTGCATTAGGTAATCAACACATAGGCTCATCATTGGGAAAGTCAGCACTGACATAGAGTGCTCTGCCTCAAGCAGGCACAGAAGCAAATTTCAATGGATATATTAATTATTGTCCTCAAAATAGTTCTGGACTGTGAAACTGAGAACATTTTTGCCTGTGAAACAGACAAAAGATAATACATATCGTATGCTAATTGTGCTAGAATTTTGATATTTGTAACAGAAAATATTGTGCATGAATTTAATAATCATTTAAAAATAAAACTGTAAAAGACAAATTCCAATAAAAGCGAATGGAACTTATAGGAATAGGTTAAATGAAAAATATAGAAAAGAAAAAGTAGATTTTATTATTAAAATTGTACAGATTTATATATGTCAATGAAAGCTAAGAAAAGTTCATAGCATATATAAAACGATATGAAATAAGTAAAATAGAGACATGGAAATACTTAATAAGATGGCAAATTATGATATATTTAATGTGCAGTTACCTATTTGCAAACTAGAATTGCAATGAAAAATTTGAACAAATAGAACCTGATAGGATGCACAATTCTTACCTTCTCCATCATTCTCATATTTTCAGTTAAGTAAATGTTTAATCATATAACAAAGTAACAGTGACTTACTTGAATCAGACAATTCCTTGATAAGCAATATCTGTATATTCCTAAGTCCACTCACTTTGTTCTAAAAGGTTCCTCAAAGTATTTTTTCACCTACATATTAGCTATGAAAAGCAGTGTCTAAAAGGGAAAATCTCCAACATAATCATTTTAAATACAACAAGCTGTTTTCCCTACTTACCTGACAAAGAATACATAGAATAAGGGGCATGCAAATTTCTTCCTCTGGACTGCCTGTCCTTAGTTGTACTCCTTTATTATTTTATTTAATACTGGCTGTCATTTTTCATATCTTAGAGCATTTAGAAATGAAATAAGCAGACTATCTGCAAATTTCCAGTCTTCCTGTTACAAGACAAAACAATTTTGCTTATGTTAGTAAATACTACTACTACAACTACTAGTAATAATAATAATAATAATAATAATAATAATAATAATAATAATCCTGTTCACCATCCTTAGGATTACTGTCACCACATGTGGGAAATCTTCTTTTGACTGAGCCTTCTGAGGCTATTGAAATAAAAGAAGTGGAAGGAAATATTGATATGGCAAATTTGCCCTTTGTTTAAAAATGCTTCTAATATGAATATGGCTTTATAATCTGTCAAATAAAGATAGCACGAGGAGATAAAAATAAAACATCAGAACAAAAATGTTCTTTTCTTTCCTGTGAATAAATTTTCACGTCAGTCAAGTATCTGTCAGTGCATCTGCGGAGTGAGTGGCATATCTTAAGTTAAAAAAAAAAAAAAAGCGAAGAGAGAGCACAACTAACAGGAATAACTAAAAGAAGAAGTGGTGAATTTGACAGCCTTGATGAGTGAGGATTCTTCTACCCACAGAATGTATTCACTTAGAATAATGCCTTCAAGCAAGTTAAAAAAAATAGTGACAAACTACTAATATGATGTAGGGAAGTGTAAACAGTCATGCATATGCTGATATGTGAGAGGCTCTGATGAAGGACAGAGAAGTGGGAGAGAGAAATACACCCTTACTTGTGGACTACGTTTTCTTTACATTTTCTTAATAATTGTTGATAACATTTTCATATTTCATTGACTGGTATGAGAAAGCACCATATTTTACTGTCTCAAAATATATTTTAGAAAATCAATGTGAAACAGGCTACAAACACTAACTGAAATTACTTCAAGCTGAGGTAGAATCTTTTACAAATGATGTTTGGTGTCCATTAATAATAAAATTATTATTAATATGATTCTATCTGTTTAAATCAAGAGCTGATTATTTTGTTGCAATGTTTAAGTTTAATATTGTTTGTTTTCTTTATGTAATAGAAAATAACAAATTTTTCCACCAAACTAATAATTTGAAATATAACTGACCATTTGTCCATAGCTTTATATACCTTTCATCATAGTTACAAAATATCTTCTTTCAGATATTGAACATGTTATACAGTTTGATTCTTCCAATATTTAATTATATACTACTCATTGACGTGTGTTGTGATTCTTCTAAACTTTTCGAGGGTTATATCATTTCAGTCCGCCTTAAACGAGTTAAGATAATACATATCCGAGGTGAAAAGTTTGTTTTTTCTCCTGTGTTTCATTTTATTTAACTCATGTTTTATAATCTATTTTTATTTATGAATTTGGTCTTGTTTGCATTTTTTTATCTTTTGATAATTGTCAACTGCTAACTCATGCTGTTCCTTGACACATTTTCTATCTGCATACCTAGAACAATGATATTGATCACAGATGCTCAGAAAATTTTGGAATGAATTAATACCATTTATCTTTTCATTTATAAATACCCAAAGTATATATGGTGATTTTTGATACAGTTAACAAAATTACCAACCAAAATTGATAAAGAATGTGACTATTTTATTATCTCCTAGCAAAAGGAGAATTGAAAGATTGAGCAATTAAGTGATTTTACAATATTAAGTGATTTTTCCAAGTACCTCATTAATTTTTTTCTCCCCAGCTTCACGAATGGATTTTGCTTTTCTGTCCTTCTCTGTGAATTGAATACTTGAACTTTTATGTCATAGTTTCAATATTTTGCATACTTTAGCTACAATGTAACCAAAGATCATAGTTTCAACCCTTCTCTATATTATTGAACAAGACCACATTTCCTTCTGATAATTTCCTAAAACAAAATATTTTTGATTGACTTCTAAATGGTTATTTGTCTGTCTGCACTTACTTGTGGTAGCTAACACCAAAGAAGTTTCTTCTGAAGAAAATGCAGGTCATAATGGAAAGTTCAAATTGGTCAAAATAAAGAAAATGACTGTAGGGTAAAATTTTCTAATTCATATATTTGCATCACAAATTCTGCAGTGAAGGCTCAGGTGGGGACAGCAAGATTTAAGAGCCAGTGGAACAGAATCTTTGCTATAATGTATTTTGCTTAAAATGAATATATATATTTTCATATATACATGTGATAGGTGATAGATTGTTGAGAGATAGATGATAGAGAGATAGATAGATAGATAGATAGATAGATAGATACATAGATACATAGATAGATACACAGATAGATAGATACATAGATAGATAGATAGATAGATAGATAGATAGATAGATAGATAGATAGATAGATAGATACACAGATAGATACATAGATAGATAGATAGATAGATAGATAGATAGATAGATAGATAGATAGATAGATAGATAGATACACAGATAGAGAGAGAGAGAGAGCGAGAGAGAGAGAGAGAGAGAGAGAGAGAGATAAAGAGGGAAATAGGAATTGGAGGTTTATATGGAATGCATTTAGACAGTGGAGAGTTGTCAAGAAATCTTTATATAGCAAAATGATTGTTATCTTTAGGTCCAAATACCTTCTAGGTCTCTGTGAATTGGCTGGCATACAGATATGCCCTTAGTACACACCTTTAATTCCCAACCATGACATCTAATTGAGGTACAGAAAAAGTGTTGAATCAGAGAAAGATTTCAAAGGATATGCTATGTCCAATTCTGAAGACACAGGAAAGAGAAGCTATTTAAGAGGAGAACAGTGAGAGAGTAGAAGATTCAGTTTGTCAGTTAAGTGAGTTGGGAGTAAGTTTAATTATTTCAGTTGAATGGGGTTGAGTTCTGTTAAGTCAGTGAATTAAGAGGCAATCTAATGGAATGGAGTTACTGGCAGTTCAGTTTCACGCCCAACCTCGACCAGCAAGGAAGACACGACCAGCGAAGATCTTCTTCAAGCAGTTTTACTCAGGAACCTTGATACAATCTTCTGATGACCGGGAACCCCACCCCCACCCCCCTCGCACCACACTTAAATAGCTAGTGCTGGCCAATCCTAGCAAGCCACATGGGGATAGCGGATAGGCTGTATCTATGCGGAAGCGACCAGGCCAAGCAAGAACAGCCAAATAAGGACCTGTTTTTCACAAGGAGCAGAAGGCGGAAACTGGTGCCATCCCCGGGGCGCGGGACCTGGCAGCTCAGTTCATGGAGTTCAGAGGGAGTTTTACATGAAGAATTTTAAAGTCAAGTTGCAGAGAAAACAAACTAGACATGGAGTAAAGACAGAATGAGCCAGATAATGAGGAGGAACCAGAAAATTAGAACAGATTGCCAGAGTTACTTTGAATTCAGTGAGAAGCTGAGGAAAGTCAGAATGAACCAGTCATCTTTTCGAGGAGTTTAGGGCAAAGGCTGAGTTGAACTAGCGAGACAGAATTCAGAGAGTACTAGAAAGTGTGACCTTATTGTTCAGTAAGCCTCCAAGATGACAATTACATCAGGTAAATACAAGATACTTTTACAGAGAATGAATATGGTCAAAGTACTTTAATGACGCTCTTAAGTTTATTTACATTTATATGTACAAATATATATATATATATATATACATACATTATATAATGCATATATACATACATATGATTTTTTAGATACAGTTGGTTCTTTCTCCAACTTGAAAGTTAAATCATTGAGAACTGGGTGACATGTTAACTTTTATTTTTCCCACAATTCTAGTGATTTGAAAAGCCTAAGAGTTTGGAGATAGCATCTAGTGAGAACATCTTTTTTCCTATTTCAACTCATGAAATGAGTTAAATGAGTTAAAACCAAAATGTCACTAATGTAACAGAGAGGAGAGGCAAGGGATGGGATGGGATAAAGAGAAGAAGAAAGAGAAAAAATGCAAAAGAGAGGAGAGAAGATGTAGTTTTGAGGATCCTATTGCCCATAATATATTGTATAAACAGAGATATTGGTTCCTCTATGATGAAGAAGGAGCCCTCCAGGCTCAAACAAATGTCAGTATTTCATCTCTCATTCATTGCAGAGCCATCACACATTTCTACAGTACTTTTGAATGGTTCAGGGAAATGATATTCTAAATTTACTGTCCTTTATAACTTGAATATAATTATAATGATTTGTTTAAAATGTGGTAATACAAAGCATGGAGAGATGATACTCTCTTATTATAGTTCAAATTATCCACAGAAGAAATAAATTTACTGTCATTATTGGGAGTGTCTCATTTGATTCACATATATTTATTAGCAAGAGTCTGAGGTCATAGAAAACCACAGATGATGTGAGTTTTGGCAGATGATATATGTCCATTTAGACTTTTAGTTCATTTAAAATATATATCAACACTAATGTTTCATAATTGCTGATAAGTAAAAATTACAATATTTATATAATGAGCATATGAAATTGAGTGCATGTACGAATAGATCTTTAATAGAAAATTTCATTCTCATATTATAAATTTTATTGTAAAAGACAGAATAAATACAACAAAATGCAAAACCCACAGATCTGCTCAAATGAAAAATATTTCTTACTTTCCCCTTGATCTTTCTTTTTTCCTTTCTCTCTATATTTCATCTTTCCGCTATAATTTTCTTTCCTTCTTTCTTTCTTTTATTCTCCCTTTCACCTTCTTTCTCTCTTTCTCTATGTTTGTCTGTCTCATCTAATTCCTGTCTTCTTCACTTCTGCCAATCCAGCTCTCTTTGACATTTATTAAGTATTGTTTATTTGCTTATACTGTCACATGGTAGGAAACTATACAATATTTTATCTCAGCCTATAGGAGGAACAATTAACCTCACACAGAAGCTGTGAACAGGTGACTTTTTCCATATACCTTTTCAGTCAGGAATCCATAAGGGGCTACAGCACTGATCAAGAATCAGTTGCTCAATGAGAACAATAAACCTCATCTGCATATCTAGAAGGCAAACAAGAAGATGCAGAAGTTTAGAGTCATCCCGGTTCCATATACTATGGATCTCAAGCCTCAAAACATCCATTAACTATAAATAGGGAAATACTTACAAGATGAACTTTTAAAACAACAGTGGAGAGTGGGAACTTGTAGAGAGTCCACCTCCAGTGGAAGGACAGGGCATCAAGTGAAGGTATCCCATCCCACCATCAAAAACTCTGACTCAGAATTGTTTTTGTCTAAAAGAACTGCAGTGACAAAAAATGGAGAAGAGAATGAGGGAAAGGAGGTCCAGTGAAGGACAAAATTGAGATCCATTTTTAGGGGAGGCTCCAAGGCTTGACACTATTGATGATGGTATAGTGTGCTCACAGACAGGAACGTAGAATAGCTGCCCTCTGATAGGCCCAAGAAGCAGCTGACTGAGATATATTCACATACTTACACCTACCCAATGGAGACCCCTGTGATGGAATGAAGAAAAGGCTGGAATAAGTTGAGGAGGAGGGCAACCACATAGGAAGACCAACAGTCTCAGCTTACCTGGACCCCCAAGATCTCCCAGAAACTGAGCAATCAACTAGGCACCATATACCAGCTGATCCGAAGCCACAAACACATGTATAGCCGAGGAGGATTGCCTGGTCTGGCCTCATTGAGAGGAGATGTACCGAACCCTTAAAAACTTGAGGCCCCAGGATGTGGTGAGGCCGGGTAGGGTGGCATGGGGTGGGTGGGAACAGCCTCTTGGAAACTGGGAAAGAGAAATGGGCTAAGGAACTATCAGAAGGTGAATGAGGAGGGGAATAACAACTAGATTTTAAAAGAATATTAAAGATATCTACATGTATATGTATACATATGTATATGTATACATACAGTGTCATGAAACATAACTATAAGTAAAGAATTAGTAAAGTATAGATCAAAAGGAAAGAATTGATTATTAAACCAGATCCATATTTTATTTACTCTGGAGGACAAGTTTGATATGCTTGGTGAAATCTGAATGATGTTTGTATGCTAGACAAGAGAACCACATTGTAACTAAATTTCTGAAAGGATAACTGTATTGTACTTTGATTATCTAAAAAAAATATTAATCAACATGCATACTTTCTTTGGACCAATACACTAAGAAAAACTTTAAGACAAATGAATACTTAATTTTCCACTAGTAAAATGTGGATATTGAATAGAGGAAATTATCGGAGTGCTATAATATAAATTGCTCTATCTACTTTTATATTAATATGGAGTTCCATCTTAAATAATAAGAGAAACACAATTTAAAAGTAGACAGAAATTATGGTTTTACTTCTAAACTTTTTGGTATTTCTTCCTGTTTTCAAATTATTAAATGCTGAACAAGTGGTACTGGTGTGGATATCACTCCACGAAATTAAAATAAAACCTTAATTTTTACGCAGAATGTTACATTTCAGCACCAAACCCAAAACATATAATCATAATAACATGTGAAATAACTGCGGGTTAAGTTTTATTATACATCAGATTTCTAATTCATCACAATCTATTAAAATTTCAGTATTTAAAATAAATTACATTGTAAAGCTATTGTTGTTGACTAAGAAACATTTTTGACATATTTATCAATCTCTATTTGCTTCCATAGTTTGGATTCATGCTTCTATCATTTGTAGATATATGTTAGCTTTTATGAAAATCTCAGGTGAAGAAATTGTGATTAACCCATGGAGCAAGCACATTGTTTGTTTAAACATAATTAAACACATTGATAAAAATTATGAAAGTCAGAAACACAAAATGGAATCACAGGTTTAACTCCAGAAAATGTGGTTTAAAAATACCATCTGAAAATATGCATATCGTAAACTTTCTAGCCACTGATATGTTTTGAAAACTGCATTTTCAACTTGGAAAACCGATATTGAAACCATTACAAGACAAAACATTTATTGTAAATGGTTGAAAAGAGAAAATAAAATTATGTCATGCATGGCTTAAGAAGGCACTATCCAATCTACTAAGGCAAGTAATTCATGTGAAAAATTAGACTTTAAGCTAATGTATTTTAGATTTCTAACACATTCAGAATCTCCATCTAGTTATACAGATGCCAACCAAGTCATACTTCCATGAAAAGAAAATATACTTACCAAAGAAATAGACCCTTATATAAATCTAGGAGGAGGAGACCACAGAGCTTAACTAATTCTTGCCTTACAGGGAATGTTTCAAGCACTTACATTGTACTGGTAGCCTTTGATCTCCTATGAAATTTATATTCATGGCAGTCTAACACAGAAGAGAGTGAGTAACGTGAAAACATAAAGGACAATGGCCCAAGGGAAGCATACGGATACAGCTGTATTTTAATATCATTTTTCTACATAACAACAGTAATAACGTCCTGGATTTCAATTTCTTTTTGATTCAAGTGCCTCAAAGAACCCAGCAAAGTCAGAGAAGCCTGCTAGCCATGTAAGTTAGTGAAATATGATTACCTATTTTACAGAGAGGTAAATCAATACATAGTAAAATTTAGTATTATTCCAAAGCAAAGTATTTGTTACCAGTTGTAAGTTACTACTAGTTATGTCCAAAGGGTAAATGTCTATGGAAATAACAGTAAAACCCAGGTCAAAGGAAAACGTCTGTTCTTGAAGCAAAAACTCAGGAGACACTGAAGAAAAAAATATGAAGTTTGTTCTTGTCTCTGTTTAATGTGAGAACCTGATATTGGGATTTATGAAATGCATTAGAGTTGGACATGGAGATATAAAGTTGTCCTTCCTCTTAATCTCATTAATAATTCAGAAATGGCAGCTAAAATGCTGAAAAAGAGGATAGAATGAAACTACATGATACTACAGGATAAAGCAATACACATAAAAATCCAACGAAAAATTGAAAAAATGATAAAGTATCTCATGATGGAATGTATGTAGAATATATGTGTACATATGCATATACATATGTACATATATGTAAATATATGTGTATTCAGATATGCACACATTCACTTAGATTATACTTGTAGTCTCTTATCGCCTATGAAATTCTATTCAGGTCAGTCTAACACAGGAAAGAATGACACATGGAGGGAACCATGGCCCCAACCACATTTGTAGCAGAGGATGGCATTGTGCATCATCAATAGGAGAAGCCCTGGTCCTGTGAAGGCTTGATTCCCCAGGGTAGGGGAATGCCAGCCAGTATGTTGAGGTGGGAGTGAATGGATGGCAGGGGTAGCATCTTTATAGAGGCAGGGGAAGGGGAATGGGAGAGGGGGACCTAGGAAAAAGGATAACATTTGAAATGTAAATACATAATATATACAAGATAAAAAGAAAAAAGAGTGAATAGTGTGTGTGTGTGTGTGTGTGTGTCTGTGTCTATGTGTGTGTCTGTGTGTGTGTGTCTGTGTGTGTGTGTCTGTGTGTGTGTGTCTGTGTGTGCGTGTCTCTCTCTGTGTGTGTGTGTGTGTGTGTGTGTGTGTGTGTGTGTGTGTGTGTATGACGGAAGAAGAATTTGGTAGATTTAGAATTTGAGAAAAAATAATGGCAATTACTAAAATGAGATTTGAATCTAACAAAGTTGAAATTTAACAAATACAATGCACATATATTATATTTTATTCGAGGCTTGAATGATAACTTGTAGGGAGCTGCGACATGCCGTGCCTCAAAGATGACGTTGTTTTCCGCCTTCCACCCTCCCAACAGTGAGTGCTCCTTGTAGTAAACAAGTCCTTATTTGGCTATGCTTGCCTGGCCTGCTAGCTTCTGCATAGTGACAGCCTATCTGCGACCCACATGGCTTGCTGGGATTGGCCAGCGCTAGCTATTAAGTGTGATGCAGGGGCTCCCCGGGGTCAGAAGATTGTATCAAGGTTCCTGAGTAAAACTGCTTGAAGAAGATCTCCTCTGGTCGTGTCTTCCTTGCTGGTCAAGGTTGGGCGCCGCAATAACTAACATTTAGAAACTCTTGTTTATCTTCCACAAGAGTCCTATTTTCCAGAAATGACATGGTAATTCACAACCATGCACGGGTCCACTTCTCAGGTTTTTATTCCCTTTCCTGATTTCTTTGGGTTACAAGGAAGCAAGGGGGTATACATTTATACACAGGGCCAAAATGATTATATAAAAATGAAAAGAATAAATCTGGGAAAAATATTTCTCATGATCTTCAATTGTACAAAATTTGTAAGCCAATAAAATATTTTCCAGCACAAGTCAAAAGAAATATGCTGATAGGAGACAGATACAATAAACAAGTTACAAGACTGCAGATTCATATTAGTCAGACACTAACAGTAAAAGAGGACAAGACAAAACAAAAACTTGCATCATTAACTTAGCTCTGAAACATGTTGGTCAATGTTTGAGTTAAAATATATTGACATCTAGGAGCTAGATAGGCTTCTGCAAGTTAAAAGCATTTTCTTCTTTTGCAAAAAATTAAAAGGAAAACTGAGATCAGGCTCTAGCTCCCAAATCTAGCTGTTCACAACCTGCTGTGGCTCTACTTCCAGGGGACCAAAATGTGATTTTTATTTCATGTTTATTAAATTGGGTATTTCTTACTTATATTTCAAATGTTATTCCTTTTCCTGGTTTCTAGGTTTTTGTCTAGCCTCTTCTACACTAGTAAACAAGTGATCCACATTAACATATACCCTCAATACACAAAATAAATAGCAAATTAATAAGAATTTTAATATATATTAATCAACTTTAATGACATTATTAACTGAGACTATATTCTCTCATACAACACATCTTGACTACAATATCCACACCCACCTCCCCTCTCTTCAACATCTACTCTCTCTCCAATTGTTTTCAGAAAAGAACAGGCCTCCAAGAAATAACAGAAACAAAACAAGGTACAATAATACAAGGTCATAGCCCTCATATCCAGGCTGGAAAAGGCAACCCAAGAGGAGGACAAGAGTCTCAAGTACAGACAAAAGAGTCAGAGATATACCTGCTCTCCCTGGTAGGAATCCCACAGTATACCTAGATAGCAGCCACATAACACACACAGAGGATTTGGTAAAGAACATCCAATAGTGCTTGCTGCTTCAGTGTCTGTGAGACCATGTAAGCTCAGCTTAGATGAGTCAGTGGGATGTGTGCTCTTGGTGGCCTCCATCCTGTCTGACTTCTAAAGTATTGTCTCCCCCTCTTCAGAGATCTTCCTGATCTCCTAGGGGAGGGATCCATTGGAGGCCTCTAATTTAGTCTTTCTGTATAATGTCAGGCTACAGGTGTCTGCATGGGTTCCCATTTGCTGCTCAGGAAGGCACTCTGATGATGACAAGACAAGATATTGATCTACTATACAACAGAATAATCTTGCAAAAATTTTAATTATAACTTTTGCCAGTCTTATTTTGTTCTAACTACATCTTTTGACTACTTTGATATTCCAATTTAAACCTGTTAGAATGGCCTAAGATGAACATCACAATGACTGTTCATGCTAGCAACAATGTGGACCAAAGGGAACACTATCCATTGGTGGAAGTGCAAACTTGTGCAGGCGCTAGAGAAATCATTAACGTGCAAACTTGTGCAGGCGCTAGAGAAATCATTAACGTGCAAACTTGTGCAGGCACTATAGAAATCATTACAGTACAAACTTGTGCAGGCACTATAGAAATCATTAACGTGCAAACTTGTGCAGGCACTATAGAAATCATTAACGTGCAAACTTGTGCAGGCACTATAGAAATCATGCAAACTTGTGCAGGCACAAACATTAACGTGCAAACTTGTGCAGGCACTATAGAAATCATTACAGTGCAAACTTGTGCAGGCACTATAGAAATCATTACAGTGCAAACTTGTGCAGGCACTATAGAAATCATTACAGTGCAAACTTGTGCAGGCACTATAGAAATCATTAAAGTGCAAACTTGTGCAGGCACTATAGAAATCATTAACGTGCAAACTTGTGCAGGCACTATAGAAATCATTGACGTGCAAACTTGTGCAGGCACTATAGAAATCATTAACGTGCAAACTTGCACTATAGCAGTGCAAACTAGAGAAATCATTAATGTGCAAACTTGTGCAGGCGCTATAGAAATCATTACAGTGCAAACTTGTGCAGGCGCTATAGAAATCATTACAGTGCAAACTTGTACAGGCACTATAGAAATCATGGTAGTGGTTCCTCAGAAAAGTGGGATGAGATATGCTTCAAGAATGATGTATACCACTTCCGAAATACACCCAAAGGGTGCTCCATCCTAACACAGTGACATTCATTTAATGATTGCAGGATTATTCAGAATAGCCAGAAACTGGAAACAACCTATATGTACCTCAACTTAGTAATGGATAGAGAAAATAGATATAATAAATAATGGATAGAATGCCCAGGGACTAAACCACCAACCAAAGAGTACACATCGAAGGACCCATGGCTCCAGCTGCTTGTGCAGCAGAGGATGGCCTTGTCTGGCATCAATGGGAAGAGAAGCCCTTGCTCCTATGAAACCTCAGTTTCCCCAGTGTATGGAAATGCCATGGTGGTGAGGTGGGAGAGGGTATGTGGGAAGGGGAGCATCTTCATAGAAGCAGGGGCAGGGGAATGCAAGAGGGGGCAACTGGGAAAGGGAATAACATTTGAAATGTAAATAAACAAAATATCCAATAAAAAATAAAAAAAAGAAAATGTTCATTTGTACAATGGCATGTTTTCTGTTAAAAAATGACATCGTTAAATTTTAGAAAAATGGATGGAACTCATAAAAGAGAAGCAAAATTCAAGAATAAATACCATATTTTCTCCAATTTGTACATAAACTAAACAAAATGTATTATCCCCAGCAGTTTTTATGAAGAAAACTTTCTGAATATTCATATTAATTGAAATAAATTTATTTGTTCTTCATGATGACTTTATAAATTACAACTGTAATGAATGATATGTAACATTAAATTACTTTAGTTCCTTTAATATTTTTAAATTATGATTTATTAAAATTGATTAAAATCAGTGTTAAAATCTTAACTGTTAAAGTTTTGACCAAATTTTAATGTTTTTATGAATAAAAATGTTTTTTTTCTTTTGATGAATTGATCTTAGTAGTATGAGGGAGAAAAATACCAATAGCAAGAGAATAGTTTAATTTAATTTCACAGTTCAATTTAACAAAATACTTTTAATAGATTTCAAAATTTCTAATAAAGACATTAAAATAATTTTTCTGTTAAAGGCAAAATTTTTGACACCATTATCTCTAATCTCAGAATAAATTGTACCTTTTTCTTGTCCTGTGACTGTAGTAGAAATCTGAGGAGCATCTATACATTTCAGTCTCATTGGTAGTCACCATTCAATCTGTAAAACATCATCTTTCATACCTGCTCAATACTTTTGAAATACGGCAGATAGGCAGTTATCTTTAGAGAACTCAAAAGTGAGGAAGAAACTCTTTTGACAGTGGCTCGGTGATCTATAACTTCTCAGCATTGTATTCATGACTCTTTCTTCATTGTGATTCATAGAACAAGAAGACAGAAAACTATACAAGAAGATAAACCTATATCCATTCAGGAAGTGATGTTGTTGTGTGTTGTAGTAATTTCTTTCACTTTCAGATCCTTATACTGATCCTTTCGGTTGTTATAAGTATTCTTATTTTCCCTGATTCTTTAAATAAAAATTTCATTTTCAGGAAAATAAATATAGCTTGTAATCTCATACATAATTTTGTAAAATATTTTTTAAATTAAATTTTATATGTTTGTTTATGGAGGTGGGTTGTCACGATACTAGAAAGGAATACCCAAGGGCGTTAAAGAGGTCTTCAGGAAGTAGAGAGGAGAAAAATGATAATAAAATACTGGTGACAAAAAGTGGAAAGAGAATATTGGGGGAAGGAAGTTTACAAACAATGACTGTGGTGGAGTTAAGAGGTTGATGAAGAATTCCATAAAATATCACAATGAAATTCATTATTTTGTGTGATAATTAACAAACAATCCAGAAATGGAGAAATGGAGAGCTTGGATGGAAGCTTCTTTTACCCTCCTATAGTTTTTGGTAAAGTGTCATCTCATTTTATCTGTTATTTTCTATGGAGAGGGGAGTTAATTCATTCTTTTACTTCACGATTTCTGTTTCATAATTATGTCTTACTTTTCATTCTGCTGCTGTTATAAAATAACCTGATAAAACAAATTGAACTACAAATGTTTATTTAAGTCAGAATTTTAAGATACGCTCATCTTTGTAGGAAATCATTGTAGCAGGTAGTTGAAGCAACTGATCATGTCACACCCACTGTAAAGAGCAGAGAATAATGAACTAGTGTGAATATTTTAGTGCTCAAATCACATCCTCAACTCTGAACCAACCCAGGATCTCCTGAACAGGGAATAATACCATCCAATGTTGGTAAGACATCTGCTAATATCTCAGAGATTTGCCCATAAGACAATCTAATGTAGAATATCTCTTATTAAGACACCCTTCTGAGGTAAAACTGTTTTAAGTTGTCAATTAAAATTAACTATCATTTACTATAATTATAATTTCAAGGAAACATATAAATGAACATATATTTCAACTTTCTAGTGCATCATATGCTTCTATCTCTTACATTACTATGAATTAATATTATCCCTATAAAACAAAATGTGAACCTGATAATCAAGAAGTGCAAAGTCGTGAAGACTCAAATGACTGCTGTGCGTGTAACCAACTATAATCAAATTAGATTTAAGGCCTGGCTTAATATCAAGAAATTAATGCTTCAGACTGCAAGCCTGGTCTATTAATGTATGGTATGACCTTGGCCTTAGGAAGAAATATAATACTTTTGTTTCTGTAAATTATCATGACAAGAAGCTCTTTTTTAAAATAGTGGTGAATTAAAAATCTGGCTGGTTGCATACTGGTACAAACACTCTGGAAATCAGTCTGGAGGTTCCCCCAGAAAATTGGACATTGCACTACCTAGGACCCAGCTATACCTCTCCTGAGCATATACCCAAAAGATGCTCCAACATACAACAAGACACATGCTCCACTATGTTCATAGCAGCCTTATTTATAATAGCCAGAAGCTGGAAAGAACCAAGATGCCCTTCAACAGAGAAATTGATTCAAATAATGTGGTACATCTAAACAATGGAGTACTACTAAGCAGTCAAAAATAATGGCTTTGTGAAATTCGCAGGCAAATGGATTGAACTAGAAAATACCTTCTGGAGTGAGGTATCCCAATTACAAAAGAAAAAAAAAAGCACCCATGGTATACCCTCACTGATAAGTGCATATTAGCCCAAAAGCTCGAATTACCTAAGATACAATCTACAGACCACATGAAGCTCAAGAAGAAGGATGACCAAAATGTGGATGCTTCACTCCTTCTTAAATGAGGGAACAAAAATATTCATAGGAGGGGATATGGAGGCAAAGTTTGGAACAGACACTGAAGGAATGGCCTCTTCAAGCCTGCCCCACCTGGAGATACAGTCCATATATATACAACCACCAAAACTAGATAATATCTATGAAGACAAGAAGTACACGACAACAGAAACCTGATAGAGCTGTCCCCAGAGAGACTCAGCCAGAGCAAGACAAATACAGAGGCGAATGCTAGCAACAAACCATTGAACTGAGAACCTGTTCCCCATTGGAGGAGTTAGAGAAAGGATTAAAGGAGCTGAATGGGTTTGCAACCCATAATAACAACAATACCAAAACACCAGAGCTCTCAGGACTAAACCACTACCCGAAGACTACGCATGGACAGACTCATGGCTCCAGCTGCATATGTAGCAGAGGACAGCCTTGTTGGGCACCAGTGGCTGGACCCTGCAGTACAGGGAATGTCAGGGGGAGGAGGTGGGAATAGGTGGTGTTTGGGGAGGGGAAACACCCTTAGAGAAGAAGTAGAGAGGGAAAGGATAGGGGGCTTATGGCCAGGAAAGCGGAAAATGTAAATAAAATTCAATTTAAAAAAAAACAAACCAAAGATTCTAGCTGGTTAAGTTACTAAAAGCAATCCAACTCAATATGAGAGATTTATATGATGCATCCTAGTGCCCAGGGAACACAACAGAGGAGGAATCAGACAAATATAATTGTTTAGAAATATGGAGAACTGTAAAACAACATCAACTTGACACAATTACAAACATAAACTGAGAGTAGCTGTAGATGTTCCCACCTACTGGAGAAGAAATGTCCTTTAAACAGTCACACATAGATGACAGAGAAACCCTTACTGTAGTAGTAATGCCTACTAATAGATTATGATAGAAGAATGAGCATTGGTTGTTAATATGTACCAACTGATGACCCCATATGTCTTAAATAAGTAACTTTAAAACAATGGTCACATAGACTATTAGATTTAACTCATGACCATTATATAAGCAACTCAGTTTAGAAAGCAATCAATAATTCTATTAATAATTAAAGAGAGCATAAATTGGGGGTGAGGTCTTGGGAGGTTCCCTGCAGACCTGGAGGGGTGACTTAACAGAGTTAGACAAGACAACAATATGTTGAATAGATAATTAAAATTCTCAAAAAGTAAAAAGAACGTAAATAATATCTAATGCTGAAAGAAAAATAATCTTTTCACAGGATTTATAAAGATGAATGAGGTATGACACAAAGAGAGCTGTAAGAAAAGAAAAGGAGCTGGATGTAGCTCGCTCCTGAGAGACACAGCCAGAATACAGCAAATACAGAGGCGAATGCCAGCAGCAAACCACTGAACTGAGAATAGGACCCCCGTTGAAGGAATCAGAGAAAGAACTGGAAGAGCTTGAAGGGGCTCGAGACCCCATATGTACAACAATGACAAGCAACCAGAGCTTCCAGGGACTAAGCCACTACCTAAAGACTGTACATGGACTGACCCTGGACTCTGACCTCATAGGTAGCAATGAATATCCTAGTATCTAGTAAGAGCACCAGTGGAAGGAAGCCTGGGTCCTGCTAAGACTGAACCCCAGTGAACTAGACTGTTGGGGGAGGCGGCAATGGGGGGGTGGGGAGGGAACACCCATAAGGAAGGGGAGGGGGGAGGGATGTTTGCCCGGAAACCGGAAAGGAATAACACTCGAAATGTATATAAGAAATATTCAAGTTAATAATAATAATAAAAAAAAAGATATATGGGTGGTCTCCATCTGTACCCAGAACTGGGGCAGTTCCACAGTCCGTGGACATAAAACTTATCTGTAGAGAGCTTGTCTGCCAGAAGCACTCTCCCTCCTAAGCCCACAGTCCACTGATGATACCCCATTTTCCCTCCATTGTATGTCCACAGGGATCTGAAACCACACGCAGCCTAGGACAGAGCATTCCAATACTCTGTCCAACAGCCCTCTGACCCAAAAGCTGCCTGTAGAGAGCTGAACTTCCAGGAGGGCTCTCAAGTCAAAGATAATAGACTCATGGGCTCACAGGCCCACAGGATGGACAAGCTCCGGTCAGAGACAACAGGACTAACATTAGAGATAATCACATGGCGAGAAACAATCACAAGAACCTAAGCAATAGAAACCAAGACTACTTAGCATCATCAGAAGCCAGTTCTCACACCATTGCAAATACCGGATATCTCAAAGAACTGGAAAAGTACGGTTTTGATTTAAAATAGCATCTAATGATGATGATAGAGGACTTTATGAAGGACAAAAATAACTTCCTTAAAGAAACACAGCACAACACAGGTAAGCAAGTAGAAGCCCTTAAAGAGAAAGCCCTTACACACAAAAATCCCTTAAAGAATTGTAAGAAAACAATAACAAACAGGTGAAGAAATTGAACAAAATCATGCTGGATCTAAAAGTGGAAATAGAAACAATAAAGAAAGCACAAAGGGAGATAGCAATGAAGATAGAAAACCTAGGAAAGAGATCAGGAGTCATAGATGCAAGCATCACCAACAGAATATAAGAAATTGAAGAGAGACTCTAAGGGGCAGAAGATACCAAAGAAAGCATCAACACAATCATCAAAGAAAATGCAAAACCAAAAAAATCCTACCCAAAACATCCAGGAAATCCAGGACAGAAGGAGAAGACCAAACCTAGGTATAATGGGTATAGAAGAAAGCAAAGATTCCCAACTTAAAGGCCAATAAATATCTTCAACAAAATTATAGAAGAAAACTTCTGTAACCTAAACCAAGAGATGTCCATGAATAGACAAGATGCCTACAGAACTCCAAAAAGATTGGACCAGAAAAGAAATGAATATCATCTAATAATAGTCAAAATACCAAGTGCACAAAACAAAGAATTTTAAAAGCAGTAGGCGAAAATAGTCAAGTAACATATAAAGGCAGACCTATCAGAATTACACCAGACTTCTCACAAGAGACTATGAAATCCAGAAGATCTTGGGAAGATGTTCTATAGACTCTAAGAGAACACAAGTGCCAGCCCAGGCTACAATATCCAGCAAAACCCTCAATTATCATAGATGGAAAAAATCAAGATATTCCATGAGAAAACCAAATTTACACTATCTGAAAACCAAATTTCACTATCTTTTTCAAAAATACAGCTCTACAAAGGATAATAGAAAACTTCACACAAGGAGGAAAAACTACACACTAGAAAAAGCAAGAAAATAATCATCTTGCAACAAACTCAAAAGAAGATAGGCTTGGACCATAATTCTACCTCAAAGAACAAAAATAAAGGAAACAATCACTATTCCTTAATATCTCTTAACATCAATGGACTCAATTCCCTAATAAAATTATATAGACTAACAGATTGGATACATAAATAGGATGCAGCATTTTGCTGCAAACACAAAACCCACTTTAGTGCCAAAGACAGACACTCCCACAGACTAAAAGACTGGGAAAAATTTCCAAGCAAATGGTCCCAAGAATCAAGTTGAGTAGCCATTCCTATATCAAATACAATCGAATTTCAACCAAAAGTTATCAAAAAATAAGGAAGGACACTTCATACTCATCAAAGGAAATGTATACAAAAATGAGCTATTAATTCTGATCTTCTATGCTCCAAATGCAAGGGCACACACATTCATAAAAGAAACTTTACTAAAGCTCAAAGCACATATTGCACCACACACAGTAAGAGTAGGAGACTTCAACCCACCATTCTCATCAATGGACAGATCCTGGAAACAGAAACTAAACAGAGGCACAGTGAAACGAAAAGAAGTTATGAAACACATGGATTTAACTGGCATCTATAGAACCTTTTATCCTAAAATAAATGAATATACCTTCTCTCAGCACCTCCTGGTACCTTCTCCAAAACTGACCATATAATTGATCACAAAACAGGCCTCAATAGATATAAGAAGATTGAAATTATGCCATACATCCTATAATATCACCATGGACTAACTGTGGTCTTCAATAACAACAAAAAGAATAGAAATCCCACATACACATGGAAGCGGAACACTGCTGTACACAATGACAACTTGGTCAAGGAAGAAATACAAAAAGGAATTAAAGAGTTTTTAAACTTTGATTAAAAAAAGACACAACATACCCAAACTAATGGGATACAAAGAAAGTAGTGCTAAGAGGAAAACTCACAGCTCTGAGTGCCTCCAAATAACAAGTTGATAGCACACCTGAAACTTTACAAGAGAAAGAAGTAAATGTATACAAGAGGAGTAGATGGCAGGAAGTAATGAATCTCAAAGCTGAAATAAACCAAATAGAAACAAAAAGAACTATACAAAGAATTGACAAAAACAGGAACTGTTGCTTTGAGAAAATCAAGATAAAGCCTTTGCCAGACTAACCAGAGGGCAGAGAGACAGTATCTAAATTAACAAAATCAGAAATGAAAGGAAGACATAAGTACAAAAACAGGTAAATCAAAAAATTATCAGATCCTACTACAAAAGCTTATATTCAACGAAACTGTAGTAAATGGACAATATCCTGGACAGATACAAGGCACCAAAGTTAATCAGGATCAGATATGCCATCTAAACAGCCCCCAAACCCCTAAAGAAATACAAGCAGTCATTAAAAGTCTCCCAACTAAAAAAAGCCCAGGACCAGATGGGCTTAGTACAGAATTCTATCCAACCTTCAAAGAAGACCTAGTAACAATACATTTGAAACTATTACATAAAAGAGAAACAGAAGGAACAGTACCCAATTTGTTCATGTAAGCCTCAATTATGCTTATACCTAGACCACACAAAGACCCCACAAAGAAAGAGAACTTCATACCAATTTATCTTATGAATACCAATGCAAAATACTCAATAAAACAGAATCCAAAACACATCAAAATGATCATTCGCCATGATCAAGTAGGCTTCATTCCATGGATGCAAGAATGGTTGAATACATAGAAATTCATCAACTTAATCCATTATATAAACAAACTCAAGAGAAAAGAGGACATGATCATTTCATTAGATGCTGAGAAAGCATTTGAGAAATTCAGTGCCCTTTCATGATAAAAGTCCTGGAGAGATCAGTAATTCAAGGACCATACATAAACATAATCAAAGCAATATACAACAAACCAGTAGCCAACATCAAACTGAATGGAGAGAACCTTGAAGCAATTCCATTAAAAATTAGGGACTGGACAATGCTGGCCATTCTCTCCCTCCATATTCAATATAGTACTTGAATTCCTAGCCAGCACAATCAGACAACAAACGCAGGTCAAAGGGATACCAATGGGAAAGGACGAAGTGAAAATATCACTATTTGCAGATGATATGATAGCGTAAGTATGTAACCCCGAAAGTTCCACCAGAGAACTCTTAAGCTTGATAAACAACTTTAGCAAAGTGGACAGATATAAAATTAACTCAAACAAATCAGAAGCCTTCCTCTACTCAAAGGAGAAACAAGCTTAGAAGAAAGATTAGGGAAAGGGCACCCTTCACAGTAGCCAGAAATAACATAAAACACCTCGGCGTGACTCTAACCAAGCAAGTGAAAGATCTGTATGATAAGAATTTCAAGTCTCTTCCTGGTTGCTGCCACCACGGAGAGCCCGTGGGCAGAACCCTGCGAGCGAACTTGAGCCTCGGGACCACAGGTAAGACTAACTTATCTGCTGCAAGTGACTTGCCTGGTGGAATCGGGACAACAGAGGCAGAATCCCTCTAGGACCAGGCACGTCCTGTGTTTACCGGAAGTCCCACACCCGCGGATCCCGGCCCGCAGCAGCTCTCTGCTCCCAGAACCCGTGGGAGAGATACCTTACCGCCTGGTCAGGTGGGCACTCCTGAGGCTGCAGAGCGGAAGAGACCACCAACACTGCCCACCCCTGCCCACATCCCTGACCCAAGAGGAAACTGTACAAGGCCTCTGGGTTCCTGTGGGGGAGGGCCCAGGAGCAGCAGGAGCCCTGCCTGAGACACCGCCGGAACCTGAAGGAAACAGACCAGATAAACAGTTCTCTGCACCCCAAATCCCATGGGAGGGAGAGCTAAACCTTCAGAAAGGCAGACACGCCTGCGAAACCAGAAGAGACTGCTCTCTGCACACATTACTGATTCCAGAGGAAAGCACCAGAATCCATCTGGAACCCTGGTGTACTGAGACGCCCGGAAGAGGCGGCGCCGATCTTCCTGGTTGCTGGCACCGCTGAGAGCCCGTGGGCAGCACCCCGCGAGCGAACTTGAGCCTCGGGACCACAGGTAAGACCAACTTTTCTGCTGCAAGTGACTTGCCTGGTGAACTCAAGGCACAGGTCCACAGGAACAGCTGAAGACCTGTAAAAAGGAAAAACTACACTCCCGAAAGCAGAACACTCTGTCCCCATAACTGACTGAAAGAGAGGAAAACAGGTCTACAGCACTCCTGACACACAGGCCTATAGGACAGTCTAGCCACTGTCAGAAATAGCAGAACAAAAGTAACACTAGAGATAATTTGATGGCGAGAGGCAAGCACAGGAACCCAAGCAACAGAAACCAAGACTACATGGCACCATCGAAGCCCAATTCTCCCATCAAAACAAACATGGAATATCCAAACACACCAGAAAAGCAAGATCTAGTTTCAAAATCATATTTGATCATGATGTTGGAGGACTTCAAGAAAGACATGAAGAACTCCCTTAGAGAAACACAGGAAAACATAAATAAACAAGTAGAAGCCTAGAGAGAGGAATCGCAAAAATTCCTAAGAGAATTCCAGGAAAACATAAATAAACAAGTAGAAGCCCATAGAGAGGAGTCACAAAAATCCCTGAAAGAATTCCAGGAAAACACAATCAAACAGTTGAAGGAATTAAAAATGGAAATAGAAGCAATCAAGAAAGAACACATGAAAACAACCCTGAATATAGAAAACCAAAAGAAGAGACAAGGAGCTGTAGATACAAGCTTCACCAACAGAATACAAGAGATGGAAGAGAGAATCTCAGGAGCAGAAGATTCCATAGAAATCATTGACTCAACTGTCAAAGATAATGTAAAGCAGAAAAAGCTACGGGTCCAAAGCATACAGGAAATCCAGGACTCAATGAGAAGATCAAACCTAAGGATAATAGGTATAGAAGAGAGTGAAGACTCCCAGCTCAAAGGACCAGTAAATATCTTCAACAAAATCATAGAAGAAAACTTCCCTAACCTAAAAAAAGAGATACCCATAGGCATACAAGAAGCCTACAGAACTCCAAATAGATTGGACCAGAAAAAAACACCTCCGTCACATAATAGTCAAAACACCAAACGCACAAAATAAAGAAAAGAATATTAAAAGCAGTAAGGGAAAAGGTCAAGTAACATATAAAAGGCAGACCTATCAGAATCACACCAGACTTTTGCCAGAAACTATGAAGGCCAGAAGATCCTGGACTGATGTCATACAGACCCTAAGAGAACACAAATGCCAGCCCAGGCTACTGTATCCTGCAAAACTCTCAATTAACATAGATGGAGAAACCAAGATATTCCATGACAAAACCAAATTTACAATATCTTTCTACAAATCCAGCACTACAAAGGATAATAAATGGTAAAGCCCAACATAAGGAGGCAAGCTATAACCTAGAAGAAGCAAGGAACTAATCATCTTGGCAACAAAACAAAGAGAAGAAAAGCACACAAACATAACACATCCAAGTATGAATATAACAGGAAGCAATAATCACTATTCCTTAATATCTCTCAACATCAATGGCCTCAACTCCCCAATAAAAAGACATAGATTAACAAACTGGATATGCAACAAGGACCCTGCATTCTGCTGCCTACAGGAAACACACCTCAGAGACAAAGACAGACACTACCTCAGAGTGAAAGGCTGGAAAACAACTTTCCAGGCAAATGGTCGGAAGAAGCAAGCTGGAGTAGCCATTCTAATATCAAATAAAGTCAATTTTCAACTAAAAGTCATCAAAAAAGATAAGGAAGGACATTTTATATTTATCAAAGGAAAAATCCACCAAGATGAACTCTCAATCCTAAATATCTATGCCCCAAATACAAGGGCACCTACATACGTAAAAGAAACCTTACTAAAGCTCAAAACACATATTGCACCTCACACAATAATAGTAGGAGACTTCAACACCCCACTCTCATCAATGGACAGATCATGGAAACAGAAATTAAACAGAGACGTAGACAGACTAAGAGAAGTCATGATCCAAATGGACTTAACAGATATTTATAGAACATTCTACCCTAATGCAAAAGGATATACCTTCTTCTCAGCTCCTCATGGTACTTTCTCCAAACTTGACCATATAATTGGTCAAAAAACGGGCCTTAACAGGTACAGAAAGATAGAAATAATCCCATGCGTGCTATCGGACCACCACGGCCTAAAAGCTGGTCTTCAATAACAATAAGGAAGAATGCCACATATACGTGGAAATTGAACAATGCTCTACTCAATGATAACCTGGTCAAGGAAGAAATAAAAGAAATTAAAACTTTTTAGAATTTAATGAAAATGAAGGTACAACATACCCAAACTTATGGGACACAATGAAAGCTGTGCTAAGAGGAAAACTCATAGCTGAGTGCCTGCAGAAAGAAACAGGAAAGAGCATATGTCAGCTTGACAGCACACCTAAAAGCTCTAGAACAAAAAAAGCAAATACACCCAGGAGGTAGAAGGCAGGAAATAATCAAACTCAGAGCTGAAATCAACCAAGTAGAAACAAAAGGACCATATAAAGAAAAGAATCAACAGAACCAAAAGTTGGTTCTTTGAGAAAAAAAATCAACAAGAATAGATAAACCCTTTAGCCAAATAATAAAACGAGAGGACACAGAGAGTGTGTCCAAATTAACAAAATCAGAAATGAAAAGGAGACATAACTACAGATTCAGAGGAAATTCAAAAAATCATCAGATCTTACTATAAAGCCTATACTCAACAAAACTTGAAAATCTGCAGGAAATGGACAATTTCCTAGACAGATACCAGGTACCGAAGTTAAATCAGGAACAGATAAACCAGTTAAACAACCCCATATTTCCTAAGGAAATAGAAGCAGTCATTAAAGGTCTCCCAACCAAAAAGAGCCCAGGTCCAGACGGGTTTAGTGCAGAATTCTATCAGACCTTCATAGAAGACCTCATACCAATATTTTTCAAACTATTCCACAAAATTGAAACAGATGGAGCACTAGCGAACTCCTTCTATGAAGCCACAATTACTCTTATACCTAAACCACAAAGACCCAACAAAGAAAGAGAACTTCAGACCAATTTCCTTATGAACATCGACGCATAAAATACTCAACAAAATTCTGGCAAAACCGAATCCAAGAGCACATCAAAACAATCATCCACCATGATCAAGTAGAGGCTTCATCCCAGGCATGCAGGGATGGTTTAATATCTGGAAAACCATCAACATGATCCATTATATAAACAAATTGAAAGAACAAAACCACATGATCATTTCATTAGATGCTGAGAAAGCATTTGACAAAATTCAACACCCCTTCATGATAAAAGTCCTGGAAAGAATAGGAATCCAAGGCCCATCCCTAAACATAGTAAAAGCCATATACAGCAAACCAGTGGCTAACATTAAACTAAATGGAGAGAAACTTGAAGCAATCCCACTAAAATCAGGGACTAGACAAGGCTGCCACTCTCCCTACTTATTCAATATAGTTCTTGAAGTTCTAGCCAGAGCAATCAGACAACAAAAAGGAGGTCAAGGGGATACAGATCGGAAAAGAAGAAGTCAAAAATATCACTATTTGCAGATGATATGATAGTATATTTAAGTGATCCCAAAAGTTCCACCAGAGAACTACTAAAGCTGATAAACAACTTCAACAAAGTGGCTGGGTATAAAATTAACTCAAATAAATCAGTAGCATTCCTCTACACCAAAGAGAAACAAGCCGAGAAAGAAATTAGGGAAATGACACCCTTCATAATAGACCCAAATAATATAAAGTACCTCGGTGTGACTTTAACCAAGCAAGTAAAAGATTTGTACAACAAGAACTTCAAGACTCTGAACAAAGAAATTGAAGAAGACCTCAGAAGGTGGAAAGATCTCCCATGCTCATGGATTGGCAGGATTAATATAGTAAAAATGGCCATTTTACCAAAAGCGATCTACAGATTCAATACAATCCCCATCAAAATACCAATCCAATTCTTCAAAGAGTTAGACAGAACAATTTGCAAATTCATCTGGAATAACAAAAATCCCAGGATAGCTAAAACTATCCTCAACAATAAAAGGACTTCAGGGGGAATCGCTATCCCTGAACTCAAGCAGTATTACAGAGCAATAGTGATAAAAACTGCATGGTATTGGTACAGAGACAGACAGATAGACCAATGGAACAGAATTGAAGACCCAGAAATGAACCCACACACCTATGGGCACTTGATTTTTTTGACAAAGGCCCAAACCATCCAATGGAAAAAAGATAGCATTTTCAGCAAATGGTGCTGGTTCAACTGGAGGTCAACATGTAGAAGAATGCAGATCGATCCATGCTTATCACCCTGTACAAAGCTTAAGTCCAAGTGGATCAAGGACCTCCACATCAAACCAGACACACTCAAACTAATAGAAGAAAAACTAGGGAAGCATCTGGAACACATGGGCACTGGAAAAATTTCCTGAACAAAACACCAATGGCTTATGCTCTAAGATCAAGAATGACAAATGGGATCTCATAAAACTACAAAGCTTCTGTAAAGGCAAAGGACACTGTGGTCAGGACAAAGCGGCAACCAACAGATTGGGAAAAGATCTTTTACCAATCCTACAACAATAGAGGCCTTATATCCAAAATATACAAAAGAACTCAAAAAGTTAGACATGAGGGAGACAAATAACCCTATTAAAAAATGGGGTTCAGAGCTAAACAAAGAATTCACAGCTGAGGAATGCTGAATGGCTGAGAAACACCTAAAGAAATGTTCAACATCTTTAGTCATCAGGGAAATGCAAATCAAAACAACCCTGAGATTTCACCTCACACCAGTGAGAATGGCTAAGATCAAAAACTCAGGTGACAGCAAATGCTGGCGAGGATGTGGAGAAAGAGGAACACTCCTCCATTGTTGGTGGGGTTGCAGACTGGTACAACCATTCTGGAAATCAGTCTGGAGGTTTCTCAGAAAATTGGACATTGAACTGCCTGAGGATCCAGCTATACCTCTCTTGGGCATATACCCAAAAGATGCCCCAACATATAAAAAAGACACGTGCTCCACTATGTTCATCGCAGCCTTATTTATAATAGCCAGAAGCTGGAAAGAACCCAGATGCCCTTCAACAGAGGAATGGATACAGAAAATGTGGTACATCTACACAATGGAATATTACTCAGCTATCAAAAACAACGAGTTTATGAAATTCATAGGCAAATGGTTGGAACTGGAAAATATCATCCTGAGTGAGCTAACCCAATCACAGAAAGACATACATGGTATGCACTCACTGATAAGTGGCTATTAGCCCAAATGCTTGAATTACCCTAGTTGCCTAGAACAAATGAAACTCAAGACGGATGATCAAAATGTGAAGGCTTCACTCCTTCTTTAAAAGGGGGAACAGAATACCCTTGGCAGGAAGAGAGGCAAAAGATTAAAACAGAGACTGAAGGAACACCCATTCAGAGCCTGCCCCACATGTGGCCCATACATATAGAGCCACCCAATTAGACAAGATGGATGAAGCAAAGAAGTGCAGACCGACAGGAGCGGATGTAGATCGATCCTGAGAGACACAGCCAGAATACAGCAAATACAGAGGCGAATGCCAGCAGCAAACCACTGAACTGAGCGGGACCCCGTTGAAGGAATCAGAGAATGAACTGGAAGAGCTTGAAGGGGCTCGAGACCCTCATATATGTACAACAATGCCAAGCAACCAGAGCTTCCAGGGACTAAGCCACTACCTAAAGTCTATACATGGACTGACCCTGGACTCTGACCTCATAGGTAGCAATGAATATCTTAGTAAGAGCACCAGTGGAAGGGGAAGCCCTGGGTCCTGCTAAGACTGAACCCCCAGTGAACTAGACTGTTGGGGGGAAGGCGGCAATGGGGGGAGGATGGGGAGGGGAACACCCATAAGGAAGGGGAGGGGGGAGGGGGATGTTTGCCCGGAAACCGGGAAAGGGAATAACACTCGTGGCTAGGCTCACAACCAAAACACTCGAAATGTATATAAGAAATACTCAAGTTAATAAAAAAAAAAGAATTTCAAGTCTCTAAAGAAGAAATTGAAAATCTCATAAGATGGAAAGACCTCCCATGCTCATAAATTTGTAAGATCAATATAGTAAAAATGGCCATTTTGCCCAAAGCAGTCTACAGATTCAATACAATTCTCATCAAAATTCCAACTCAATTCTTCATAGCATTAGAAAGAGCAATTTGCAAATTTACTTGGAATAACAAAATTCCAGGAGAGGGAAAATTATTCTCAACAATAAAAGAACTTTTGGGGAAATCACTATCCCTGGCCTAAGCTTTATTACAGAGTAATCATGATTTAAAAAAAAAAATCCTGCATGGTATTGGTACAGAGACAGGCAGGCAGGTAGATCAATGGAATAGAATTGAAGACCCAGAAATGATCCCACATGCCTATGGTCACTTGATCTTTGACAAAAGAGCTAAAACTATTCAATGGAAAAAAGACAGCATTTTCAACAAATTTTTCTGGTTCAAGTGGAGGTCAGCATGTAGAATAATGCAAATTGACTCATTCTTATCTCCTGTACAAAGCTCAAGTCCAAGTGGATCAAATACGTCCATATAAAACCCAATACAATGAAACTAAAAGAAGAGAAAATGAGGAAGAGCCTCGATCTTATAAGTACAGGTGAACATTTTCTGAACTGAACACCAATGATTTATGCTCTAAAGTTAAGAATCGACAAGTGAGACTTCATAAAATTATAAAGCTTCTGTAAGGCAAAGGACACTGTGAAGAGGACAAAAGGACAACCAATGTATTGGGAAAAGGTCTTTGCCAACCCTACATCTGATAGAGGGCTAATATCTAATATATACAAAGTATTGAAGAAGTTAAGACTCCAGAGAATTAAATAATCCTATTAAAAATGTGGTATAGAGCTAAACAAAGCATTCTCAACTGAAGAGTACTGAATGGCTGAGAAACACCTAGAAATTGTTCAACATCCTTAGTCATCAGGGAAATGCAAATCAAAACAACCCTGGGATTCCATCTCACACCAGTCAGAATGGCTAAGATCAAAAACTCAGGTGACAACAGACGCTGGTGAGGATGTGGAGAAATCCCTCCATTGTTGGTGGGATTGCAGACTGGTACAACCATTCTGGAATTCAGTCTGGAGGTTCCTCAGAAAATTGGACATTCCAATTACTTGAGGACCCAGCTATACCTCTCCTTGGCATATACCCAAAAGATGCTTGTGGAATGTGAAAAGGGAACCCCAAGAGAGGAGTGAATAGAAAAGACTGAAGGATCTGAAGGGGTTTGCAACACCACAGGAAGAACAATTGTATTAACCAACCAGACCCCACTAGAGCTCTCGGAGACTAAATCACCAACCGATGAGTACACAAGGAGTGACCCATGGCTCCAGCCACATATGTAGCAAAGGTTCACATTGTCCAGCATCAATAGGAGGAAAAGCCCTTGGCCATGTGCCAGCTCTTTTGCTCAATGTAGGGTAATGCCAGGCTGTTGAGGTTGGAGTGGGTCAGTGGAAATGAGAAGCATGGGGAAGGGGGCTGGTTTATGAGAGATGGGAAAAGGGATAACATTTGATATATAAATACATAAAGTATTCAAGAAAAATAAACTTTAAAAAAAATAAATAAAGATGCTTTGAATTTAAATATGAAAAAAGGATATATGGAGAGAGTAAACATACATTATATACATTTGTTAAACAGTATGAAATATTGATATTAAATCTGAAATTTAAAAATTACAGATTTTAATCAGTAAACCTCTACATAAGCAAGTTTTATAACACATACTTCAGGATTAATTTAAAGTATATTTTAGTGATGAATCAATAAATACTAAACTACCTATAAAAGCTCTAAATGTAAATTATTTAATTATTTTAGTTGGCAAAAAGACAAATTTGATTTGAAAATTTGTGGGAATGTTTTCAATTTAATTTAAAAACTCAGAAAAATCTAGTACCAGAAAATTAATCATCAAAATTAGGATACTTAAGATTTGTATTTGATATTTAAAAAAATAGTAACATTATCAACAGCAATAGTTATGAATTCAAGTAGAATTTTGCAAAAATATCATTGACATTCAGGTCATTGGATTGAAGAAGAATATAATTTATTTTTAATTTTTATATATTTGGGTATGATTTTATGGACATGTATAAATAATTTAGAACATACAATTATCTGGCATTTCTTCCCGTTCATTGCAAGAGTATGTATTTATTTGAGAGTTTTGTTTACTTTTATTTTAATTATATAAGTGACTTTTTTCAAAATTTAGTATTATCTACATTTTTATTCAACTAAATTGTATAATACACATAGAAATATTTTCACGGTAAATGTTTCAGGCAATCTTCCATGTCAGGTGTTTGCATAATAATTTTGTTTGTATTTGTTCATTATTTAAATTTTATGAATGCAAGAAAGAGAAAAATGGCATTGGTGCATGTGTGAATATTTTAGGGTAAATTTGAGTTTCCTTCTAGTGTTTTTTGAGGAGATCTTGGACTATGGTCTTTAATCTTATTGTAGTTAAAACTATCTTTGAAGAGAATTTGATTTATCATAAAATCAACTATTTAAAGTTTAATTTGAATTTTACATCATAAAATGATTATTAATAATTCACTTTTATGATCATGACAGTCCAACCTACTTCACAGTTTTCTTTTTTTTTTTTTTTCCGGAGCTGGATACTGAACCTAGGGCCCTACCAGTGAGCTAAATCCCCAACCCCTACTACAGTTTTCTATTCTTGAAACAACAAATTGCTTATTTTAACTATGCTTCCCTTAATATTCAATTCAGACCCTAAGTCTCAAATATTTTTGTCTTCAGGGTTTTTTTATATTACATGCCTAATATAATTTTAATTCTTGCTTATTAAAACCCTCATTCAATTATATCAACTATTTACCATCAACATTATTGACTTCTATCCTATTTGTTTTATGCATTAATATTTTTCCTATTCAGTACATTCAGTAAGTAATGTGATTATCATTACATATTCATGAAAGATGCTATGTACAAAATTCTTATATCAATACTTCTATCATCACAAAAGAAGAATATACTATCTTATCCTGACATTTCTATTTTAAATATTCTGTAAATTGGAGAGATAAAACTTTCGAGTTCACAAATACATATACACATATTGAATCTCAAAATGAAATATAGGAAAATTACAGCAAAAGGTTATCTCAAACTAAAGGTGACCCTTCTTTATCATAGTGAAGTTGTTTCACTCTTTTTAGTGATCCAGTTGATGGGTAGATATAACAATCCCTAACATACATGGTACTCATATCTATACAGCTACAAAAGACTTGACCATTATTAGCATGTGCTCAACAAAAACGTACTCATCCTATACAAGGCACTTTGGGATGGTCAACAATTAGCACTAACTGGAGATTTATGAACCTTTTATTTCACGAATATTACAGTGTTTTGCCTGGCCAATGAATAACTGAAAGTTCTACAAAGGAAAGTAGCAAACCATAGTGCAATATTTCATATTATACTTTTTCAGACTCATTGTCAAATATTCTGATATATGTCATAATGATTTTCTTGAAATCATTGTAGTGTCCGATTTAAAATTGTGAATTTGCACCTAAAGTTTTTCTTATATTACACTGGTCAATAAATATAAGTGTGAATTCTCTTGTGTTCACTGAAGACAATTTAAATTGTTTCTTCCCAATTTAGATTGTTTCATCAGCAAACAATTTGATATTTTATCCTTCAGTTTCCACAACTTTCTTCATCTGTTAGCATTCTGAGTTATTTCATAATGTAAACATTGATCTATACTAGTGTATTATCTACATGTCTACTTATTCTCCCAGGTGGAAACTGACTCACATATTTGAAATCCATAATTAGCTAGTGAGCATCTACTGAATAGAAAACTACCATAGTAATTTGCTCAAACAACTGAGTCAATAATTTTAAATCATATAATGGAATACATTAATACCAAATGATTAGTAACAGAAAAACCACAACAGATGATATCTATAGAATTCACTTAACATAGTGATGTTAGTCAAAACTATTGGTGAATGTTTGAATATTTTAAGAGAACATATTATGTAGCTTTGTGTTTTATAATTTCTATGAAATTAAAATGATTATTTAAATTAATAATTTTTGATAATTAAAATGGAAAAATTCTAATCTAAATTTAATTTACAATGTTCCCTTAGACCCATGGCTTTTTCATATCACCCTTCACCTGCGGTGATTTAACATTGAAAGAGCCATGCAGATTTAATTATGCGTTGGCTCCTAAGGGATGCACTCATATATCAGTTTTCATCTCTCATGGACAGATCATTTTCAGTTAAGTTACAAACCACTGAAAATCAATTTTTAATGGAAATACTCACACAACCTTAACTGTAAGAGAGCAAACATGCAGGTATAATACCAAGTGGCAGGTTATTAACTATAACTTCAATTTTATGTTCTTTTGACACAAGACTATGTCAGCCATAAATAAGTAAGCATTTACCACACAATTCACATTAACAAGGGATTATCCCTGAAGGAAAGTTTTAGTGTTTCTTGCATTGAGCCCATGGGGACTCTGAAAAAACCAAATAACCAAGTTAAAAAATGATGGATGGATCGAAACAGAATTCACAACAGAAGAATCTTGAATGGCCAAGAAGCACTTAAGGAAATATTCAAAGTCCTTAGTCATCAGAGAAACAGATGTCAAAACCATCCTGAGATTTCATCTCACAACAATCAGAATGGCTAAGATCAAAAACAAAGGTGATGGCAAATATTGGCAAGGATGTGGAGAAGGAGCAACACTCGTCCATTGCTGGTAGGATTGGAAACTGATACAACTACTTTGAAAATCAATCTGGAAGTTCCTTGGAAAATTGGAAATAGTTCTGCCTGAATATCCAGCTACACTGCTATTGGGCATATACCCAAAAGGTGCCTCACCATACCAAAAGAACATGTTTTCCGTGTGTTCATAGCAGCCTTATCTATGAGAGCCGGAAGCTAGAAATAACTCAGATGTGCCCCAAAAGAAGAATGAATAGAGAAAATGTGGTTCATTTATCCAATAGAATACTATTCAGAGGACCTCATGAATTTGCAGGCAAATGAATGGAACTAGAAAATATCATCCTGAGTGTGGTAACTCAGATCCAAAAGGACATACCTGGTGTATACTCACTGATTAGTGGATATTAGCCAAAATGTACAAAATACCTAGGACACAACCCACAGACAATAAAAAGTGTAACAAGTCAGGATGTTTTAATATCACTTAGAAGGGGGAAGGAAGCAATCAAGGCGGCAGAGGGAGGGAGAAAGCTAGGTGGAAGAGATGAGGGGGAGGGGAAGGGGGAACAAGATCAGGTATGTGCCATTTCCTATGTTTTAAATGTTTGTGTCTTGAAAGAAAATATTGAAGTTTGCTTAGTTATCAACATTTGAATGCACAACTTTTTTTAAAATTTTTGCTAGCTATATCCTAGATCTAGAACTTCTTCTAACAAACAATAAAGGCTGATTAATGTTTGTTAAATGAAAATTACTTTCCAATATCGAGTAAAAATCTTGCAGAGTAAAGCATTTCTGAAAGCATTCCGTCTACACGCTCCAGATGAAAGCCAGAACTACTTAATCTTACTGACACATTTCTAACTACAACTTCTCGGTGCTCGAGGCTCAACTCAGAATCCCCTGACTTTCCAGTGTAACGTGAGCTTAATCTTTACTGCCAATTTTATTTGAGCCTGAAAATGAATTATTTTCGAAGCATTTATCACTGTTTTATCAAAGCAATATAATGTTACTGAAAGATGAATATCAGTAGTTACTAAGTTCTTTAAAGTGCACTTTTTTCATTTTATATTTAAAATAATTTAAGATGTAGAGAATTGAATTTATTTCAGCAATTTCATTTTATTATAAGGGACCTTTGTTTTTAAACAAATGTGAGACTTTAACAAAAATTATAAAAGATGACCTTCAGAAAACAAAAAGTAATCTCCAAACTACAATTTTATTTTATTTTTAACATGGATTTGGGTAATATAATTTGCAGATTTAATTTGTACTGATCTAATGAGGTGTTTCCCCACAATTTAGAATAATATATTTTGTCAGGTTGCTACTTTACTGCTTCATCCAATTTATGTTAGCTTTGTGTATTCAGTAATTTTTTAAATAACTTACAGTCTCTATAATATACATCAACTAATAAACCATCAAAGTGACATGAAATACTTTTGCATCTATTTTATGTCTTGTACAGAAGACAATAAACGTTAAAATAATATAAATGAAAGCTTAAAACTTGAAGTCATCTAGCAATTCTGGTTCTCACAAGCTTTACAGCAGTCTTCTGAGGCAATTCTTGATTCCAAGGATAAGAATGTGATATGATCCTTTGTTTTAGAATGATCATTCCACAGTATTTTATTCTCTGGACAATGTCAAGCTGAGGGTCTCTGTGTTAATTATTATTTACCACAAGTGGATTCTCTGATGAATGTTGCCAAGTGCCTTGCTTCATTAGTAAAACAATAATTCACTGGGAATCTACTTTTTACCATCAAAAGTAATAGAGAAGTTGCACATATGTGCTCACAGCAATTGTGACTATATGTACAAGGTTAGCACAGACCCATGCCTGACAAAATCACAGTATGGAGCTCCGCTGGCCATAGAATCCCATTATTAGCTATGGAGCTGTTGGCATTTGATAGCTGGAGCTTAGTCTCTTAGTAAGGGTTTTACCACTGTGAACAGATATCATGTATTTATTGCCGGTGGATTTTTCAAGTTACCTATTCCATTTTGGCTAAGATTACTCACATTGAGTCCTGAGAGTCTCTTACTTTCTAGAGGGTCTACCCACTTCCTACCACCTGAGGCTGGAGATCTGGTGTGGGGGCAACCTCTCAAAGACAGATTGGGGAGGGAGGAAGAAATGCAATGAGAAAGTGTGGGAGGAGAGATTGGGAGGGGGAGCAAAGGCTGGATTATAAATAAAATAATAATAAAATAAATAAATATTCATTAATTAATAGAAATATTGGATTGATTGCTTATATGGTATCTATATATTTTTATCTCAATATAACAACCTATCTCCCCTTTGTTTACGTGTGTGTGTGTTTTATGAATGTTTTAGATCTTTATCCATTCAAATTCCCTTCTTTCTGAAGTGTGAATTTTAGAAGTCTCTATCTGATTCCTTTTTTATTAAATTTTATTTATTTATTTATTTTTACACTCCGGATTTTATTCCCCTGCTGATCCACCCCCAGACTGTTTCACATCCAATATCTCCTTCCCAACTCTGCCTCCGGTCTCCACGCTGATACTTCAAGGGCTGTTAATACAATATTAATATTCTAAATTGAGAACTTTAGAGCAATAGAATTATTTGAGATTTATTTTCCTTGAATAAGAATATTTGGTTAAATATTAATGAATATATTCATTTTATCTTGGCTTTCAAAATCATTAGTTTTATTTGTTCAACAGTTTTCTTTTTTGTTTTAATTCTTAAGGGGTTATTTCTGATAGAGCCCTTTTAGTTTTACAATGTTAACATAAAGCGCCCTCTCTTTTCTCATCCACTTTGTCTAGATGTTAGTAAATTTCTACCTACCTCCAAGAAATGCCAATTTTATTATCCTCTTGAAATTCTGGTAAACAGCACTTTGGGCAAGGAAAAGTGAGAAGTGGTTATATTGTGATCTCAAAAGTAAACATATTTGGATACCTATTATTTTCTTTATTTTACTTTGTTAAAAATGTTCAAGTTCCAAGTATTATTTAGGAATGTAAGGCCAACTACATGAGGCATTTTTTAAATCTACAGTTTATGTATTGAATGTTACAGTCCTCTTCTGGATTTTAAAGGAATATCTCGATGCATTTCTAATTAGATGATTATTTTTAAATCTTTAGTAAAACATAAACATTCAGTTACATTTTCTAGTTCCAAATCTATTTGAATTTTTATATGTCTCCCTCAAGTTAACAATTAATCCGGTTTCATATTTTTCAGAAGACCTTCTCAGTACTTCATTCATTAAAAATTCAATAACATATCCTTTCCAGCATTTGCTGTCACCTGAGTTTTTGATCTTAGTGAAATCTTAGAATTGTTTTGATTTGCATTTCCTGATGAATGATGATGTTGAACATTTCTTTAGGCACTTCTCAGCTATTCAAGATTCCTCAGTTGAGAATTGTTTGTTTAGGTTTGTAGCCTATATTTAATAATGATATTTGTTTCTCTGGAGTCTAATATCTTGAGTTCTTTGTACATATTGGATATTAGCCCTCTATCAGAGATAGGGTTGGTAAAGATTTTTCCCAATTTGTAGATTGCTGTACTGTCCTATTAACAGTGTCCTTTGCCTTACAGAAACTTTTCAATTTTATATCCCATTTGTCTGTAGTTGATCTTAGAGTCTGAGCCATTGGTTTTATGTTCAGGAAATTTTTCCCTTTTTCTCTTCTATAAGATTCAGTGTTTTTGGTTTTATGTGGCGATCCTAGATCTACTTGAACTTCAGCTTTGTACAAGGAGATAAGAATGGATCAATTTAAAAAAAGAATGAATCAATTTGCATTCTTCTACATGCCAACTACCACTTGATCCAGCACCATTTGATGAATATGCTGTCTTTTTTCCACTGGATAGTTTTCCACTGGACGTCCCACGACAGAAGAATGGATACAGAAAATGTGGTTCATTTACACAACGGAATGCTACTAAGCTATTACAAGCAAGGACATCCTAAGTTTTGCAGGCAATTGGATGGAACTAGAAAATATCATCCTAAATGAGGTAACTCAGACCTAAAAGGACATGCATGGTATGTACTCACTGTACTCACTAAAATATTAGCCAAAACAAACAAGCAAACAAATAAATACTTACTGAAAACCCACGATACAGTCCACAAAACTTTAAAAGGTCAATGAGCTTTAAGTGCCAATTGAGGATGTCTTAGTCCCAATTGGGAGGGAGAAGAAAGCAACCAGGGGGTGTGGAGGGGGATGCCCGGGAGGAAAAGAGGACTGGGAGAGTGGGGAGAGGGGAGCAGGATCTGGTATTGGGTGGGGGAAAAGGACTGAAGCCATGAGGACTATTCGAAAGAATACAAACAGGCAACCTCAGGAGGGAGGAGGTTGAGAGGACCCTCCAGAATTTACCAGAAACCTGGGAGGTAAGAGACTCGCAGGACTCAGAGAGACGCTAGGTGAAATGCCATACAGTGAGGAGAGAGAACTTGTAGAGCTAAACCCCAGTAGAAAGACAAGGTCACGGGGCGTGGTGGGGGTTGAGGTTGCTATCTCACGGTCAAAGCTCTGACCCATAATTGTTCCCAAAGGCACTGCAGGGAGTTAAACTTCTTCACTGGGCTCCCAGCAGTTTACGGCTCAAGTTATCTGATAAACTACGCTCAGTATCCAACAGGGTGAGAAAGATGTTCTACTAGACTATTAACCCAGCGTCAGGTAATTTACAGGTTCTAAGCATGTTTTGGGTAGATGATTTTCCAATTTCTTTGGTAGACCACACATATTAAGGGCGATTTGCCTTATATTTTCTTAATGTGTTCACTTTGTTTTAGTATGTGGGTGGTAGGCGTCACTATGATATTTTCATACCTAATGTGGTTCATTGCTTCTTCTCTGTCCATTTTCTACCACCATTATCTTCCCCTTGTACTCTTGACCCCAAGTGTACTCAGTCCTGATTTACTGTCACATGTGTTCTATTACCCACCCTTCCCCGTTTCAAAATCTCTTTTCAAACTACAATATCCTTACCAAGACAGAAACCCATAGTAATTGAAAAGAATTTGTAACAAAAGCCCACAAATTATTTTTGTTCTAAAAATATTCTCCTAGACATCCAAGTCATATACAAATAAACAGAATTGAAAGATAAAAAGATAGGTTTTGTACATTTTTTTTATTTTCCTAACAGCTGAGACAAGGAGTTTTTATTCCTGCCTTATTGTAACTGATTACATTAAATCTCTGTTCATATGATTATAAGTTCTTAAATTGTATAAGCTCTTAACAGATTTATTTCATGCTTTTGTTTAGACCTATTCCACTTTTAATGAAATAACTCTTCTAATTATGTGAATTCATGTCTATAGCAAGAATAAAATGGACATAAACCTAAATAAATATTCATAAATATTAAGTCATACCTAATTCAGAACAATAGATAATTTCACATATGGATGACACTGATACCTCTAAATATATTCAAATATTCCATTTTCCTTTTTATAGTATTTTACTTTTCCATGTTTATTTTGGAATGTGTACTTATTGTGGGCATAAAATCAGTAACACGTGAAGGAATCTGTTTAGATCTAGGAGTAGAGGCAGAAAAAGTTGTCATACCTGCTTATTCTTGTTCAGAGATGGCTAACTATACCATTCTTTGATTTTGTCTGAACTCTAATTAACATCTCATAAGTGTCACCAAACTGGACCTGAGGACATTAATGTGTTCACTTTCTCAGTGAGGTATACGTTTTAAATATATTTATAGATTCACAATGTATCTCCAATAATAATAGTCTTTCTTGTTCAGCCTTCAAAAGTAATATTTATGTATTCATTTATCAAATTCCATAAATAGTTTTACTGTGCATTAACAAGGTATGTCGAATTATGGTATGAGAAATACAAAGTGTATTCTAGGTCAAATGAATCATATTTAAAAACAGATAAACTTGGAAGTTCTCTAACCTAACACAGGAATAGATGTTTGCAGCTCTGTCTTCAGTTTAACTACAGGAAATTAGATGCAATTTTCAGGAAATGCTGTTAAAAAATTCTTGTTCTATGGATGATCCTAGACTAGAGAGTGGTATCTAGTGAAGGTGACAAAATACAGTGTGTTATCAGTGAGTAGGTTAGAATAAAGAACTACCAGTGGATAGATAATCTGGGACCAATGAGAAAGTCTTAATATGATGAGCTACTTCAATCATTTTTGATAAGAATTTAGGAAGACTCATGCTTCAGGAGCCTAGCAAACATCTATAGAAGTTTCAGAGAAAATACCAAAGCTAAAGCGTATAGCAAGTGAGAAGTGGTGACACTTAAGGAGTATCTACTGCAATTCCTATAGTGTAGAAAGTTAGAGCAGATGAGGGTGTGCAAATGAAAACAATCCTCTCTCTCTAAACTCTCTCCCTCCTTGCTTTTTTCTCCTCACACACCTATTCTTTATCCTTTTCTATACTGATGAATTCTGTACATAAAAAGTAAGATAAAAACGGGATTAATAATGATACGCATACACATATTTGTTGTCTAATAATTTTTAACTCTATAATGTTGTGAGATAAAAATTTATTAGGATCCATTCTTCAGATTAATAATTTGAAAGGTCAAATTCTCTGCTCTGGGTAGGACTCAGAACTAGCTTCAATCCTGATGATGTAATTTTTAACTTGCTCAAACTTACTCATGTCTTTGGCAGATAACCAGAAATGTTGTGAAATCTTATGTACAAATGCCAAGCCATGGCAAGGAAACAGCGTTTTCCAGTACTCCTTCCTGACGTTAGATTTTCACTTCTCCCATCTCCTCTTATGCAGGGTTCTCTAAATCTTGGAAAGTGTATGTTGGGGAAGAATGATAAGGATAGATGTTCCAACTGAGCTTCCACAGTCACTTATTCTGAGCAATTTAAACAGTTTTGTTTCTATATAACAACAACAACAAACCCAAACAGGAAGTGTCTGACAAAGGTTGAGAGTAGAAAAAGTTTATGGATATAAATATAAATATTTACAAAGTGGAGAGTCTAAAAGATGATCATTTAGCAAAACAATATCATTAGCTTAAACCCTGGCTTTGACCACGTGTAGAACCAGCCGCTGCTTCTTTGTTTTGGGGAACACCTCAAATCTGTCCAGTAGAGCAGTTAATTACCCTATAAAAAAAACCTGCCACTATTATGCCACAGGATATGCATTCTTGTCAGGTAGGCCAATATGATAGAATACAAGATTCGTTGCTGGATAAAACAATATATGTTTTAGGAACTTGCATACCACCTTCTAGGTCCTCTAAAACTAGCCACTATTTTCTTGTCAGCTCAAATTTGATTAAATTTTTCTTAATTTTAATTAAAAAATAACTATCGAATGTGAATGGCTAATTTCCAGACATATATACTTGTGAATCATGCTCATGCCATATCCAGGGAGGCCAGGAGAGTGGAGTGGATCACTGTGAACTGAAAAGAAGGTGGTTGTGAGCCTTCTTTTAGGTACTGGGTATAGAACAACAGTGCTGTGGGAAAGTAGCCAATGCTTTTAATCACTGACCCATCTCATCAGCCCAAGGTTAATTTGGTGATTACCTGTAGACCAAGCGTATGATATCTTCAGCAATAGGGACTAAGTATTACTTACTTAAGGGCGTCAATAGCCTTTACTATTTTGTGTACCACTGAGGCCTCATCCACGAATAAACATTTTGGGTGTGATTTTGGACAGAAATTTTAGCTTATTAGCCAATGTCTTTGAGGATTAATGAATTTTACCAATGTGCAGTGCCACTGTTCAAACTTCAATTTTTATGGTAGAGGAAGAATTTTACAGGTTGTTGAAATCTAAGACTGCCTGTTCCTCGTTGCATGATCTATACTTATATGAGGTTTAATTCTACTCTGGGGATATTCATAAAAAAGAAAGAACATGAAATTTGAAAGGAGATGTGGAAACTATCTTGGGATAATTGGCAGGCTTGAGGATCAGATATGATTAAGATAAATTGTTTATGTTCATAAAATGTTCAAATGATAATTTAAAAGAGAAATCGACCTGTTCTAAGGCCAGAAATGTCCAGTGGTATGACCTCTCATGACTCTGAACAGAAGGAGTGGACATAAAATCGCAGTGAGCCAAGGTAATATTCTTTGAAATACTTTTCAAAACCATGGCATATATTCATGAACTTGTTTCTGAAAATTTAAGCACCAAGGCTTTCCTTCATAAATAACCAGAATATTCATCACTCTGAAATGGAGATTGAAGTAAGCCAAAAAACTTCAGAAAGGATGACCATGAAAGGCATATACCCAGGGCTCTCCAAAATTTCAAAATTAAATAAGTCAAATCAATGCAGAAATTTAAGAAATATTCAGGAAGGCTTACACAAGGAAACCACTAGCAGAATATCTACTAAAAAAATTGTGCTTCTTACTCAAAATATTTTGTATAGTTTAATTTACATCCAAAATAATACATTTCGTGATGCTATTTTTATACATACTTTGTTTTTGAAGACACTTCTCACCTACGTATCATCCAAGTGTGTTTGCACATGAATGCTCCCATAGTCCACCATTAGCTCCTTCCTCTTAGGTTCTTTTTATCATGTGTATTATATTATATTATATTATATTATATTATATTATATTACTTCAATATCTTTCCATTCAATGTACCCCTCTCAAGGCATGTTTATGTTTTTATTGCTGACATGTGTGTGGACTTATGTGCATACATACAAATGCACAGTTTTTTAAAAATATAAGACTTTCATATGACTTTCCTTTATGGGTCTGTATTAACTCCTTCCACACGACTACAGGTCCACACATGTTCCTGTTGATTCCATGATTGACATTTTTACAGCTCAATAAGTTTTCATTATAAACATGGAGCACATTTTCATTATATGTTCATTTTTCACTGTAATCTGCAGTGATTCTGTTTTATTGCCATTGTGAGTAGAACAGAAAAAAAAAATAAACAGAAAAAAAAATGAAACTCAGCCTCTGGTCTATAGAAAAGGCATTGTATCTACTCTGAGTTTAGACGTCAGTGTTTGTTCTGGGGACCTAGAAGTTTGGATGTCACATTATTGTACCCCGATTCTGGGCTGTCATTCACATACTAGCTTCCCAGGTGTTGATAGACTCGGGTCTAAACTGGATCTATAATATTAAGTAATCTGAGACCCCAGTTTACCGATACAAACCCATTGGGCTGAGCCTTCATTGCTGAATATTCATTACTGAATAATAAAACATTGAGTAGGCATCTTGTACATCATCTCGCTCTGTCTCTCCTGACAATCTTGATTAGCATATACAAGAAAATTTTGTTTGATTAATTTGTTAAACTTAAGAAAGATGATCATATAAGAACTTTAGGTTGTTTGGGAAGAATATAGACGCATGTCTTAAATAAAATACCAAGATTCCTTACTCATGAACAGAATAGAAGTTCACTGTGAAGGAATAAAAGGGGGAAAAAACTGTTCCATGATGAAATTACCATGTTGTGCATTAGCCAAACAAAACATTGTGAATAGCTGTGAAATTCATTATGTTCTCAGAGGAGGTTTTTATGTTCCAGAGGTTTATTTAGAGTTTACTTTGGTTTTAAAAATTAATATTCAATTTATTAAAGTTACAAATCCTGAAACTATTTCTTCCTTAAGCTTTTAAGCTCTACATATGAATATTATATTTCTAAATCTAGTAAGTTTTACACCTATTTTAATAGGTTTTTGAATAATGTTTGGTACAATTTACAAACGGTTAATTAAACACCTTCAACATTTTAAGCTGCACACATAAATTTAATATATTCAATTTCTTTTTAAGTATACCAATTGTCTAATTAGCAAATAAAGCCTTATGAATAGTTAAAGAACTCATATAAATTTAAAATGGTAGGCTAAACCTAATGTTTTCTTCAGTGTTACAACTCTGAATGTGAAATTGGTAAACATACGGTTTCTTGATTGTAGTTATTAAAATTAGATTCATATTATTAATCAGTTGGATTACTAAAATTCCAAATCTTTAACTAAATTGGAAATGTCTAGTCAGTGTGTGTGTGTGTGTGTGTGTGTGTGTGTGTATACAAACATACGTATATATATATATATATATATATATGAACATTTTTTCAACTAACACAAATATATAACAGGATTCGATAATTCATCTTTAAACAAAGTTAAATTTTCTCAGTAGCGAATGATATGATCAAAAATTAACAGGTAAAAATTTGCCTTCTCAGAAATAAAGAGAATGTTATGGAATTCCTGGTGTTGTTCAGTGTTTAAACACTTAATCTAGGACATTAAGGGGAATTTTAGTCCAGAGATTAACCTTACAACATGAGATGTTAAATTGCTGGAATCCCTGTAAAAATCCAGTTCTGCAGAGGTCTGGTGAGTTACACACAGGAGGATTCCTAGGCACTGGCAGCCACCTGGACTAATGTGATTTATCAGTGATATGACCAATGAGAGAGATCCTGTGTCAGAATGTCAAGATGAATGAATTCTGAAGAGAAACAACACATGAAGCTATTCTTTGAGTCCCAGTTGTATGTACATTTGTTTCCATGTAAATTTAAACATAACAACACCTATTTACATATATACACCTGGGGATATACACAAATTTCTGAGTGATAATAATTAAGGGTCCACATATCTTTTATTATAAAGTTCATTATTATATTAAGTCACTTACAATTCATGAAAAGATACACTGAACTGTGTGTATAATGATACATAAATAGAGTTCAAGTATTACTATGTATAGTCAGAAGCAAATAGAAGTAGTTTCTCTGCCCCAAGGCCTATGACATATATAGTCACAAATTCTTAGTCTAGTAATGGTACCAATTATGGGTATTTTCCTGTGGAGTGTACCTTAATTCCAATCACAACATGGATGTTTACTTCCATTATGCTCCAGCCACTATTTCACCAGTGGGAATGTCTTGCCAGGCCAGTCAGTTTTGCAGCTCAGAATTCATAGCTGGGAGTGAATGATGATTGCTTTTATGTTCTAGAAGTGTGCAGACAAAAGTGTAGGTCTGTGATAGTTATCAAGTGAGGTAAAGCTTCAAGGTCCTTAGCAGCTTGATCTCTCCATGTTCTCTGACTCAAACATGTCTATACTTAGCAATGAGATCTTTTAGTCATGTTCTGCAAGATAAACATTCAAAGGCAAAGGCATTTAATGGGTAGAGGTCTATAAGAACTCTGGCTTTAATATAAACTATTATTATAAAAGATTTTTAAAAAACTACTCAGTTATGTCAACACATATATTTTTTCAAAATATGAATAGCAGACATTTTAATATTTTTAAATCCATGTTTCTTAAGGAAATTTGTTTAATTTTAAGACAATTTTAATCATGGAAATGTCTTTTCTTCATGCTACTTTTACTGTCATGTTTAAAATCACTTCACTTTACTCTGAGTAAGTAGAATAATTCTTCTGATAGCTTTAATTTTATTTTTAAAAGATGACAATTTTTTAATGTGTAAGACTTGAGTTCGGATTTAAGATTTCTGGCAATCAATTCTTTCATTTTGGTTTGTTGAGATGTCATATTTATATTCTTGATTATTTTCAATATCAAATATCAGTTGAATAATGTTGATCAAAGAGCTGTATTGGAATGGTCTAAACCTGTTGTTCATAAAATGCAATAACAGAATTATAGACATTTCAAATACCTTATGAGTATAAGTACATGGAAGCTATATACAATGTAACATATACAAACCAGGGTATAGGGGTGAGGGTTGGAGCAGGGAATTCCTACCCTAGTACTTGAATTTTCAGTTTTCTGATTCAACTCTCAGGTTGCACTGGACAGCTTGAATATCCTGAGATATTCAACTGTCCCTGAGAGCAAAAATAAGCTCATTAGCTTATTCTTAGCATTAGATTATATTTAGTATTTTTATTATTAGTAGTGATTAACTTGCTAAAATTCAGAAAGAAACTGCAACACTCTGGTATAGTAGGAAAAGTCTACCTTTACAACATTTGTCAAAAGACATTTAAAGAGGAGAAAATGTACACAACATTTGACTTTGGAGAAATGCCTTTGGACAGTTTTATATGTGGAACTGGTATACTTGATGCCTTCTGCTTGCTGAAACAATCTCAAAGAGCTCATTTAAGAGCATTGCTCCTACTACTCAAGAGTACTACATGTAAGAAAAGCTTACAGGATCATAGTAAGAAAGTGTGCTTCTTCTCAAATTTAATATTATGCATCCATGGCCTAAAGAAAAATAACAGACACCTTCCCAAAGAGTATAAAAACATCTTAAAAAAAAACATTTTTGGAAAGAAAAGCACTATTACTATTATGTTCTAAGCTATAATTTAGATTTTTTACATTTTATTTTTTTAACATATTCATTTTATATCCTCCTCACTGTCCACCATTGGTCACCTCTCTAACAATCCTTACCCTGTCCCCTCCACCTCTTCTCCTCTGAACATGTGGAGGTCCCCTTGGGTATCCCCCCACTCTGGCATTTCAATTCTCTGTGAGTCTAGGTGTGACCTCTCCCATTGAGGCGAGACAAGATAGTCCAGCTGAAAGAACACATCCCACATATAGGCAACAGCTTTTGTGACAATACCCGTTCCAGTTGCTTGGGACCCATATGAGGACCAAGCTGCACATCTATTACATATGTGCAAGGAGGCCTAGATCCAGTCCGTGTATGTTCTTTGGTTACTGGTTCAGACTCCCAGAGTCTGAGATCTAGGATAGTTGGGTCTGTTTGTCTTCCTATGGAGGTCCTAACCCCTCTGCCTGCAATCCTTTCTCCTATTCTTCCATAAGAGTCCCCAAGTTCCATCTACTTTTAACTTTCGGTGTTTATATTTCTTTGAGTCAACTGCTGGGTGGAGTCTCAGATGATAACTTGTGCCTATCTACAAGCATAACAAGGTATTGAGATTACAAATTACATTGATTTTCACTTACTTAACTCTCTCTGAAACATCCCATTTGCCACATCTTGCTGTCTTTCAAATTCATGGTCTCTTTTTCATTATTATACACACACACACACACACACACACACACACACACACACACACAAACATTTATCTTATGCAGTATGCATAATTATTTGGATGCATGTTCAAATTTTTAAAAAGAACATGGTATTTAGAGGAAAAGAAAACTAAGCACCAATTTGATAAGTCAATGAGGTAGCTTAGATGAAGAATCTGATCAAACAAAATAGTTTTCAATATTTTGAAAAAATTAAGAAATTAAAGAAACTATAGTTAACAATAAATGTAAATAGATATGAAATGATGTATTAAAATGGCTCTTACTACAATAAATGAAATCTGTTTCTTTTAAAATTCAGATTATAAAAATATAGCAATAATATTGCAGAGTAGGTTTAAGACAAAGCAATAAAGTTGAGTGAGATTTTTAATTCAAAGGGAAAAGAATTTAAACAATAGAAAAAATCCAATGTACTATAGGATACTAATATATCAAAGTATGCACTTATGTAATTAGAGGGAGATACTAGAACTAAGAGTATGGTGACTATTGAAGAAGGCATGGCTATAAGTTCCCTAGAAGTTAATATTTTGAAAGATGTTAAAAACCAAATATAACATTTTCTTAGGATTACAGCTGCTTTGACTTGAGTAACATCCACACAAAATCCATGATACTTCAATTTTAAAAATCAAAAATAAACTCTTTCAAAAAACTAAGTAGAAAGCAATTTATTAAGAGCAAGACACAAAATATTATCAGAGAAATGCTCATGACTTCTAAATTATCCATTACAGCTGAAAAAGAATAAATATTAGGAGACATAATAAAGCCATAAACATGTGAAACTATGATAAAAATGAACAAGTAAAAATATCCAGGTTTCATGTTTAGAGATGTTTAAAGATGTCTACATTTTCAGTCTTTATATCATTATTTCTTTGCACATTCTTTAAAGAAAATAATGGATAAATATTAGTCTTGACCATCAGTGGTCCCATGAACTTTATGTCTGTTATTGGTTCCTCCTTTTCATTTGTGTTTCACTTCATCTCATTGTAGACATATGAACAGCTTAGTTAACCATCTTTACTCTTCACATATGAACAAACCACGGCCCACTGTTCATAATGTTCCTTGTTAAGAAAATACCAAGTTCTCGGATATTCAATACTAGCTGCAAGGCATACTGTTACTACAAACAAATGCAGCTAATCTTCCTGCATTTATTTTTTTTTCAATGACAGAATAACAAACTTTATTAGAAATGTCCCTTGCTTGTAGGTCACATTCACATTAAAGTGTAGGCTGCGCTGCTGTCTGGCTTTGTATCCCACTCTGTAATGATTTCCAGTTAAAGCCCAGTCTGGGTGGAGGGTATCTGGAACATACGAAAGATGTCAAATGGTGGTCTTCCTGAATTTATAAATAAGACCTTTCAAACTTTTTATGTCAAATAACTGATACTCAAATATAAGATTAACTACTGGAACACTAGAAAACACTAAAAACAGGCCTTTTTCAAAATGTTGTTATTATTAGAATTTTATTCAAGAATTGTAAAACGTCTGACAAAAATACTTTTTAATCAACCTTAAAAACACTGTCTCTCTAAACTAAACAGTTAAGTTTTCCAACTGTTGGTATCAGTTGTATATAAATGACATAAATAATAGTATAATTTAAACAGATGATTTATATTCAAGGACAAAATAATAGTAATCTATATGTAATAATATGTATAGCATTACATATTATTTTTACAGAAAGTCAGTCAGAAAAAAATTTTCTATGTGCTTCCAGTTCTGCCTAGATAGTTGGGAAGATGATTAGTTCTATGAGGTGTTTCAAGTTAATTCAGTGATATTACCAAAATACCTGAGAAATGATGCCTAGTTCGTTATTTCTTTACCTCCTTGTCTTTATCAACATAATTTTATATCTATTTACAATTGTGTTATTTGTCATTACTACATTTTATTAAGCAATGTGTCATTATATTTTATAAAATCACTGTGCTCTTTGAACAATGGGGATTTTGTGAAAATATGGGGTCATAATCTGTAACATATTAAAGCAGAAACAGACTGAAATTTATTATATAATTACTTAGTTTTTTAATCATACGAATTATTTTAATGTATCTGAATAAGCTTGGCATAACTAATGTTACTTTTATTACACTATTCACAAACAAATTGCCTAATAATTCCAAAATCATATATATGAGTACACTGTAACTGTTTTCAGACATACCAAAAAGGGCATCTTATGCCTATTACAGAAGGTTGTGAGCCAACTTGTGGTTGCTGGAAATTGGACTCAGGACCTCCTGAAGACCAATCATGCTCTTAAACACTGAGCTATTTCTCCACAAATCCAGGTGTACAAAGGAAAATAGATGGAAAACTCCAACAAAAGGAGGGAAATTACATGCTAGAAAAAGCAATAATTAATCTCCTTGCAATGAAACCAGAAGAAGAGAGACACACAAGCATCATTCCATATCTAACAACAAAAATAACAGGAAACAACAATCCCTATTCCTTAATATCTCTTAAGATCAATGGACTAAATTCCTTAATAAAAAGAAGTAAAATAACAAACTATATATGTAAAGAGGACTCATAGTTTTGCTACATAAAGCAAACACACCTCAGAGACAAAGATAGACACAAACTCAGAATAAAAGGCTGGAAAACAACTCCCAAGCAAATAGTCTGAAGAAACAAGCAGGAGTAACCATTCTAATATCGAATAAAATCTATTTTCAACAAAAGGTATAAAAATTTATAAGAAACGACACTTCATATTCATAAAAGGAAAAATCCACCAAGATGAATTCTCAATCCTAAATATCTATGCTCCAAATGTAAGCTCAAAACACACATAGCAACTCAAACAATAATAGTAGGAGATTTCAACACCCCATTCTCATCAATGGACAGATCATGTAAACAGAAACTAAATAGAGACATAGAGAAACTAACAGAAGTTATGAACCAAATGGATTTAACAGATGTCTCTAGAACATTTAATCCCAAAACAAAAGAATATACCTTCTTCTCAGCACCTCATGGTACCTTCTGCAAACTTGACCATATAATTGGTCAAAAACATGCCTCAACAGATCGAAGAAGATTGAAATAATCCCATGAATCCTATCAGTTCACAATGGACTAAGACTGGTTTTCAATAACAACAAAAATGATAGAAAGCCCTCATAAACATGGAAGTTGAACAAAGCTCTACTCAATGATAACTTGGTCAAGGAAGAAATAAAGAAAGTAATTAAAGACTTTTTAGATCTTAATGAAAATGAAGGCAAAACAAACCCAAACTTATGGAACACAATGAAAGCAGTGCTAAGAGAAACTCATAGCTATGAATGCCTCCAAATAGAAACAGGAGAGAGCATACAATAGCAGCTTGACAGCATACTTAAAAGCTCTAGAACAGAAGCAGCAAATACAGTCAAGAGGAGTAGAAGGAAAGAAATCAATCAAGTAGAAAGAAAACAGACTATACAAAGAATCAACAAAACCAGTAGCTGGTTCTTTGGGAAAATCAACAAGATAGATAAACACTTAGCCAGACTAACTGGAGGGCACCAAGAGTGTATCCGAATTAACAAAATCAGAAATGAAAAGGAAGAACTAACAAAAGAATCTGAGGAAATTAAAAAAATCATAAGATCCTAGTACAAAAGCCTATATTCAAAAAAACTGGATAATTCTGGAGGAAATGGACAATTTCCTAGACAAAAATCAGGATCAGATAAAACATTTAAATAATCTCATAATTCTTAAAGAAAGAGAAGCAGTTATTAAAAGTATGCAAACCGAAAAGAGCACAGGACCAGATGGGTTTAGTGCAGAATTCTATCAGACCTTCATATAAGTCATCATACCAATATTTTCCAAATTATTCCACAAAATAGAAATAGACATAGCACTACCCAATTCTTCTATGAAGGCGCAATTACGCTTATACCTAAACCACACAAAAACCTGAGAAAGACAACTTCAGACCAATTTCCCTTATGAATATTAACACAAAGATACTCAATAAAATTCTTGCAAACTGAATTCAAGAACACATCAAAATGATCATCCATCAGGATCAAGTAGCCTTCATCCTAGGAATTCAGAGATACTTTAATATATGGAAATCCTTCAATGTAATCCACTATGTAAACAAACTCAAATAAAAAAACCACATGATCATTTTAAGTGATGCTAAGAAAACATTTGAAAAACTTCAACACCCTTTCATAATAAAAGTCCTTGAATGATCAGGAATTCAAGGTACATACCTAAACATAGTAAAAGCAATATACAGCAAACCAGTAACTAACATCAAACTAAATGAAGAGAAACTTGAAGCAATCCCACTAAAATTAGGGACTAGACAAGGCTACCCATTCTCTTCCTACTTATTCAATATAGTTCTCAAAGTCCTAGCCAGAGCAATCAGACAACAAAAGGGGTCAAAGGGATACAAATTGGAAAGAAGAAGTAAAAATATCACTATTTGCAGACAATATGATTGTATACTTAAGTGACCCCAAACATTCCACCAGAGAACTACTTAACCTTATAAACAACTTCAGCAAAGTGGCTGGGTATAAAATTAACTCAAATCAGTAGCTTTCCTCTACACAAAAGAGAAACAAGCCGAGAAAGAAATTAGGGAAATGACACCCTTCACAATAGTCTCAAATAATATAAAGTACCGCTGTGTGACTCTAATCAAGCAAGTAAAAGATCTGTACAACAAGAACTTCAGGTCTCTGAAGAAAGAGATTGAAGAAGATCTCAAAAGTTGGAAAGACCTCCAATCCTGATGGATTGTCAATATTAATATAGTAAAAATGGTCATTTTTAACACAAGCAATCTACAGATTAAATGCAATCCCTATCAAAATTGCAACACAATGCTTCACAGAGTTAGAAATAACAATGTGCAAATTAATTTGGAATTACAAAAACAAAACAAAACAAAAACAAAAACAAAACAAAAACAAAACAAAACAAAACAAAAAACCCAGGATAGTGAAAACTATCCTCAACAATAATAGAACTTCTAGGGGAAACAGCATGCCTGACCTCAAGAAGTATTATTGGAACAGAACTGAAGTCCCAGAAATGAACCCACACACCTATGGTCACTTGATCTTTATCAAAGAATCTAAAACCATCCAATGAAAAAAAGATAGCATTTTCAACGATTGATCCTGGTTCACCTGGAGGTCAGCATGTAGAAGAATGCAAATCATTCCATTCTTATTAAGTTTAAGTTCAAGTGGATCAAGGACCTTCACATAAAATCAGATACACTCAAACTAATAGAAGAAAAAGTGGGGAAGAGTCTCGTTCACATGGGCACTGTGGAAAATTTCCTGAATAAAATACCAATGGCTTATGCTCTAAGAGCAATAACAGACAAATGGGAACTCATAAAACTGCAAAGCTTCTGTAAGGCAAAGGACACTGTTATTAGGACAAATGGCAGCCAACATATTGGGAAAAGATCTTTACCAATCTTACATCTGATAGAGGGATAATATCTAATATATACAAAGAACTCAAAGTAAGACTCCCATGAGCAAAATAACTCTATTAAAAAATGGGGTGCAGAACTAAACAAAGAATTCTCAGCAGATGAAGGAATATTGAATGGTTGAGAACTTCCTAAAGAAATGTTCAACATCCTTAGTCATAAGGGGCGTGAAAATCAAAACAATCCTGAGAATCCACCTTACACCAGTCAAAATGGATAAGATCCAAAACTCAGGTGACAACAGATGCTGACAAGCAATCTACAAGAAAGAGGAACACTTCTCCATTGTTGGTGGTATTGAAAACTGGTACAACCACTCTGGAAATCAGTCTGGAGGTTCCTCAGAAAATTGGACATTCCACTACCTGAGGACCCAGCTATACCTCTCCTGTGCATATACCCCAAAGACACTCTAACATACAACAAAGACACATGCTCCACTATGTTCATAGCAGCCGTATTTATAATAGCCAGAAGCTGGAAAGAACCCAGATGCCTTTCAAGAGAGGAATGGATACAGAAAATGTGGTACATCTACACAACAGAGTACTACTCAGCTATCAAAAACAATGACTTTATGAAATTCATAGGCAAATGGATTGAAATAAAAAATATCCTGAGTGAGATAACCCAATCACAGAAAAACACACATGATATCACCATGGATATATATCCACCAAAACTAGATAATAATGATGAAGCTAAGGAGTGCATGCTGATGGGAGCCTGATATAGTTGTCTCCTGAGAGACACAGCCAGAGCATGACAAATACAGAGGCAAATACTAGCAGCAAACCATTGGTCTGAGAATGGGGTCCTCATCAGAGGAATCAGAAAAAGGATTGAAAGAGCTGAAGGGGCTTACAACTCCATAAGAACAAAAATGCCAACCAACCAGAGCTCCCAGGGACTAAACCACTACCCAAAGACTATACTTAGACTGACCCATATCGCTCAAGCCTCATATGTACCAGAGGACAGTCTTGTTGTGCTACAATGGATGAAGAAGCCCTTGGTCCTGCCAAGACTGGATCCTCCAGTATAGGGGAATCTCGGGGGGTGGGGAGGGTTGGTGAGGGGAACACCTTTATACAAGAAGGGGAGTGGGATGGGATAGGGGGATTATGGCATGGAATCTGGGAAAGGGAATAACATTTGAAATGTAATAAAAAATCTAATAAAAAATAATTTCACTTTCTTCAAATTTTTAATAAAATTAAATTTTTAGAGTACAATAGTTTAACCTTTTATATTTCTCCATCAGTTTTCTTTATGACACTTACTTAAACTATTATTTTCTTAACTCTTTTATTCTTATGGTATAAAAATAACTTTAGTTATGTTTAATTTATTGTTCAATTTGCAGATAGCTATTAATGCTTATATTTCTTCAGAAACAGTTGTTTTTAAGATTATATTTTGTCAACCTGTATAACAAAAAGACATACATCCATTTTCATTAGAAATGTAAATATAATGCTATTCATATTATTGTTAAAATAAACTTTGAATAGTTGGTCTCTTCTCAAGCCTTATAGAAATGGTGTTTACTAGGGTTACCGAAGTAACAAACAACTTTTCCAACATATTGTTTATGCTGATGGTAGTAAAATGCTGGCATTTTTATAGATTTTCTATGCATAATGAATTCCTTTCTGATAGTCAAAATTGACTTAAAAGTTTATTATACTCCACAGTTCTGTATTCATCTATACAATATGAAACTATATGATTGAATTCGTTAAACCTGCAGTTCATGTATAACCACTTCAAGACAGGGCTACATGTTTGTTGAAATAAAATCTCCAGAATTTTCCTTTTTTTTTTCTTTTTTGTACTATTTCAATTTACCAATGTTCCCTCCTGAGAAAGTAACTCTCTCAATTGTTTGTGATATCTGTTTATAGAAACAAGCCCCTTGCTGTTCAAGTCAATCTTTGAACAGTGGGGAGAAATAAGTTAACTGTAATTGATTTGTAGTCATCAACTAAAGTTTTTCAGTCAGAAAACTCGACTGAAATTGCTGGTAGCCTTGAGGACTGCCATGTCGTTCCAGGCTTTTCCAGTCTCAGTGGCACCCAAGCTTATTAGCCCTCAAGAATTTACGTTTTTTTAAAAAAAATCAATTGTATGGACATCATGGCAGTTCTTAATTTCCAGCTGATAAATTATCCAGGATATTTTTAGAAAGAGATCCTTTCAATGTTCCCATAACCACTATTATTCAGGCCTCATGTTTTTCATATTATTTCTATGGTTATATCTTGAAAATAGCAGAACCACTGCCCTGGAAATTTCTAGGTATACTCTTGCTCCTTTCTCTCTCCTTACATTGCTGTTGCAAACATGCTCATACTTTCAGAATTTCTGAATGATTTGAAATCAAGTCCTCAATGTTACAGATCCTAAAACATTTTCCCTACTGATTTATCTTTCATCTCCCATAATACATTATTAGTTGTGAAAGTGGAGTCAAATATTTAGATTTTAAGAGACAGATATTTCGTAGAAGTTTCTTCTTTTACTATCTTTCTTTCTTTTCAATTTCTTGTTACTTTTATTAAAATAAATGAATTTACTAATAATAAAAAGTGAAAAATAATTAAATCAGAAACAAAAATGAAAATCAAATTTTGGCCAAAAATAAAATGAAAAATATAATTTTTGTCACAATTAAATCATAAGTCAAAACTCGGCAAAAAATAAAATTAAAAAGTCAAAATTTAAAAAGTAAGTGAAAGAGGATGTGGACTTGGGAGGGAGATGAGATCAGGAACTAGGAGATCTTGGAGTGAGGTTATGGTGGGTGGGTATAAGCAGCATACAATTTATGAATTCATGGACCTTTCAAATAATAAAATGATTAATGTTTTTAAATGTACATAGACTTAACAAATCTGAAGAAGAGCCTTCAAAGTCTTCTCTGAAAAACACATTCTTTGAATTTGATTGTTTTTTATTCCATTTAGGAATAGATATTTAAATTGTATCAATTCCTTGTTTTAAGTAAATTACCGAGGAAGAGTTTTTCAATTCAAACGATAAATATCCAAGCATACACACACACACACACACACACACACACACACACACACACACACACACACAATATTTTGTTCCAATATCAATAACAGTGTTTAGTAAGTAAATGCACCGTTATCAACAAACATCTTTCTTTCATGAAAAATTGAAAAATGCTGTTATGAATTTGTCATCTAATTAATGATACCAATAATGGCAACTATTTTCACTTATAAAGAAATTCTTTGTAGGAAAACATCACATGAAGATCTCATATTCATATGCTAAATATCTTTTTATCAATTAATAAATAATTGTGTAGAGAAATATTAATCCAGCAAAATAGCTGCTGTGTCATGGGATCACACCCAAGGCCTTCTAGGTCTATATGATACAATTCGAATGTATCACACACCTTTAATCCGTTTGGCTGAGATACAGACATGGCTTAGTACCCACATCTCATCCCAAATGATAAAGGTAAATTTAGTTCATGGAGAACAGAATATATGTATAAGAATGACATTTAATTAAGGGGCACAGAAAGTGAAGAATTAAGAGAAAAAATGAGGGGAATGAGTCATAGATAGAGATAGAATACACACAACTCTCACAAGAACACAAAGGAAAGAACAGTGAATTAAAAGGGCAGAAAAGGGTTTGCAACCCCATAGGAAGAAGAACAATATGAGGCAACCAGGACTGCCCCTCCCAGAGTGTCCAGGGACGAAAACACCAACCAGAGTACACATGGGCCCATGACTCCAGCTGCATATGTAGCACAGGATGACATTGTCTGGCATCAATAGGAAGAGAAGCCCTTGGTCTTCTGACAGCTCATTTCTCCAGGGTAAGAGAATGCCAGGGCTTGAGGTGGGAGTGAGAGCATCTTCATGGATACAGGGGAAGGTGGGAGGGGCGTTGGGAAAGGGAAAAAGGGGTAACATTTGAAATGTAAATACATAAAATATCAAATAAATTACAAGAGAACAGCAAAGGGAGAAGAGAGGTGGGGGGTGGCAAGAGGTTTAATGGTACATTTTTAAAGAGAAAAGTTAAAAGTGAAGAAAAATGAGTCAGAGAATGAGAAGAATCCAGAGGTCTAGGAGAGATTGCCAGTGTTAGTTTGAGGCCAAGCAAAGCAGTTCAGTAAGAAACCAAGAAAAGCCAGTTAGATTCAGACAGCTTGAAGAGGAGTTTGGCTAGAACGGTTTAGTTGAACTAGCCTGTGAGATTTAGGTAGGGTAAGCTTATCTAGTAGGAAGCCTCCAAGAGTACAATTATATCTGGTGAATAACGGTTAATTTATATAATCCATTTTATATCCAGATAATATTGTTTGGTAAACAATATTGTACTCCATCATAATATATCAATTTAATGCTAATGCTACTCTGTGTGATCTTCATATCTAAGCCATTAATAAATAGTAACTGAAGAGAATATGGAAAAGAAGGTGGTAAGGGAAAAAGCAGCTAAGTAAACAGGTCATCTTGTTTTAAAATGATGCTAGGACTGTCATAAGAAGGCTATCATTGAAAGTTTATTATAAAGATCTAATTCGAAGTCAAACTGAATCTAGTAGCTGTAGAAAATCAGATAATTTTATATAACACAGACATTTAAAAAGTTAAAAATAAATTGTCTTCAGAAAATTAATTCATGGATATGAAGAAATCATCTGAAAATAGAGTCCAAGGTTCTGTACTAAGAATCAGTTTTATTCTTTACTTATACTTGAATATTGATTAATGCATGTCTAACATCTATAAACAATAAGGTTTGAGATGTTCACACTAAATCTCAAGCTGTTCATACTATTTAATTAAAATTAAGAAATATGAGATTAAAAGTTATTACTAGCATTTTGTACTAAAACTGTTAGTCATAGACTTAATCTCATAATACCAATTTTACAAGAATTTGCTCTTAATCATTTTTCATACATCTTTCCATATTCTATTATTTTAAAAAAGCTAAACATAAAGAGATCAATTCATGTAGAAATTTCTTCATCAAAATATTTGGTTAAAATTTCAGTATTTCTAGAAAAATACTTTAGTCTAAACTCATACTTACATATGCTGTTTCATAGTCACATAGATTTTCATTATGGAGAAAGAAAAATTAAATGATAGACAAAAGAGAGATTATAACTAATTATGATAATTATTGCAGACTGAAATGAGGTAGTTAAAATCTCAAAAATTAAAGGAAGTTAAAACACTAAAATGAACTAATTGATGAAAAGTTTGACTACTGTCACACTGTCCTTTTCATATTACAACCAAAAGGGCTGTAGCACACTAGATATCATGAAATTTATTTTGAGTTAATCATTGCTCACTAGCTATAAGTATAGACTAAAAAACTAATCATTTAGAATTCAGGTTGGTCAACCATTTTGTATCTTGTTTTTGTTTACTTTCATTATGGTTTGATGGTGGATTATAGTTATGGATTTTTGGACATTGAACAAGCCCTAAATCTCTGGGATGAAACTCGCTTGACTTTTTAGATGTGTTCTGGGATTCAGTTTGTGAATGAATATTTTATTAAGTTTGCATCTATGTTACGGAACAATATTAGGCTTTCTTTATTGAATCTTTGTGTACCTGGGGTATCAGAGTGACTGTGGCCACACAAGATGATTTGGCAATGTTACTTCTGAGTCTACTTTATGGAACAGTAGCACCAGTTCTCTGAAATTCTAGTAAATATCTGTGCTAAGACCATCTGGCTCTGAGGTTTCCCCATATGCCCATGGGATAGGCAGAAAACCTTTAATGGCAACTTCTATTTCCTTCTATCTATCTATCTATCTATCTATCTATCTATCTATCTATCTATCTATCTATCTATCTATATATCATTTGACCATTATTGAACTATACTGAATGGTATCATTTGAAAAGAATTATGCATTTTTTTTTATATTTTCCAATACAGGTTTTTAAAGCCTGATTCAACCTCTGTTTTTTTTATTTTTTTTGATTTTGTTAATTTGAATATTCCCTCTTCAACTTTTAGTTAATTTGAAAACAGGGTTTACTATTTTGTGTGGTTGCTCAAAGCACCAATTTTTTGTTTCTCTGTCTGGCAGACATGATTAATATTTTAAAACACATAAATAGTGATTAAAACATGCATATATTCAGGCGATAAAGGATGTAATGATGTAATGACATGGTATGAACTCATTGGTAAGTGGATATTAGCCCGAATACTCGAATTACCCAAGATGCACAACACATGAAACTCAAGGATGACCAAACTGCAGATGTTTCACTCCTTCTTTAAAAGGGGAACAAGAATACCCTTAGGAGGGGATAAGGAGGTAAAGTTTAGAATACGGGCTGAAGGAACACCCATTCAGAGCCTGCCCCACATGTGGCCCATACATATATAGCCACCAAACTAGGTAAGTTGGATGAAGGAAAGAAGTGCAGGCTGACGGGAACCGGATGTAGATCGCTCCTGAGAGACACAGCCAGAATATAGCAAATACAGAGGCGAATGCCAGCAGCAAACCACTGAACTGAGAACGGGACCCCCGTTGAAGGAATCAGAGAAAGAACTGGAAGAGCTTTAAGGAGCCCAAGACCCCTTATGAACAACAATGCCAACCAACCAGATCTCCCAGGGACTAAGCCACTATCCAAAGACTATACATGGACTGACCCTGGGCTCCAACTGCATCGGTAGCAATGAATAGCCTAGTAAGAGCACCAGTGGAAGGGGAAGCCCTTGGTCCTGCCAAGACTGAATACCGAGTGAATGTGATTCTTGGGAAGGGTGGTAATGGGGAGAGGATGGGGAGGGGAACATCTATATAAAAGGGAAGGGGTTAGGGGGATATTGGCCTGGAAACTGGAAGAGGGAATAACATTTGAAATGTAAATAAGAAATGCCCAATTTAATAAAGATGGAAAAAAGAAATATAAATAAAGAAATATATCCAATAAAAATAATTAAAAAAGATGTACTGATAATAAGCATAAAACTTACCCAACAATCTATAAAAACAAACAAAAAATATCTAAATTTAATTAAGTTGCTGAATTTAAGGAATACACAGAAGAAACTTGAAATACATATTTTTAGGCACTATAGGATAGACAAAATCAAATCAATTATCTCTGAAAAAAGAAAAAATAAATCTACCAACCCATGCTAGGCTGACTCCAGTGGGCCACATGGCATCTGCAGTATATTTTCATCTTTTTCTTTTTTTAATTGAACATATTTTTATTAACATATCAAATGTATGAGGGTGTTCCCACACCCACTCACCCCTTCCTGCCTCCCAACCTAATATTTCCCTCCCTACAGTAGGGCATCAAGCCATGGCAGGACCAAGGGCTTTTCCTCCCATTGATCCTCAACCAGGCCATCCTCTGCTACATACACAGCTGGAGCCGTGGGTCTGTCTATGTGTACTCTTTGCATGGGGGTTTACTCCCTGGGAGCTCCGGTTGGCTGGTAAGTGTCTCAACCTCTCAATCCTCCTAGTCAAGCTCCCAATCTCCCAATCTCCATCCCATGCTGCTGCTGCTGCTGCTGCTGCTGCTGCTGCTGCTGCTGCTGCCGCCGCCGGCCGTACTCTCTGGGCCTTGCAGTGATTTGGCCACCATGCCTAGCCCCACATGGTCACAGGCTAGTCTCTGGCCCCAGCAGCAGCCGCCCTCTTGCAACATTCTTGCTGGAGGCAGAGTCTGCTCACATTGCCACCATCTATACCCTGTGGTTACAGTCATAACTCCCAATAACCCATTAAAATCAAAACTCACTAAGCTTGTAATTTATCAATCAGATTTGTATCAAGTTCTCACTCCATAAAACGTTCACATAATAAAATCTACACCAACTAATAATGGTATAAACTGCCCACCTAGATAAGAAATATTGTTCTGTAATAATCCATGTATTATCAGATTTTCATAACTACCTGTGGCCATTTAAGGTCACATGGATCTGGGCCATCCCTCTCTGCCTCCATCTTAGTTCTTCCCCCTTTCTCCTCTTTCTCTCCTCTCTTCAAAACTGTATGCCCACCTTACTTTTTCACTGCCCAAGCATAGGCCTTTTTATCTTGTGCAAGTCTTCACCTGCATATACACAACAATCCACATATTCGAATAGAGAATAAAGAGGTCAGTAATTAAAATGACATAACTCAAATAATAATAGAACACCACATTGAATTTTTATAATGTCAAATTAAATCTAACATACAGAAATTGTTTTAACTCACACTAAATTGTGGCATTTAAATTGAAATAATATTTCTCAATATTTTAGATGTATTTTTATGTCACTCTTGAAAATTTCTTAAAAACTTATCCACTCAGAAAAGGCATGGGGACATAGTGATGCTGTGCGACCTTTTCTTCTGGAGATGAACAGCATCTACTTACTTCAGATAAGGTACCAGTGATAGACCAAACAAATAACTGCACTTAAGTCCAGCATGAGAAATACAAGAAGTATAATTAGGGTTCCTTAGGAGAACAGAGGTGAGGATTTATTCGAAGGAACTTGGGAAATGTATTGCTAGGTAAACCAACACAGATAAACAAAGTCTCCGGGAATAAACGTTCATTCCACCTCTGGGATAATCTTATTGTCTGTGTTTGGACTGCTCTATCATTCATAGAATGATGAAGCTATTGTTAGAGATTTAAATACTTCTAGAGGCTCCAAAGACAGGTGATTCTGGTGCTTTTAATATCTACTGGAATCACACAATACGTCCCAACCCCTGAATAAGCACACACCTGGGGTACATGACACAGACAATGCCAACTGATACCCACCTAGAAGCATCCTCTGTACTGACTTCTGGTCTTAGTGCTGTAGGTGTTGTTATTGAAGCTGAGGATAAAAATGTCATCGAGAATCTAATGCAGCTGTGTACCCTGAATGCTACATTACTGAACAACTGACAACAGTATGTTCAGTGCTGCAATATGACATTCATATTCTGGGAGTAACCAACTGGTGTTGGATTGGATTTGAAGCCAAATCCATGAGAGAATTTGCAAGTCTGTTGCTACAGAAAATATTAACAGCCTACTTGAGGAGGACTACAGGTCATTAGAGATGTTTGCCAAATAGGTGTGCTGTGGAACAGTTATACCATAGATACAGTTAGCTTTCAAACTGGATTAAAGAAGTCTTTTACTAGGGATTAATGGTCTATGTTGGCATATTCTATGCAATGTGTGGAGAATAAGTGGTTCTGTGCTTAGCCCCAAACGGGACATCAAGGCATTCCTTCCCAGGCCTAAGAATAATTACAATAGATGAGAAGAATGTTAGGCCAGGTGAGGCTTCAGTGAATTGTTCCCTGGATATTGCACTAGCTTAATTTCTGAAAACCCACTCTACGGACAGAGTTAAGGAGGGGACAAATTGAAGAGAAGAGTGTCTTTGGTAGGCTTTGTAAGTGACTAATAAAAGGAAGTTGGGGCAAATGTGATCATGGTACACTGTAGGCAAGTCTGATACTCTCAATAAAAGGGGGCATTACAAATTCAAACTGTTGAAAAGCGGAATGCCTTCTGATAATCAGTTTTGTGCGCTTAGCCATTTACTAAATATCCCATGTTTATGCTGTACCATAGATCTTTCCTTTTCTCTCTAAAATATGCCCGAGGGAAATCTGTGACTTCTACCTCATCGATAACCCAGTTTTATTGTGTGATACATCTCAGGATGCCTGCAAGAACTGGGTTCCCAGGAGCAGATATTTAACATATTTGTAATTTTCTTCTTTGTCCCTTATGTTATAAGAAATGGAAAGCATTGCTTGTTTCTCATTTCTTTTTCTTTCCCTATCACTTCAGAGGCTAATGTAGAAGAAAGCCTCCCTGCCTTTTTCTAATTACAATTCCTGCTTTACAAAGATGGAGTGTTTTTTAATGAGAATAGTCCTCATAGACCTATATATTTGAACACTTAGTTTCTAGCTGGTATAACTGTTGGGAATGATTAGGGAATATAGCTTTACTGAAGGAGGTGTTTCACTGGGGATGGAGTTTTAAGATTATTATAAGATGATCATATTTCCAGTAAGATATCTTATTTCCTCCTGTTTGTGGATCAGGAAGTAAGCTCTAGTCTAGCTCTTGTTTTATATAGAACTCCAGCACTATGCCTGCCTCTTGGCTCTCATGTTCTACACCACGATTTCCATGGACAACATTCTGAACTGTAAGCCATCCATAAACTAGGTTATTGTGTCCCTTCAGAGCAATAAAAATGTAACTTAGGCAATAGACAAGTCCTTTTGGAGTTATAGGCACATCTCAGTTTCATAGTTTATTTCATAGAGCAAAGGGCACTTAAATGACACCAGACTTGGCTAAGATTTAACTTATTGGTCATTATTCAGCGATTATAATATATTTCCTACTCCATTATTCTATCAATCAATTTGCATACACATCACAATCATATGATAGATTATTTCAAAAAGGAATATCATTTTATATCATATGAATGAAGATGACCTGCTTAAAATTTCCACAGAAGCCTTACTTTGATGTCTTTAAATTAATACCATGAATCATGCAATTACTACTGGAGAAAAAACATGAAACTTCATACTACAGTATCAAACCAGCTATGAAGAGTTTGTTACATAGAATTCTCTCCTTCAGATAGCATAGCTGTATTTGTCGATTCTTAAAGAATAAATTATAAGGAAAGAATGTTTGTTATAATAGTTCTACATACATGCCCCTAGCACACGTGCACATGCAAACACACACACACACACACACACACATACACACACACACACACACACACACACACACACACACACAATATCCTTCAAAAAAAGAGAGGTCTCTGAGATCTCTTCTTACTCTGTGCCAGAAATCTAATGATCCCAATCTCATTCAAGCCTATTGCTAGTAGTTGTTGACAGTTCAAACAATGGTCATATCATTGATGTATGATACTCAAGAATCACACCAGAGTCTGAATGTAGCTCAGCGAGTAGAGAGTTTTGAACCTTGCATGAAGCCTTCTGTTTTATTTCCAACAATATTTTAATCAGGTAGGGCACAAAGCTCATCTAGATAATAGGCAAATGTAGGCAGGATATAAGATTATCATCTCGCTACATGGTGAGATTGATGACAGCCTAGAATACCTGAGATATAATCTAAAATATATTCAGAAATAAAAGAGTCATTTTAGGAAGCAATTTGAACTTAGATACATCACATGTGGTTATTGTTGTATAGCTATACATATTTTTGTCTACTGAAATACCAGCCAATGTAAACAGAATAAAACATGTCATTCATTTTATCAACAGAATTTATACATATGGCTGCTTAGACACTGCTCTATATTTTCAGTGCTTCAAGTGTTTGGCAGGGACAGATGCAAATTCTTTTCTAGGGAAGACAGTGCTCACATCTTCAAACTAGGATTTGGGGAATTCTTACATGTTGTAGAACATGAAAATGAGCAGAACACAAAAATAAGGTAACTTATCACAAGGGAAAATAAAACACAGTGAGAAAATGAAAATGTAAACAGAACCAAACAGATGTCAGGCCTGTCCTCATACACTACAAATAAGGAAATCATCTGCCAGCCCTAGAGCACCTCTGCTTCTTAAATATAAAGAAATTTGTTTAAATAAAAGAAGACTCTGTAATTTAAATATGTATGTAGATACCAGCCAAAGATTAAAGGTATAAAATAACATATAATTCTTAAATCAAGTTTGTGATCAATGTTTTTAATCAATTTTGAGCATAGTAGAAATATTTTTCACTTGTAAAAAGATTATTAATTCAATAAGAAGAAAGAAGTTGCAGTATATCAAGAACCAAAGAAGGGAAAAGATGCATGATTATTTAACCTGAAGATATTTGAGACTGAGAAATTTAAGAGACAAAGAAGCACCTATATGGTCAGAGACAGAGGTACAAATAGAATTCCCAGGATAGTCAAATTGGTATAATGACTTACATTACTTCCGAAGGACATACTCAATATGTAGAAAATGTCAAGGAAAACTGGCAAAAGAAATGATTAATCAAATCACATACAGAATAATTCATATAGTAAGATAAAGTATGAAAATTAAACTTCATTTTTTTGAATTAATAATTAGATGAAAACATATAATAAAAATAATTATTTGTATGATTATGATTACCAGGAAGACATAGTGATTTGCTTATGTCAGGGGAACATACAAAAAGATCCTATCTTATACTGTGAAGAAATGGCCTGCGTACTATCCATCTCCTTAGTTAAAGTATGAGCTTCGTAACAAGCAATCTATATTTAAAATTATATGCAGAATATTTATTCCTTTTTATTATTAGCATTACATAAAGTGAAATTTAGATATTGGCATTTAAGTATAATGACTTTGGTAGGCATAGCAGCACACAGTTTTAGTACCAACATTCCAGACAAAGAGTCATGTGACTCTTTATAAATTTAAGGCTAGATGATTTATATGCTTTCCAAGACATTTAGGCTTACATACAAAGAAAGAGACTCTGTTTACAAAAAGAATTGTATGTTGGTTTAATTAAATAGTGTAGATGAAGATCATGCTTCTGATTTATTATCTAATTTTTATATGAAATAAAAATGAGGGCTTTAAAGGTCTTTATTTTGTTTGTGCACATGAATTTCTCCGATGTGATTAGCATTTAAAAGACAATTTTTGCTAGGTTAATAAAAGATATTTTGATATCTTTCCAGTTCAGCTATTTTGTAAAGTTTTTGATAATTGAGGAAACTATCTCCACTCCTTGATCAACAATATACTTCTAGTCTTTATATATTCACATTTTTCCTTTTGTCACATATGGTCCCTCTGTGAGCTGTGCCAATTCACAGGCTAATCAACACTTGTTTCTTTTCAGTCCCATGTGTTTTAACTCTTAGACTGTTTTCAAAAATAAAATTGTGTTTCCTTCCCATGTGCATACATGTAACACTTACTCCTTTATTTTTGTATCTATTGGATACTTTAAGGAAATATTTAAAATTATAGTCTTAAATGAAGCTATTAAAAACATAGTCAATGTAGAAACTGTCGCTCCACAAAACATAAATTTATAGCATTTCTTATTTAAAGACTTAAGGCATTTTTATATTTTTCTATGCTCTCCGGTTTAGATATGTGTCTATAGTGAAATGAATACTTTGAAATATAAGTACACATGGTTCAATATAATGCTTGATATTCAAGTACCATTTTTTTTATTTGGTGACCCAGAGCAAATAGCATTAGATAGCACGTTCGAGACTTTCAAAAGTAAGTATTTTATGCTATAATGAAGCCTCTTGGGAGAATTTGTTATTGCAATAATGTTGCTATGGTCATGGTTAGCTATAAGAAAGGTTGAAAAACATTAACAGCAAAAGTACTCATCAGAAAATCATTAATATTATTTGAGTGTAAGCACATATTTTTACTGTGCTTCTCCTGTTTTCTTCACCATTTTGACCCTTAAAGTTCTCTCATGTACAAGACACATGTTCTTTTAGGCTGAAGAGATGGTTCAATGAAAATGTACAGGCAACACAAGTAGAGCCTAGAATAAAAAGCCCACTGCTGGAAAATCTGTAAAACCAGGAGATGGAGACAAGGGCTTCCTGGGAAAAGCTGGCAAACCAGATTAGACTAATTGTCAAGCTCTAAGTTCAATAAGTGATTCTGTCTCTGGAAACAAAGGAGAGAGAACAAGAAAAATACTAGATATGTACTTCTGGACCCCACATATATGCTCACATGTGTGCATGTAAATCATTCACATACATAATCTGCCAAAATGCCAAAACTCATGCATATGTACACATGCTACACATACATACATACATACATACATACATACACTTAAAAACTGTATAATTTTTATATTATGCAATATTTTTAAAGTATAACTATGACAGTCTATCACCTCTTTTTATTTTGATTTCTGTGAATTCTGCCACTTGTAGAATTGATTCTGTCCTTACTAGCCTTCAGGTACAGGATCTAGCTAAATAGAATAAATTTGTGTTAAATTTGTGATCAGTCTAATGGCTTACAAGTGTGCACACTTATTTTTAGGTACTTTTTCAGTATTTATTCCATGTTCACTTTTGGAAAAAGTACCTATGCCTACATGTTAGCCTACATAAATGTATAAAAATCCCTTTTAAGGGAACAAACTTGAGAAGAAAAGATAAAAATTTGATTTTTTCAAATTTTTTAAATAGTTAAAGGAAAAATATGAAAGAAATCAATTTATAAGCTAGCTTAATACAAGTCCAATTATATTTTGCAATAGCCCTGTGAGTTTCTACAGAGTGCTTTAGACTTGTGCTTAAGTCAGCCATGGAGCCAATGACTCTTCTGAAATAACCCAATTAAATTATTCACTGGCTATGATGATGACCTAACTATGGTTTATTCTCTTGCATTAATGAAATTGTAGCATGATGCTATAACCTTCTAGGCTTCATTAAAATATGGAAAATTTTATCCTAGAGCTAGAAATAATCAGATAAAATTAAATCCATTTTAAATACATGGTACAAATTTAATAAAATACTGACAGTCATAGCTAATTAATATTAAATGTAAAAGAGTTTAAACATTAGACCAATACCAACCATTTCTTGTCAAGATTAAGTAATCTCATCAATAATTAAGTGCTGAGGTGAACCAAAACAAGTGTATTTACATAAAAATATGTTAAAAATAAATCCATTAATGGTGAAATGAATTAACTATTTTTTCCCATTAGGTAGGAATTGATCAGGAAAAATGGTAGTGTGGATTAGAAAAAAAAGTATAAATGATGGCTAAATATTATGTAACTGTTGAGTGAGTAGAACATGTCCTTTTCAACCCTAATGTTTTTATTTCAACATATTTAATTTCTGTCCTTGCCTTGAGTTAAAAGTGCTTTAGCCACATGACCATTAAGAAAAAGTTTCTTGCAACATTTTTGTAACCATGTATCTTTCAATCTCTTTATGCAGTTTGGATTAACCAACATTTTTGTTTGCTTATTTACTTTAAGATTTAATGTTTCTGAAGTTAGCATATAGATAGATACATAGTATATGCATGCATAAACATGGCTAGGGTTGTATGTCAACTTGACACAAGCTGGAGTTATCAGAGAGAAATGAGCCTCCCTTGAGAAAATTTCTCCTTGAGATCCAGCTGTAAGACATTTCCTCAATTAGTGATCAAAGCTGGGAGGACCCAGCCCGTTGTGGGTTTTGCCATACCTGGCCATATATATTTTGCTCCATAAGAGAGCAAGCTGAGCACGCCAGGAGAAGCAAGCCAATAAGTAACATTTTTACATGGCCTCTGCATCAGCTTCTGCCTCCTGACCTGCTTGAATTCCAGTCCTGACTTCCTTTGATGATGAACAACAATGTGGAAGTATAAGCTGACAAAACTTTTCCTCCCCACTTTCTTCTTGATCATAATGTTTGTGCATGAAAAGAAACCCTGATAAGGGAGCACATTAATTATACTCTCAAAAACTCACTTCAAATGTCCACTTTACCACAAAGCCTTATTCAAATTCATTATTATTTCTTAAAATATCTTTATTATATATAATATGCATTGCCACAAACAATGTATAACATATACATAAAGATTAATTTATAAACAATTTTAATATTTCTATTTATTTATTTTATTTTAAAGGATGAGTGTCTTGCTTGTATGTATATATGTGTAGCATATGTGTGATTGGTGAATGGAGAAGAGTGATGGGAAATGAGGCTTTACTGGGACTGGAATAGCAGCCCAATTTGGGGTACAGTATGAGGTTTAGGATGCCAGTCCAGATCCTTTCCAAGAACAACAAACACTCTTACCACATAGACCATTCTCCAGCCACAGAGAGTTGTCCATTTGATGAAGGAGATTATATTATCTATTTTGACTATTATATAAACTTGTACCTACTTTATCTACAGATATAGTGCACATATATACAGACAGACACTACTTTATATGGATAGATAGAAACTTAGATAGATAGATACACATAAAATACCATACATAAAAAAATGAATGGATAAAAGCATAAGACAATGATGGGGAAATCATAATAATATTTAAAAACAAAATGATAATATTTTAATCCACTAAATAAACCCTATAATTTATATTATATTTGGCTCATACATAATTTAATTTATATAACCAACATCTTATTTTCATAACCAACATCTACCAATGTGTAGATTATATACTTAATAAATGATAAAATTGTTCTAGATAATTTTCAGTTTCAATTCATTATTTCACATTTAGCAGTTAATAAAATAATACAAAAAAGGAAAAGTATGTTCTGACTCATTACACGTAATGATAATAAAGATGTTTGAAAACTTTGTATATTTTTATGCTCTAATATAATTACACTGTTATAATACTGAATTTTTATAGGAACATTAAAATAATATTATATGGTTTGTAATAAAAATAGCATGTACCTTGGTTTTTAACAGTATAATTCATACCAAAATTAAGACTATCAATGTGCTCTTTCTTTGTAAATTATACTTTGTCCATAATACTTTAAACCATAATTAAATTTGTAAATTTATTTCTTATTATTCACTCTGCATTGCAGTGACAATCTAACAAATTATAGTGTGGAACTTGACAAAGTATAATACATTGTCAACAATCTATTTCTAAAATACATTAGGAAAGATAGATAAGACAAGTGTTTGTATCTTTAAAAAGAATCACAGGCTCTATGTGTGTTAGGTGATGGGTTTCAGGTAGGGTATCTTATAAATTAAATAATGTCCATGTACTGAGCAGAAATCCACATAATTCAGAGAAATTTTTCAAGCACCAATGTCAAGGAATCGGTTTTAGTTCTGGAATAAATGTTGATTATGTGGTGACATTTGGGGAAGAAGAGATAGTCTGTAATGTATGTTTACGAACTAACATGTCTCAAGTTCTATAAAAAGCAGAAAGTATAAAGAAGCATTCTACCCTTATTTTTTACTTTTTTATAATATTATTAAGTAGAAAGGTTAACATTTGAATAACATGAGTTGTCAAGGAATTTTAATCCTGAAACATGGCTGTTCTAGCAATGGATATATATATATCCATATATATGAAGTTCATAAGCTTATGAGGCTGCTAGAATACAGGCACACCCCTAGTATATACCTTTAATACCAAACAATGATGTCTAATTGAGGACCAGACAATGTGATGCGTCAGAAAGAGATATGATAGAAAGAGTCAGAAATTGGATTTGCTCAACTCTCATTACACATACAGAAAGGACAAGGTAGGGTCCTTGAAGAGCAAGGGAGCTGAGGGGAAAAACATCAGTTTGGTTCAATTCAGATCAGTTTGGACCAATTCATTTTGGAGCAGTTCAGAAACAGTTTTTTCCAAGAAGAACAATTCAAAAAGTTAGAGAAGCCAATTTAAGTCACTCAGCTTGGAGGAGTTTGAGCCAGAGCAGTTGAGCTTGGTCAAACAGCCAGAGTTTAAAAATATCTAGAAAGGGTGAGTTATTCATCAGTAAGTCTCAGATGCTGAAATAGTCTAGGCCTAGGTTAGCAAACAGATTAGAGTATAAAGATGCTAGGAGTTGCCAGGCCTAGGCCTAGGAATAATGAGAAAGCTCTGGGCTTAGACCAAACTATGGGTTCCTAAGGCTTGGGTATATCTCATCTTACCCTTCTCACTGAAAAAATAAGAGCGACATTTACAGTGAACAACAGTTGTTTTCACCCTCATCACATAGAGCTAATCTGTTTCTATTATACACTCAGGAAACACTTTGACAGCATAATAGATTACCATAGATGGTGAATAGTGTTTACAATATGTGAATTAATCATAGAATTTCACTTTATGGAGAAATAAGGCATGAGCAATCCCTAAGCACAAAGGAAGCTCAGATGCACTATTTTACCCTCCTTCCGTGAAAGAACGTGCTGGTGCGATATCTCTACGCAGTCTATTGAATCATGTTTCCAAAAATAAAAAAGATAAAACCTAGACATATACCCTAAAACCAACACAATAAGCAGACCCAGCAAGGTGTGTGTGTGTGTGTGTGTGTGTGTGTGTGTGTGTGTGCGTAATAAAAGACCCTAGGAAAAACATAAATTGAGGGAGTGCTAGAGGAATCATAGTAGCGGTTAGATAAGGGGAATGAGAAGAGGGCAGTGGTATAATTACATTTAAATTCAATATATTTAAATAGCAAAATAATGCAATAATGATGAAAATAGCATACTACTGTACTACTACTACTAATAACAGAAAATAGAACATAAATATAAAAATACAAAATTGTCAAATCCCAGATATCATTCATCTTTATTAAAATGAATACTTGCCTTTGAAAGTTTTGCAACATTTATTTTTAGAATATTTGTATGTATGTATGTATGTATGTATGTATGTAATTGTGTGTGTTTGTCTCATATTGTAATATGTGATCTTTTGATGCATGTGCATAATATTATATGATCGAGTCAGAGTAATTAGAAAATATATTCTTTTAAACTTATATTACTTGTTACCTTGCAAGAAATTAAACTCCTCTAGCATGTTTGTATTTAGGACACTTGTTAACTGTTTATTTTGTACAGTAAAAGGCAAAGAGCTGTTACTTATGTTTGAGCAGTTACAATCACTGTCTTCATTTTTTTTGCAAATATGTTTTCAAATTATATATTGTTTTATACATGAATGTGTGTTTAGTAAATAATCAATAGCTTTTATTTAATTTTAGCATAATTATATTCCTGATAAACATTTTTCGGTAATGATTCTCAAGTTGGACTATGTCTTAACAGATGAGTGTGTCACTTGCATATACAGTTTCTGGGGTACCATAAATCTCATCTGGCTTTGCACAATCAGTGAAGTTTATATCATAAGATGAATGCAAAGGTGAATTTTCAAGAGTGGTGACTAATAATTCAGTTACATAAAAAGGCAAGTGCATCATTTCTATGTTCATTTAAAATAATCTTTGGCAAGTTTTGGAAATTCTACTTGTTCTTAGCTGCACTTAAGCTGTTCAGTGCTATTGTTAAGATTAAACTTCATAATGTGTCATTGCCAATTTAGATTTGATTATTAGTTTATTGAAGGTAACATGACACACATTCAGATTTCCCTGACAGGCTTGGGTTTATGCCTGCTTTTTGGCATAGGTTACCAAAATTCATTTACTTTTGAGAACATACTATCTTGGATGAAAAATAATGTGATTGCATTAGTTTTGAAGTTTCCCATGTGTGCATATCTACTTGTCTGAGAACAATTCTGGATATCTGAAACTCAATTAAAAATAGGTGTAGGAAAAAGAAATCTTGGATTTTAAATCTTAACCCTAGGAAATCAACATGTTCTCAAGGATAAATTTTCACCATAAAATGTTATATTTAAATGTCTCGTGCATAACTTCTATTAATAATTTCTTAAAATCTTCATACAATCTTATAAATTATAATCATGGTGTATCTGTATCCTATATAGTCACATTATTATAGTTATGAGAAATCAGATTAATTGCTAAATTTATCCAGTGCCATGACATACTTACTTATTTTAATCACAGTAATGGGAGCTGGAGAATGTTCATTGGTTAAGAGTGTTTGCTGTCTACCTGAGGACCCAGCTATACCTGTCTTGGGCATATACCCAAAAGATGGCCCAACATATAACAAAAACACATGCTCCACTATGTTCATAGCAGCCTTATTTATAATAGCCAGAAGATGGAAAGAACGCAGATGCCCTTCAACAGAGGAATGGATAAAGAAAATGTGGTATATCTACACGATGAAATATTACTCAGCTATCAAAAATTCATAGGCAAATGGATGGAACTGGAAAATATCATACTGAGTGAGGTAGCCCAATCATAAAACACACATGGTATGCACTCATTGATAGGTGGATATTAGCCCAAATGCTCTAATTATCCTAGATGCATAGAACACATGAAACTCAAGAAGGAAGACCAATATGCAAATGCTTCACTCCTTTAAAAGGGGAACAAGAATACCCTTGGGAGGAGATAGGGAGGCAAAGTTTAGAACAGAGGCAGAAGGAACACTCAGTCAGAGCCTGCCCGACATGTGGCCCATACATATACAGTCATCCAATTAGACAAGATGGATGAAGCAAAGAAGTGCAGGCCGACAGGAGCCGGATGTCGATCGCTCCTGAGAGACACAGCCAGAATACAGCAAATGCAGAGCCGAATGCCAGCAGCAAACCACTGAACTGAGAATAGGACCCCCGTTGAAGGAATCGGAGAAAGAACTGGAAGAGCTCGAAGGGGCTCGAGACCCCTTATGAACAACAATGCAAACCAACCAGAGCTTCCAGGGACTAAGCAACTACCTAAAGACTATACATGGACTGACCTTGGACTCTGACCTCATAGGTAGCAATGAATATCCTAGTAAGAGCACCAGTGGAAGGGGAAGCCCTGGGTCCTGCCAAGGTTGGACCCCAGTGAACGGGATTCTTGGAGGGAGGGCGGTAATAGAGGGAGGATGGAGAGGCGAACAACCATATAGAAGAGGAGAGGGAGAGGTTAGGAGGATGTTGGCCTGGAAACCGGGAAAGGGAATAACGTTTGAAATGTAAATAAGAAATACCCAATTTAATAAAGATGGAAAAAGAAGAAAGTTCTCTGAAATTAATCGACACACCAAACAAATGAACATTTTAATTTATAGCTAAACTTCTGGATGCTTGTCTATTCCTATACTGGCTTGTGATAGGTGTCTTACAGTTGGGTGATAAAAATCGCTTGTTTATTGGAACAAGCTTTATAGATTAAATTGAGATTACTCAAAAAAAAAAAAAAAGAGTGCTTGCTGCTCTTTGAGAGGACCAGTGCTTGGTTCTCTCCACCCCGGTTCACAAATCTTTGAAACATTAGTTGCAGAGCATCCTTTACCCTTGTCTGTCCTCCACGGGGCTTAGGACATGTGCCTCAAATCTTCTTTCACACTCCCTATCACAAAGAAACACACAGCATTAGAAATAGAAATAAAACTTATAAATGATACAACCATCATTTATATAAAATCATTCCAGAATATGTATATATAGAAGAGAGGTGACAAAATCAGCTGCAGGTATAGAGAAGTTATAAAAAAATGAATCCACAACAAAAATGCAAATATTGTGGAATAGTTAGTAATTCTAGAGAATTTTCTGGATTTTTATTACAGAAGGGCTCCACAATCTGATGTGTGTGTGTGTGTGTGTTATTATTTATTTACATTTCAAATATTATCTCTCTTTCCGATTTCCCCTCCACAAACCCACTAACTCATCCCCCCTCCCCCTGCTTCTATGAGGGTGCTCCCCCATCCAACTACTCACTCCAACCTCGCCATCCTAGCATTCTCCTACTCTGGGGCATCGAGCCTCTGTAGGACCAAGGCCTCCATTCCCACTGATGCTAGATAAGGCAATAGTTTGCTACATTTGCAGATGAAGCCATGGGTTCCATTTGTGCTTTTATGTTAGCACATTCAATTATTTGCCAAATTTGAAATAGTTTGGCAAATTGAAGAACTTAAAGGCACAAACACATACATCCACATGCAGAAACATTCTGGAATAATATATATATATATATATATATATATATATGTCAACAGACAGCAAACTTTAAAATCAATGTCAGACCAAATGGACAGACACTAATATATCCTTATAGTTATAAATTGACTGTGTATAAGTCTCATAGTAGAAATAGCACTAAATAAAGATAAGGGATTAGCAAAATCATGTTGTCAGGATACAGTTTATCAATATAGTCTAATACATCTTTATTTTTTAGCAGAATAAGTTGTAGTTCCTTATATATCTTTGCAGTATTTATATATCTCTCTCTATATATATTATATTTGTAATATATATATATATCCTTATATATAAGTTTCATATATCTTTGCAGTATTTCCAATTTACATCAAGCAAAGATAAAAATATCCACTTTATTAATATCTTAAAAATGATGCTAATATCCTGAGTACTCCTCCTTCACATGGAAGGAGAAACAGGTGACTACCAGAAGTTCTCTGGACAGCTCTTCTGGAGTAAGTACCACAGAAATGTAAAATGCAAGAAGGATTCAACTTCTCAAACAACATAAGAGGAGTAAATACACTTGAAAAGTTGTCTTTGGTCTCTGTTTGCATGCAGCATGCACCACCAGGTTAAAATTCTCTAGTCATCATGAATTGAAAATAAAAGGAATAGAGGACAAAGTGACATGGTGGTGCATGAGAAATTTTATTGTGTACTCATAATACAATGATTTAACTGAATTGGTTAGAAAATTACTGCTTTCACCCTAATACAATGAACATTTCAACTAAGCTATTTTAGATAAACATTACATTTTTATGCTAAGAGACAGAAATACTTACCAGTGAATATGTGATTGCAGCTCATGTTGGAATTCCAAAACATATCTTAAAAACAAATGAACAATTTTAATATAATTTATTGTTTCACATACTTTATAGTTTTTTTTTGGTTGAAAATATATTTTTTTACACAATATATTCTGATTATGATTTTGCTTCCCGAGCTTGAAGGGGCTCGAGACCCCATATGAACAACAATGCCAACCAACCAGAGCTTCCAGGGACTAAGCCACTACCTAAAGACTATACATGGACTGACCCTGGACTCTGACCTCATAGGTAGCATGAATATCCTAGTAAGATCACCAGTGTAAGGGGAAGCCCTGGGTCCTGCTAAGACTGAACCCCCAGTGAACTAGATTGTTGGGGGGAAGGCGGCAATGGGGAGAGGATGGGGAGGGGAACACCCATAAAGAAGGAGAGGGGGAGGGATTAGGGGAATGTTTGCCCGGAAACCGGGAAAGGGAATAGCACTCGAAATGTAAATAAGAAATACTCAAGTTAATACAAAAAAATGATTTTGCTTCCCTTATCTCTTCCGAAGATCATCTTTCCTACCCAACCATCCATATGCACACACTTTTTTTTCTCTCTCTTTCATTAGAAAACAGACATTTAATAAAATACTGAAGCATATGTACTAAACATTTTAAAATATGATCAATATATCCATGGTTAATATGCATTATTGTTCACCTAAGTATGTATTCTAAATAAATATATTCTTCTATCTGTCTATCTACCTACCTATAGAGTTAGAATATAGGATAAATAAATATATATATATATATATATATATGAATAGGTTGCTGATCTAAGATACTAATCAATTATTATAGATCAATGTGCATGAATTCTTTTTTTAAATGGGAAACTGCCATGCATCTATTCATTAAAAAATACAAGATTAAATTTATAATAGTACTAGAGTATTTCTCTTCTTTGAGAAAAAAAATAAGATAAACATGCTACTGTAGACAAGGAAAAGCACTCCTGGTCTCAAACTTACATAAAAACCTACAGGCAGCAAAGGAAAGTAGATAGTGGTAGAAATAGACTTCCCAGGGAAGAGAATACCAACTGTTTACCAATTCCAAATGTTCAGAACTGCATGAATACATATGAATTACATTGTATACACTGGGAAGGTGTGTGTGTGTGTGTGTGTGTGTGTGTGTGTGTGTCTGTGTGTCTGTGTGTTTGTTTGTGTTTCTTCCTGTGTGCACCAATATGTTTTACAGACTTAAGAAAAATAAATCCCTACATAAATGTATGTAACAACAATATAAAAAGTGAAAGACCACCAAAAATATGAGAGAGAGTAAGAAGGCATATAGGATAATTTGAAGGGAAGGAAAAAATGAAGAAATGATGCAATTATATTATGATCTCAAAAATACAAGAAAACTAAAAGAAATGCTGTAGATGAAAATTCGAATGTACCACTTTTATTTCTAAAAATAACTTAATAGAAAGGGAAAGTCATCACTGTTATTCATGTGATTCACAGAGTTTAAACTATTCACTTGATTTATACCAGACATCACTATCACAGGTACACTAGTCTTTTGACAAATTTTAAAGTATCCTGTATAGTTTAAGAATTGATGCAAGCCCACACCCGCGGATCCTGGCCCGCAGCAGCTCTCTGGTCCCAAAACCCGTGGGAGAGAGACCTCACCGCCTGGTCAGGTGGGCACTCCTGAGGCTGCAGAGCGGAAGAGACCACCAACACTGCCCACCCCTGCCCACATCCCTGGCCCAAGAGGAAACTGTATAAGGCCTCTGGGCTCCCGTGGGAGAGGGCCCAGGAGCGGCAGGACCCCTGCCTGAAACACCGCCGGAACCTGAAGGAAACAGACCGGATAAACAGTTCTCTGCACCCCAAATCCCGTGGGAGGGAGGCTAAACCTTCAGAGAGGCAGACACGCCTGGAAACCAGAAGAGACTGCTCTCTGCACACATTACTGATTCCAGAGGAAAACACGGAGGCTATCTGGAACCCTGGTGCACGGAGGCTCCCGGAAGGGGCGGGCGCAGATCTTCCCGGTTGCTGCCACAGAGAGAGCCGTGGGCAGCACCCATGTGCAAGCGAACTTGAGCCTCAGGACCACAGGTAAGACCAACTTTTCTGCTGCAAGAAAGCAGCCTGGTGATCTCGGGACACAGGCCCACAGGAACAGCTGAAGACCTATAGAGGGGCAAAACTACACACACGAAAGCAGAACACTCTGTCCCCATAACTGGCTGAAAGAAAACAGTAAAACAGGTCTACAGCACTCCTGACACACAGGCTTATAGGACAGTCTAGCCACTGTCAGAATTAGCAGAACAAAGTAACACTAGAGATAATCTGATGGCGAGAGGCAAGCGCAGGAACACAAGCAACAGAAACCAAGACTACATGGCATCATCGGAGCCCAATTCTCCCACCAAAACAAACATGGAATATCCAAACACACCAGAAAAGCAAGATCTAGTTTCAAAATCAGATTTGATCATGATGCTGGAGGACTTCAAGAAAGACGTGAAGAACTCCCTTAGAGAACAAGTAGAAGCTTACAGAGAGGAATCGCAAAAATTCCTGAAAGAATTCCAGGGAAACACAATCAAACAGTTGAAGGAATTAAAAATGGAAATAGAAGCAATCAAGAAAGAACACATGGAAACAACCCTGGATATAGAAAACGAAAAGAAGAGACAAGGAGCTGTAGATACAAGCTTCACCAACAGAATACAAAAGAGATGGAAAGAGAATCTCAGGAGCAGAAGATTCCATAGAAATCATTGACTCAACTGTCAAAGATAATGTAAAGCGGAAAAAGCTACTGGTCCAAAACATACAGGAAATCCAGGACTCAATGAGAAGATCAAACCTAAGGATAATAGGTATAGAAGAGAGTGAAGACTCCCAGCTCAAAGGACCAGTAAATATCTTCAACAAAATCATAGAAGAAAACTTCCCTAACCTAAAAAAAGAGATACCCATAGGCATACAAGAAGCCTACAGAACTCCAAATAGATTGGACCAGAAAAGAAACACCTCCGTCCACATAATAGTCAAAACACCAAACGCACAAAATAAAGAAAGAATATTAAAAGCAGTAAGGAAAAGGTCAAGTAACATATAAAGGCAGACCTATCAGAATCACACCAGACTTTAAGCAGAAACTATGAAGGCCAGAAGATCCTGGACTGATGCCATACACACCCTAAGAGAACACAAATGCCAGCCCAGGCTACTGTATCCTGCAAAACTCTCAATTAATATAGATGGAGAAACCAAGATATTCCATGACAAAACCAAATGTACACAATATCTTTCTACAAATCCAGCACTACAAAGGATAATAAATGGTAAAGCCCAACATAAGGAGGCAAGCTATACCCAAGAAGAGGCAAGAAACTAATCGTCTTGGCAACAAAACAAAGAGAAGAAAAGCACACAAACACAACCTCACATACAAATATGAATATAACAGGAAGCAATAATCACTATTCCTTAATATCTCTCAACATCAATGGCCTCAACAGCCCAATAAAAAGACATAGATTAACAAACTGGATACGCAGCGAGGACCCTGCATTCTGCTGCCTACAGGAAACACACCTCAGAGACAAAGACAGACACTACCTCAGAGTGAAAGGCTGGGAAACAACTTTCCAAGCAAATGGTTGAAAGAAGCAAGCTGGAGTAGCCATTCTAATATCAAATAAAATCAATTTCCAACTAAAAGTCATCAAAAAAGATAAGGAAGGACACTTTATATTCATCAAAGGAAAAGTCCACCAAGATGAACTCTCAATCCTAAATATCTATGCCCCAAATACAAGGGCACCTACCTACGTAAAAGAAACCTTACTAAAGCTCAAAACACACATTGCACCTCACACAATAATAGTAGGAGATTTCAACACCCAATCTCATCAATGGACAGATCATGGAAACAGAAATTAAACAGAGACGTAGACAGACTAAGAGAAGTCATGAGCCAAATGGCCTTAACGGATATTTATAGAACGTTCTACCCTAAAGCAAAAGGATATACCTTCTTCTAAGCTCCTCATGGTACTTTCTCCAAAATTGACCATATAATTGGTCAAAAAACGGGCCTCAACAGGTACAGAAAGATAGAAATAATCCCATGCGTGCTATCGGACCACCTGGCCTAAAGCTGGTCTTCAATAACAATAAAGGGAAGAATGCCCACATATACGTCGAAATTGCACAATGCTCTACTCAATGATAACCTGGTCAATGAAGAAATAAAGAAAGAAATTAAAAACTTTTTAGAATTTAATGAAAATGAAGGTACAACATACCCAAACTTATGGGACACAATGAAAGCTGTGCTAAGAGGAAAACTCATAGCGCTGAGTGCCTGCAGAAAGAAACAGGAAAGAGCATATGTCAGCAGCTTGACAGCACACCTAAAAGCTCTAGAACAAAAAGAAGCAAATACACCCAGGAGGAGTAGAAGGCAGGAAATATTCAAACTCAGAGCTGAAATCAACCAAGTAGAAACAAAGAGGACCATAGAAAGAATCAACAGAACCAAAAGTTGGTTCTTTGAGAAAATCAACAAGATAGATAAACCCTTAGCCAGAGTAACGAGTGGACATAGAGAGTGTGTCCAATTTAACAATATCAGAAATGAAAAGGGAGACATAACTATAGATTCAGAGGAAGTTCAAAAAATCATCAGATCTTACTATAAAAGCCTATATTCAACAAAACTTGAAAATCTGCAGGAAATGGACAATTTCCTAGACAGATACCAGGTACCGAAGTTAAATCAGGAACAGATAAACCAGTTAAACAACCCCATAACTCCTAAGGAAATAGAAGCAGTCATTAAAGGTCTCCCAACCAAAAAGAGGCCAGGTCCAGACGGGTTTAGTGCAGAATTCTATCAGACCTTCATAGAAGACCTCATACCAATATTATCCAAACTATTCCACAAAATTGAAACAGATGGAGCACTACCGAATTCCTTCTATGAAGCCACAATTACTCTTATACCTAAACCACACAAAGACCCAACAAAGAAAGAGAACTTCAGACCAATTTCCCTTATGAACATTGACGCAAAAATACTCAACAAAATTCTGGCAAACTGAATCCAAGAGCACATCAAAACAATCATCCACCATGATCAAGTAGGCTTCATCCCAGGCATGCAGGGATGGTTTAATATACGGAAAACCATCAACGTGATCCATTATATAAACAAACTGAAAGAACAAAACCACGTGATCATTTCATTAGATGCTGAGAAAGCATTTGACAAAATTCAACACCCCTTCATGATAAAAGTCCTGGAAAGAATAGGAATTCAAGGTCCATACCTAAACATAGTAAAAAGCCATATACAGCAAACCAGTGGCTAACATTAAACTAAATGGAGAGAAACTTGAAGCAATCCCACTAAAATCAGGGACTAGACAAGGCTGCCCACTCTCTCCCTACTTATTCAATATAGTTCTTGAAGTTCTAGCCAGAGCAATCAGACAACAAAAGGAGGTCAAGCGGATACAGATCAGAAAAGAAGAAGTCAAAATATCACTATTTGCAGATGATGTGATAGTATATTTAAGTGATCCCAAAAGTTCCACCAGAGAACTACTAAAGCTGATAAACAACTTCAGCAAAGTGGCTGGGTATAAAATTAACTCAAATAAATCAGTAGCCTTCCTCTACACAAAAGAGAAACAAGCCGAGAAAAGAAATTAGGGAAAGACACCCTTCATAATAGACCCAAATAATATAAAGTACCTCGTGTGACTTCAACCAAGCAGGTAAAAGATCTGTACAATAAGAACTTCAAGACACTGAAGAAAGAAATTGAAGAAGACCTCAGAATTTGGAAAGATCTCCCATGCTCATGGATTGGCAGGATTAATATAGTAAAAATGGCCATTTTCCCAAAAGCGATCTACAGATTCAATGCAATCCCCATCAAAATACCAATCCAATTCTTCAAAGAGTTAGACAGAACAATTTGCAAATTCATCTGGAATAACAAAAAACCCAGGATAGCTAAAACTATCCTCAACAATAAAAGGACTTCAGGGGGAATCACTATCCCTGAACTCAAGCAGTATTACAGAGCAATAGTGATAAAAACTGCATGGTATTGGTACAGAGACAGACAGATAGACCAATGGAACAGAATTGAAGACCCAGAAATGAACCCACACACCTATGGTCACTTGATTTTTGACAAAGGAGCCAAATCCATCCAATGGAAAAAGATAGCATTTTCAGCAAATGGTGCTGGTTCAACTCTAGGTCAACATGTAGAAGAATGCAGATCAATCCATGCTTATCACCCTGTACAAAGCTTAAGTCCAAGTGGGTCAAGGACCTCGACATCAAACCAGACACACTCAAACTAATAGAAGAAAATCTATGGAAGCATCTGGAACACATGGGCACTGGAAAAAATTTCCTGAACAAAACACCAATGGCTTATGCTCTAAGATCAAGAATCGACAAATGGGATCTCATAAAACTGCAAAGCTTCTGTAAGGCAAAGGACACTGTGGTTAGGACAAAACGGCAACCAACAGATTGGGAAAAGATCTTTACCAATCCTACAACAGATAGAGGCCTTATATCCAAAATATACAAAGAACTCAAAAAGTTAGACAGGGGAGACAAATAATCCTATTAAAAATGGGGTTCAGAGCTAAACAAAGAATTCACAGCTGAGGAATGCGAATGGCTGAGAGAAACACCTAAAGAAATGTTCAACATCTTTAGTCATCAGGAAATGCAAATCAAAAACAACCCTGAGATTTCACCTCACACCAGTGAGAATGGCTAAGATCAAAAACTCAGGTGACAGCAAATGCTGGCGAGGATGTGGAGAAAGAGGAACACTCCTCCATTGTTGGTGGGATTGCAGACTGGTAAAACCATTCTGAAATCAGTTTGAGGTTCCTCAGAAAATTGGACATTAAACTGCCTGAGGATCCAGCTATACCTCTCTTGGGCATATACCCAAAAGATGCCCCAACATATAAAAAAGACACGTGCTCCACTATGTTCATAGCAGCCTTATTTATAATAGCCAGAAGCTGGAAAGAACCCAGATGCCCTTCAACAGAGGAATGGATACAGAAAATGTGGTACATCTACACAATGGAATATTACTCAGCTATCAAAAACAACGAGTTTATGAAATTTGTAGGCAAATGGTTGGAACTGGAAAATATCATCCTGAGTGAGCTAACCCAATCACAGAAAGACATACATGGTATGCACTCATTGATAAGTGGCTATTAGCCCAAATGCCTGAATTACCCTAGATGCCTAGAACAAATGAAACTCAAGACGGATGATCAAAATGTGAATGCTTCACTCCTTCTTTAAAAGGGGAACAAGAATACCCTTGGCAGGGAAGAGAGAGGCAAAGATTAAAACAGAGACTGAAGGAACACCCATTCAGAGCCTGCCCCACATGTGGCCCATATATATACAGCCACCCAATTAGACAAGATGGATGAAGCAAAGTGCAGAAGTGTAGATCACTCCTGAGAGACACAGCCAGAATACAGCAAATACAGAGGCGAATGTCAACAGCAAACCACTGAACTGAGAATAGGACCCCGTTGAAGGAATCAGAGAAAGAACTGGAAGAGCTTGAAGGGGCTCGAGACCCCATATGTACAACAATGCCAAGCAACCAGAGCTTCCAGGGACTAAGCCACTACCTAAAGACTATACATGGACTGACCCTGGACTCGGACCTCATAGGTAGCAATGAATATCCTAGTAAGAGCACCAGTGGAAGGGGAAGCCCTGGGTCCTGCTAATACTGAACCCCCAGTGAACTAGACTGTTGGGGGGGAGGGCGGCAATGGGGGGAGGGTGGGGAGGGGAACACCCATAAGGAAGGGGGGGGGGGGGGGGATGTTTGCCCGGAAACCGGGAAAGGGAATAACACTCGAAATGTATATAAGAAATATTCAAGTTAATAAAAAAAAATTAAATAAAAAAAATACTCATAAAAAAAAAAAGAATTGATGCAATAACTATTCGGTTTTTTTCACCAGGTTATATAATACACAGACTTCTTAAATTTTTTCCTCTAATTTTATTGAAGTCTGGGTTATTTGACAAATAAGTTTCTATATACTGGTAATTTCTAGCTACTGGTACTTTCCATTCTACTTTTACTTCCTAGGACAAATTTTGACACATACACACACACATACACACAGATATGTATGTGTGTATGTATATATTATATATAAAAATATCATATATAATAAATAGATGAAATTGTCTGTTAAAAATATTTAAAATTATGGGTATGCTTTGGTTTTCATATTAGGATAAAAACTGTATATGTGTATTTGAAGATGCATACTTCTCAAAGTACATATAATTTCTCAATAAAATATAGAACAATTAGTATAATCAAATATTCATAATAAATCATAAACAATGAGAACAAAATTTAATATATAAATACTATTCTTCAATTTTACAAGGACTTATCCAAAACACTTATATTTCAGATTGTATTTTCCAATTTTTCCTCAATTTTATAGATGAAATAAAGTATATCATATATGAATTAGAATAAATTTCTAGCAATCTAAGAAATGGTGTTGTTTGCTGTCTTCAATATAGTGACTATGTTCATCAATATATTTCCCATTAATTCACATGAGGTTTTGCTGTCAAATGAAACTGGTACAAACCTTATAGAAGTACTTTATGGGTAAGGGATTTTGGGCCTGTCCTTCAGCAAGCTAAGAGAAAAACTTCCATTTTTTTTATGTCTAACCTTCTACATGCCACGGGCCCTTTTCTCTAGTGGTAGGGGATTTATTAGTGGTGTTGGCATCCCCTTTGAACAAGAAACAGATTACAACTTCACCACATCAGAAGTATTATCATCCATCATCTGCAGCGAAGGCCTGTGTATTCAAAAGGCTTTGCAATGAGAGCATCACTGAAATGTGTAATTCCCTTTGGTTTAGAAAAGAATATTTGACTGAAATTGTGTCCTCTTCTTTTACAATAAACAGCTTTTGAAAATCTGTTTTAACAAGGTTGAAAATTGAAGATTAATATGACCTAGTTGCTATTAAAATGTCCTTAATCATACACCAAAATTGATCACATTAGACATTTTCACTCATGATCCTATCGCCATATGTAAAAATTCATTTAGTTCTAGTATTGCTTAATGTAAGTAGATATTTATTAATGTGTGCTGTAATTACAAACAAAATAATCTACTTATTATTTAAAAACCATCTGTAGGAACAGAATAACACGACATTCCTATGTTACATACTGAATAAATAAATTTGAAATTTTATATTATAAATAAAAGGTATAGAGTAATTCTAGGATTCAAGATGATAACTTTACAGGGGTTACACAAAATGAAGAGGAAATAAAACTCCAGATAAAGTATATGGAAAGTTAAACTTTGACAGTTGAAGTAAATTATACAGGGAAATAACATTAAATGAGGTACAAGTGGAATTCTGGTTCAAGAAAGAAAACACTTTAACCAGTGAAATATACAGGTGTTCTTATTAAAAAAAAAACCCTGATAAAGAGATTTTGCCATAGTTGTGGAAGCACAAAGAATGCATGCTTACAACTCTTCCCTTGAGGAATGCGACTTTAACCAAAGGATAATTCAAAGTGGAATTCCTTGCACTCACCATTCCTAAGTCTAACTTTTAAAAGCCTTGATCAAAGACAAAGTGTAGTGGAGCCAACCAGACATTTGGTTGTGGCAAAATACTCTGTCAGCAGCCTCATCCTCCCTCTGCAGCCCAAAATGTGTGGTCATCTCCATTTCCTTACTCACCCTATTTCAAAAGGTTGAAAAAGATCTCCAACAAGATTCTTTCTTCAAACTTATTATCCAAGCGTCTGAAACCGTTCACAGGGAACATTCCTACTGAGCATGCCAGGAAAACAAGTAAGCAACTCGTAACTAAAAACCATCATTGCTCCCACATAATACCCAGATTTGATTCATATCTCTGCTACAGGATGCCTGCTGCAGCTTTCCTTCCTTTTCTGACCATATTTTCTATGAATTCCATCAACTATTCCTTACTAACCTTCTACTTGTTGCTTTATCTCAGCCTTGAACTTCAACAAACCACTCCTGCCAGGGAAGTAGTTAGGCTGTCAGAACCCAGTGACTAAAATTATCAAGTCCCATGAAAAGTTCCCACCAGACAACACACTGTTATCACACTCTCTAAACTTTCAGAGAGGAAACAGAAATCAAGAAACAAAGCATTCACTTAAGGAATACACAATTCAGAAAAACCTCACCAAGTCCTATAATTATCCCAAACCCAGATGCATAGACTACATAATAAAAACACAGTGAATAAAAGCCAGAGCAACACATCACCACAGAGAGCTCGGCTATCCTATCACAACAAGCTATGGCATACCAAACAACTGAAAACACACACACACACACACACACACACACACACACACACACACACGTACGCATGCACGCACACACAGGAGTTTAGGAAGCCTAAGTAAGGAAGATAGAGGTCCTTAAAGAGAAAAATGAATAAATTCCTTACAGAAATCCAAGGAAACACAAGTAGTGGAAGTAAGTGAATAAAAAGTCTGAAAACAATAAAAATGGAATCAGGAGAGCTGTCCCTTTCTCTGTTGCCTGTTTTGGGGACCATTTCCTCCTACTGGGCTGCCTCCACTAGTGTCAAAAAGTGAAGATGCTCCTATTCTGACTGCAATTGGATATATCAAGGCTGGTTGATATCCATTGGAGGCTTCCCCTTTATGAACAGAAAGGAAGAAGGAATGGATTGGGGGAAGGAAGGTAAAGTCGAAAGGATTGGAAGGCGAGGAAGGAAAGAAGCTGGGGTGAGAATGTAAAGGAAAGAAGTAACTTTTCAAAGAAAGTAAATAAAAGCCAGGAATTCTGGAAATGGTAAAAAGGTATGTGAAGAAAAAAAGACTACAAAGGCAGGCTTCACCGTAGGAAGTGAAAGAGGACACGGAGAATCCCAGGTCCTGAAGATATGATAGCAGAAATGGATGCACTGATTAGAAAATGTTAGGCAAAAATCTTCTCACACGAAATATCCAGAGAATCTGGGACAGTACGAAAAGATCAAACCTAAAAATAATGAGGAATAGAAAAAGGAGAAGAATCCCAGCTCAAAAGCCCAGAAAATATTTTCATTAAAATCATACCAAAAAATTATCCTAACCTAAAGAAGGGGATGTCTATGAAGGTACAAGTAGTGTATAGAGCACCAAATAGATTGGAGCAGAAATGAGATTGCCCTTGCTTCTAAACATGGATTAATAAGAAAGAATAAAAATGCTCCAGGAGAATATAGAACAAGTTTTAAAAAGACCAAGAAAAATATAAAATCAGAAACAGTTCAATTATTCTTGATTTCTCAATGGAGACTCTAAAAGTCAAAAGTTCCTGGAAAGCTGTGCTACAGAATAAAGAACATGGATACCAGCCCAGACCATTATACCCGACAAATATTTAATTATCATAGATAGAAAAAATAAGATGTGCCATGGTAAGTCAAGGTTAAAGCATATTTATGTCCGTAGCCTGCTCAATAGAAAGTGCTAGAAGGAAAACCCCAAACCAAGGTGTTTAACTACACCCATAAAACAATAGCAGACCAGCAAAATCCAAAGACGGGAAGTATTCGTGGGCAACATGCATGTACACACACACACACACACACACACACACACACACACACACACACACATACACACACGCGCGTGCGCGCACACACACACACAAACACTTATTACACAATTCTACAACCAGCATTAATAACAAAATAACAGGAATAAACTGCCATTGATTCTTGACATCCCTCAATATCAATGGACTGATTTCACAAATAAAAAGACACAGACTAAAAACTGATGCAAAAACAGAATCCATCATTCTGCTGCATCTAAAAATCACACCTCAACTTCAAGGACTGACATTACCTCAGAATAAAGGTGTACTAAAATATTCCATGCAAATGAAACAAAGAAGCAAGCTGTTATAGCCATGTTAACATTTACAAACAACACTAAAACAAAACAAAACAGAAAACAAAACAAACTAAAAAACTGTCAATCAAAAACTCCAAATGAACCAAATAGATATTTACAGGACATTTTACCCAAATACAAAAGAAAAATACCTCTTCTTTGTACCTCATGGAACTTTCTCTGAAATTGACCATGTATTTGGACACAGAGCAAATCACAACAGATACAAGATAAGTGAAATAATTTCCTCCATCTTATCAATAACCACTGTTTAAAGCTGGATGTCAACAATAGGCCTTGTACAAACTCAAGGATACTGAACAACATACTACTAAATGAAATGGTTAAGAGAGAAATAAAGAAAAATATTAAAGAGTTTCTAGAATTCAATAAAAACTAATATAGAGCAGGCAACCCAAACATATAACATAGTGAAAGCTACCTTTAAACATGTCTAAGAGGCAAGTTCTAAGCACCAAGTGTGTACAATAAATAAATAATTTAACAAAAAATAAATAAATTAACAAAATGGCTTAGGGAGATAGAGATACCATACTAGCTACTTGGTATCACACTTAAAATCTATAGAACTAAAAGAATCACACTCAAGAGGTAAAGACAGTGAGAAGTAATCAAAATGAGAGCTGAAATCAATAAAATAGAAGCGAATGGAACAATACAAAGAATTGTTAAAATGGAGTTCGCTGTTGGAATAATGAAGAAGAATATCAAAGTTAATTTGAACTGAGATGCAGCGAGAAAAATATTGAAATTAACAAAATTAGAAATAAAAGAGTAACAACAGACTCCAAGGAAATCCACAGAACCATTAGGACATATATTAGTACCACTTAACCAAAGTTAAATCAGAAGGGCCCATTACCCCTACTAAAATGGAAACTGTCATTAAAATCTCCCAAATTATAAAACCCTAGGGCCAGTTGGTTTTAGCAGAAAATTCTACCAGACAGTCTAAGATGAATTTGTATCCATATTCCTCAAATTTTTCCACAGAATATAAACAGAAGGAATTGGCAAATTCACTTTATGAGGCCAGAGTTACCCTGATACCTAAACCACATAAAGACCCAACAAAGAGAATTTTAATAAAATGTCGTTTAATCACACAGATGCAAAAATTCTCAAAAAAATACTTACAACCCAAATCCAGAAAAAAATCTAAAAGATTATCCATAATGATCAATAATGCTTCATCCAAAATATGTAGGGTTTGATCAAAATGTAAAAATTACTAAATTATCCAACACATATAATAACAGCATATAATAAGACACATAAACAAATTGAAATGCAGAAGCAAAAACATGTTATTTCTTAAGATACAGAGAGGCCTTTGACAAAATACAGCAGGTCTTCATGATAAACGTTGTAGAGTAATACAAGGGACATAGAAAAGATAATAAAGACATTTACAATCAATCTATATATAGTAACAAATTCAAAACATTTTAAAATCTCCAATCAAGATCAGGAACAAGACAATATACTACCTACTCTCTCCATATCTCTATACTACAATACTACAATATAGTACTAGAATTCTTAACTACAGCATTAAGACAACTTTGGGGAATTAGACACATGCAAATTTAAAAGGAAAGGTGAAAATATCATACTTTGAAGGTGAGACTATACATAAATGACCCTAAAAGTTCAAAGGTGGAACTCCTACATCTGATAAGCAAATTCAGCAAAATAGCAGAATGCAAAATAAACTATTTGTCACCCTCCAATATATCAATGAAAAATGGGCTGAGAAATCAGGGAAAATATATTGTTCACATTTGCTTCAAATAATATAAAATATTATGAGGTAACTAACAAACAAAGTGAATAAAGGACTTTTATTATTAAAATGTCTAAGTCTTTGAAAAAATAAATTAAAATTTCACAAGATGGAAAGATCCTCTATGCATTTGAGTCGGTAGGCCATTCAAATAAAAGCAATCTACAGATTCAGTGAAAACTTCCTCAAAATTTCAACGCAATTCTTCATAGACCTTTAAAGACAAATTCTCAATTTTATACAAAAAAAAAAAAAAAAAAAAACCAACAACCAACCAAACAAACAAACAAAAAGAACAGAAACCCAGGAAAGCTAAAGCATCTTAAACAATAAAAGTGTGTATAGGTTTTATCACTTCTAATATCAACGTGTATTACAGGGCTATAATAGGAAGAACCACATGGTATTGGCATAAAAACAGACATGGTGACCAATGAAACTGAATATTCAGACTTAAATTCCCACATATATGGGCACCTGATTTTTTTATATTGGATAGTTTATTTATTTGCATTTCAAATGTTATCCCCTTTCCTGGTTCCTCTCTCTCCCATTCCCTCTCTCCCTTCTTCAATAAGGATGCTCCCACTCCTACCTACCCATTCCCACCTCAACACCCTGGCATTCCCTGGGGAAAAAAAGCCTTCACAGGATCAAGGGCCTCTCTTCCTAGCGATGCCAGACAATGGCGTTCTCTGCTACCTATGCCTCTGGAGCCATGGGTCCTCCAATGTGTAATCTTTGGTTAGCAATTGTCACTGGGAGCTCTGGGTCACCTGATTATTTTTTATAAAAAAGTCAGAAATTCACACTGGAAAAAGGAAAGCATCTTCAACGAACTGTGCCAAGAGGATGTCTACATGTAGAAAACAGTAAATAGAGTCATACGTATTATCCTGCATAAAACTCAACCCCAAATCGATCAAAGACTTCAACATCAAACAAGACATACTGAACTTGATGGGGAAAAAAGAGGAATACCCTTGAACTCATTGCACAGAGAAGACTTCTAGAACAAACAGTCAACACAGACATTAAGAAGAACAACTAATAAGTGGGACCTCATGAAACTGAAAAGATAAGATAAAGGACACTGTCAATAAGATTAAACAATGGTTTTTAGAATGACAAAATATTTTCACCATTTCCAATAGAAGAGTAATAGGCAAAACATATAAAGTACTCATGAAATAACAAAACCAAAAATCAAGTTATAGATATGGTACAGATCTAAACAGAGAATTCTCAGTAGAGGCATCCAACATGTTTAAGAAACAGTAAAGGAAAAAAAAGTGAAAATAAAAAAGGCCTTTAGGGAGGATGTAAAAAAATGAGCAAAAATATATTCAAACAAACAGAATATTGCATTAATATTTATTCTAAATATCACCAGGATTTTGCTTTTACAAACTTTCTCAGCTTATTCCCTAAATGTTCCTAAAGTTTCTGAAGAGTTTTGATTCATAAGATTTTAATTTATTTTTAACTCTGTGTGCATGTGTATGTTGGGAAGTAGAATGTTTTTGTGACAATGTGCTCATGAAGGTTTGAAGATGGTTGAACCGGGGTTACAGCTGGTTGTAAGCTTTTTTATATGGGGCCTCTATAAAAGCAGTATTCTTCTAAGTAATAGACTACCTCTCTATCCTTTGGTCATTCAATGTCTCGTTTCCTTCTATAATATTTTAGGTTGTGTAAAGATATATTCTCCTATTAAATCTCTGAAATGCCACACATATTTTTTCATGCTCAAGCATCTTTCCCCAACTTCTCTCAGATCAACCCCTACTCAGTACTCAACAATGTGTTTTGTAATCATGTTTGAAATAGTCACAATATTTCACAGATGGACAAATATTCTCATTTTATCCACTATTTACATATACAAAAGGCCAACCAGTCTGAAACTGCTGTGATAATCACAGTAGTTTTTTATTAAAAAGAAATTACACTCTGATTAAAAAGGTAAAATAATTACAGATGCTGTTTCTACCACAACTTGTATAAGAGGGTCACAAGACCAAATTGAATCATAAAATTCAATTTCTTCTCAGGTAGAGCTCAAGCTACTCCATTTAAAATTGATCAGAAATTAAAAAATACCTTGATGTCATTTAAATATGTTTGACCAGTGGAAAATGCTAATATTCAGGGGTATGACCCTGTTGGAATAGTGTGGCCCTGCTACATGAAGTATGTCACTAGGTAGGTAGTCTTTGAGATCTCCTGGTGCTCATATTCTGTCCACTGTGGAAAAGAGAACCTCTTCCTGGTGGCCTGCAGAAGATGTCTCTGTCTCTTCCTGTCTGCTTTTGGATCAAGGCATAGAACTTCAGGTTGCTCCAGCACCATGTGTGCCTATACACTACCATGCTTTCTGACATGATGGTAACCTCTGAGCCCTCTGACACTGTAAGCCAAGCCGAAAAGTGTTTTCCTTTATAAGACTTGCCTTGGTCATGCTTTCTTCACACAATGAAACCCTAGCTAACATACATCTCTTTAAAGAGATAAAATTTATTTTTAACTTATGCATATGAATGTTTTTGCTTCATGTATTTATGTGCATATCTTAGTAAGGGTATCTATTGCTGTTATAAAATGACATAACAATGAACAATCTAGGAAGGACAGTATTTATGTTAGCTTCCACCTCTCATGTCATACACTATTACTAAGGGAAGTCATGGCAGAAACATGCAGGATAGCTATTGTAAAGGCCACGAAGTAATGCTTCTTACTGGTTTCCTCCTTCTGGTTTACTCAGTTTGTTTTCTTATTGAACCAAGATAATCAGCCCTGAGATGGCAACTCCCACATCAATCATCAGTCAAGAAAATGCTGCATATTCTTCCCCATAAGCCAATCTTGTAGAGCATTATTTCAACTGAGTTTCACTATTCTCAAATAACTCCATTTTTGTTAATATAAAACTAGCCAGCATAACAGAAAGGGGCAGAAAGACTTTAAGACCTAAAAATCACAGATTTTGCTGTGATACTTTGTCTCTATAAGTAATATAAGAAATTATACTAGTAGATACTCTCTGCTCAAAGCAAACCTAAAAAAGTACCAAACCAATGGATGTGCTAACCAAAATAAGTGTAAAAGGTCTTAATCTTGCAGAAAGTACCCTAGGCAACTGAAGAAATCTGGGAGTAAAGAGAGGAGATCTTTTGCTCAGCATTTGATTATACAATACTAAAAGTTAAGCCCCAAACACACACGCACACACACACACACACACACACACACACACACACACACACACACACACAAGCAAACATTGTACAGACTGGTCAGGTTATATTAGGAATATATATGCATGTAGCATATGTATTACACATGCATGTATACATATGTATATATGTGTATATATGTGTGTATATATATACATATAAACGCTTATGATAATGATTAATCAAAAAAGTGGCCATTAATTTGAAGAAAAATGTAAAAGCATATATGGGAAAATACAAGAAAGGAAAAATAAGGATTAAATTTTGTGATTATAATCTCAAAACAAAGAAACAAAGAAGCAAAACCATTTAAACCAGCCAGCATAGTGCACCAGTAGGGTGTCAAGCGCTCTTCAGTGAATTGCTCTGCTTGCCATCAAACTACGTCTGGCATTTTTTTTCTAATCTTCTGACTCCTTCTCATTTCTAGCTTGTTCTGTTTTTACCTGTGACTAGCTAGTTTTGTCTGTAAGACTGTCCTGGTAAAACTGTCTCTTGTCTCTTCCTCTTGGCACAGCTCTCTTTAGTCACCCATCTTTCCTGTTTGTTCTCGTGAAAGTTGGGCATATCCTATCTGTGACTCATTCAATCAAATCTCTGGTTATTCTCTTTGGTGGCCCCTCATTTAGACCTGAAAGCATGACTACTCCCTTCTAAAAACTAAACATACCTTCATTTCTAGAGATTATGTGTGAGTATTAAGGGCATGTTTGTATTCTAACAAGATCATACATTTATCCATGCCTGCATTGCTGCTATATCATATAGTCCTAGAATGTGATCCCTTGCCAGAAAAGCCATGTTGCTACATTTAAATTGGCCTACACCAGCAAGGGTGGATGGTGTCCATTTAAGGGAAGAATTACAATGGGAGAAAGGACATATGAATACTGTAGAAGATGAGATGACAATATTGGCTGCGTATAGCTTACACTTGGCACAGTACACTGAAAAAAAAAATAAAGAATGAAATTTAGAACTACAGTAAAGAGTTCTTCTTGGAGTCAAACAAAGAAACTTACACAATAAACTGGACAGTGAAGTGGGGGAGAGTGATATATAATTTGTAGAAAATAGTATTTACATTTGCCCTTTAATACAAAAGCAAAAAATGATATTTGTTTCTATAGACATATTGGGTACTTAATAGTGACCTAGGCCAGGAAACTGTTAATCAGGAAATATTCTGCACCCAAATTTGTTGAATTTGTGGTAAACACTGACAAAGAATGACAGTTTCTTATATTCTGGCTTGTGATGTTGTGAGACATACTATAAACTTTAGCAAGGTTCAAGATGAGAAACTAAACAATATTACTATCATAGTCCTTGAGCTAATATCCTGAGTAAAACAGAGGAAAATTAGTTTCTTGTAGAATGCCATATAAGAATTGTTAGTGAGATTGGCTGCTCTTGCTTGATTCCCATGAATACAGGAGACCAGAAGATAGTAGAAGAAATATGATGTCCCACTTTGACTCTGTTGCTGTGATAAAGTTCTCTGAATAAAATCAACTTGAGAAGGAAAGGATTTTCTTATCTCGAACTTCCAGATACAATGTCTCATTTAGGAAAGACCGTGTAAGAACTCAAGGTAGAACCTGAGACTAGGAACCAGGTAAGCCTCGTTGTCTGGGTGGCTTCAGCCTCATGCATATGGAGTTTTGTTATATATCATGGGACCAAATACCTACAGGATCAAATAGTAATTAAGGCAATTCTCCACACACATGCTGACAGGCCAATCATAGCTAAGCCTCTCCTAAATTGATGATTCCTCTCAGATGATTCTAAGCCAGGCCATGTTAATAATTAACACTAAGCAGGCAGAGAGGCAGTACTGAGAAAATTTCAGCAGAGAAACACTGCTTTATGCAAGCCCAATACAGTTGTTATCACTGGACACAACAATATCAACCAATCAGACCCCCTCCCCCAGAGCTCCCAGGGACTAAACTGCCAACCAAAGAATACACATGGACAGACCCATGGGTCCAGCTGAATATGCAGCAGAGGATGGCCTTCTCTGGCATTAATGGGAGGAGAGGCCCTTGGTCCTGTGAAAGCTTGATGCCCCAGTGTAGGGGAATGCCAGGGCGGGGAGGAGGGAGGGAGTGGGTGGGTGGGTGAGGGAAGCACCTTCATAGAAGGAAGGTGGGGGGATATGGGATAGGGGGTGCAGAGAGGAAATAAGGAAAGAAGATCACATCTGAAATGTAAATAAATAAAATATCCAATGAAAAAAGATTTAAAGGGGAGAAAATTAGGCATGAAGAATATCGGTAGGAACTATGGTACTTGTATCACTTATTGCTCTTCTCCATGAAGACACATGACTTTTAGGCAGTCACTATACCTCCATGTCAGAACATGACTTTTAGTGAGCAATTGTATTCTCCATCATAGAGTGTGGTTTTTAGAGAGTAACTCTATTAGGAAAGATCTTTAAATTTATCATGTGAATTGGGAAGAAGGACTCTAAGCTCAGGAATTAACAACAATAGATGTCAGGCCTCTCGATATGTAAATTATTTTCTAGAGCATAGAAAGCAATATAATGGAGCAGAAGCACATTGAGAGGGAGAGTATATTTGTCAGCTAAGTTTCTGATGGGTTAATATTTAGAATATACAAGAAAATATCAAAAATAAAAACTAAACAATCCAATTAAAATCGATTACAGATCTGAACAGAGTTGAGTCTCAGGAGTTGCCTCACAAACCACAGGAACTCTGATCTGTCAGACAGGAACAGTTTATTGGGCATTCATCCCAGGACTGAGAGAACAGGGCTGCAGACCAGATTGGAGAGCTGACTGCAATGGCCAGCCTGAATCCTATAAAGTTCTAAAGCCTGGGATTCACCAACATCTGTGCCAAGTTATTAGACCAATAAGGATTTAAGGATAGGGGATGCCATAGGAGCATGCCTTTGTTGTACATTTATCCTGTTCCCAATTGCTGGATTATTCAAATGTGCTGGGTATGCGTCTTGCCTAACATTCCTGTCTTAACTTGAACATGAGGATGTCCATTATCATGTACCTGTCTCTTCCTGCCAAGTAAGTTGCCAATCCCTAGAGAAGTATTGGGAACTTCAAACTTTACTAGTCCAGTTCTCCAAATGAAAATCTTATTCCAAATAACTTCTTATATTGTTACTGTTTTCGCTCTTATTTTGGAGTCATCCAGAGGGCTGCTTATAAAGACAAAACCTGTAAAAGCACTTACATACATAAGTGCAGGAAGTGCTGCTGGGTGGTTAATTCAGGTCTAAGCATATTGTGTCTAAGTATACAGAGTAGTTCTAAATGACCTCTATTGTGACTGGTTTCCAAGAACACTGAAGCACAGAACATAACTGAATATGCAACCAATTTGGGCATAAGAAAAATTTCTAGTTACAGCATGCAATCAAGTTTCCTTGCAATAAGAAAGGCAGCATATGAGGAAGGTTCCTTGTAACATTAGTAAAAGCATAAAGTGGCTAGACAAGAAGTGGCTACCCAGTCCTGAACATTATTCTCAAAAGAAAAACTAAAATATGACTATTATGCTACTAAATAAACATAGTATTATACTGACTTCAATGACTTGTCATTGTCACCATACCACAGTGTGTCTCTAAACTCTTATATGAGAATCTTGTATCTGTGGTAGATGATGATTACAGAGAAGTATGACTGGCTAACTTGCAGAGACTAAAACACTGCAGAATTGAGTAGGTATGGAGTTGTATGTGGGAAGCTTTGAGGGAGGGATGCTGAATGAGTTCTAAATGCAGTGCAAAAGTCTCAAAAATAAAACATATTTTAAAACCCAAAATTATAGAAAGCCTCTGTCTATATTGTGAAATCCCAAATATAAGTGAACAAATTCTGCAGAACAGATTTAAACTTCTTGCACTTTATTTCCAATGTTGATTCATTAATTTATCTGTAATGGTTGATCTTGGTTTTGAACTTAGTGGGGATGAGAATTATGAAGGAGAGAGATAGGTCTTGGTTTGTCTTTGAGTGTCTGGAATAGCTGAGCTATCAAGAATTTCTCAGATTGGGCAGTACCTTTTAACTAAGGTTCAGAGAATGATGTCTGTGCGGACAGCTGCTTTTCTAACATGCCTTTATTCTTTGCCTGCGAACAACTCTCTGATGTTGCCTGCTACAATTCCTCAGACACTGAAAACAGCTGTCTCATCCTACCAAAGTAAACTAAAGACTGAAGACTCTGCAATAGTCATTATGGTTTCTGAGGCTAGAATTAGTCTTTTGTAGGTTCTATCTTTGTATACTGAAAAGACTCTGGGTTCTTAGCCTTTGTCTTTGCAAACAAGCCTTGTGGGGAATAAGCAGACTATAAAGTAATTTAATAAATTCTCTTGTGAGTATGTATTCAATATATCAGTTCTGTATATAGAGATCCTTTACTATTGTAATATTATTGTACCCATTGGATGGATGGATTTAATGCAGATATTATTAGAATGTACAATATTTCCTACTTAGATAAAGAAGCATTGATGATCTGACATCACAATGCTTTTAACTTGAAATGATGAGTATGAACCTGAAAATATTAAGAGAGTTGCATAAGTACTACTGTACTTTATAACCTTCATTCTGTTTTCACAATAGTCTCCGTAGGACTTTTCAATTTGCCAAGTACAATTAATCTGTTAAAATATTTTTTTACATTTATAATGGTTACTTTAAAACATTCAATAGAAATTTAAGTCATTTTCCAATGTTCCATAAAAATACTAAAGTCAGGAAAATTGTTTTATTACTTTAGTATTCCTTTCATCTAAGCATTTCTGAGGAGAGGAGAGGAGAGGAGAGGAGAGGAGAGGAGAGGAGAGGAGTGGAGAGGAGAGGAGGGGAGAGGAGAGGACAGACAGAAGTGGGGGCTAGAATAAGTGTTTTTAATGTTCACACTCAGGGTTATATTGCCTAGTACATTCCTACTTTATGAGTGTTGCTTAATAATGGGTTATGGATATCAAGAAATAGAAAAGTATATTCATGAAGTTTTACTCAGCATGAGACTCTTCGAGGAGAAATTTGAATATGTTTTGTAATATTTTACTCCACGGATTCTTAAAAATGCTGAATGACTATTTTTAGAATGAAAATAAGTGTGCATAAAATACTGTTTTGTATTTAGTAGTTTGATCTGTACAGTGTCTTTTTGGTCCTCTAGCTGACTTCCTGTGGCTAGATGCTGTTCTCTATTTTTGCAGCAAACAGGCTTTAAGCACCAAGCTCACTTCTTCCCAATGTTTGGTAGCTTTAATGCCAGCTTTTCATACCCACAAAGATATCCACATAGAGCATAATTCATTAGTGTTTGAGAGTGATCTCATTTACACCTCATATTTGCTTGACACAGTATTCAGATTTTTCATCTTTTATTTGTCAGTATCTACAATATTATGATATTTTAATTATAATTAAAAATCCATGACTGAACATACACTTAAACAAAGAGATTTTGCATTGTCCAAAAGAGCACAAATCTCCATCCTTTGGTCAGTTTTGTATGTTTGCTAATCACCATATGCTGGAAGTAAACACTTACCAGATAACATGTGAGAAATGCCATGATGTTATATGAAAAATAAAACCAAAAAATAAAAACAAAAATCTATTCTCAATCCCCTCTCCCAAGCCTAGAGATAATTGCAGATGAAGAGCCCTAAAGAGCATGAGTGCCAGAGATGGTGGATGGCTACGAGTAAACAGTATCTCTCAACACTGGAGGTCAGTTGCACAACTCACAAGCTTAGTGGTAGAATTCACACAGACCCATTACGCTTAAGCCACAAAAGAACTCAGTGTGGGGAGGGGAAATGGACATGAGGCCTCAACCCCATGGGGCTATTTGCAATGTTTGATGTAGCTTTTATGTAAATGCTTTCTTTTTTGTTTTTTAATTCTTTTTCTTAGGGCTCAACTGTTTTTCCATTCTGCTAGCCCAATTCACTTTTAACTTTCTCTTACTTTTATTCTTTAAAGATCTTCTCTTCTCTTCTCTTCTTCTCTTCCCTTTGTTTCTCTTCTTCTTTTCTTCTCTAGCCCTACTCAATCCTCTAATTTTCCTGCATCAACTGTCATAACTGGACCCTACTCATCTGCATCCTTGATTGTACTTCTTTCTATTCTCCATCCTACTACCCTCTGTCTCCTATTAGTCCTCTCGTCAGCTTTGTATCTCTCCACTCCTAACTCTCAGTTTCTGCTTGCTTTTATATCCTCTCCTTTTTCCAGAAGTCCAAGAGACAAATGTCACCAAGCAGCATAGGGTCATTTAAAGAATTATGCACATAAAATATTCCATACTAAAGTTAGGTGCTGGGAGATTGAGAAATAATTTTCTCTCAATGTAGATCCTGGTAAGTCAACCCCACTATTGTGGAATAGCATACATCTGAGTATATTTTCACAATACAAAATTTTCTTGGTGGGTCTAAAAAAATAATATCTGTTGTATATGGGAAATGTTGAAGAAGTTTAATATGATCCAAACACTCTCAAACAGCATAGATATTAAAATACATAAAATAAAATAAGAATAAAAAGAATCAGTATATGTATAATGAGTGACTTAAAAAGTAAAATAGATAATAATTTGCTTATGGATGATGTGATATTTGGAATAAAATGTAAAGTTTAATGAGAAGATAAGACCTAATATCCAACAAATTTATTTTAAAATATCATAATTAGTAACAAGATTGTAGTCCTAAACAACATTGCCTGTCATTTATGAAAAATAACTTCTAATTCAAGATAAATGTATATAACTATTAATATATATAATTAATTAACACATATTAACACATATAATTAATATACAAACCTGGACAATTTTTATATGAATATTATATAAAAGATATAAACATATATATATAGCTTTATATGCATATAGACATTACACAAAATATGCATAATTGAAGCATTCAAAAACTTTTGTTTTCTTACTCTGAAAGAAATTTTCTGGGCCAAATTCTTGTTTTCTTTTCTAGACTCTTTGGCAAAGCTAATGTTGTAACCATTATATCATATAGTTGGCTTAGTAATGAACTACCACTTAACTGACTCTGAGAAGGCAAAACTTAATAGTATTTATGTTCAACAATAGTGTTGGACTTAAATTATTATACTTAAGATATAACAGTCAAGCACATTTTTAAAGAAATCAGCCAAAAATCTATACAGACCTCAAAGAAAAGTTCATCTTGCTGTGAATAAATACCAACAGAATTTGAAAGATATACAAAGGGTTGGGGAGAGTTAATAAGAAATGATAAGATTAGATTTTTGTCTCATCATCAAAACCATGTATAAATCAATTTGTGACCTAAGTAAAATGATAAGATCTTGATCTTCACTTTGTTCTTAAAGATAAGCCCATTAAAATCAAGTAAAAAGGCATTAAACCTAGCTGTCAACATTATTTACATGGTTCTAATTATGAGCACAGGAATTGTTTTAATAGATGTAACCTTTCTTATGATGCTAACTATAACCAATAATTGTTTCCTACTTCATGAACAAAATTTACCAGTTGTGTGAAATGTAGTTCAATGCACTGAATTATTACAGCTACCTTAAAATTATTAATTGAAGTTTGACTTAAGAAGAAACAGCTTTCTTATATTTGAGAGAAAATGGAAAATGTTCTACATTGTTAAGATGGAATAAAATGAAAAATTTTTGTCAGTGGCTGGATATTTCTGTTTGGAAGTTATCTATTGTTTTAGCACTTATTTGGGGAACAAGTACTAAATGCACAATATACAGTTTGAAACACAGTTCAAATCTTATGGTGGTAATCTTGCGTGTCTTCTTGCTTACACACTCTTCTTTTTTGTTAATTTCCATTCTTATCACATACTATAAATACTGGAGCACAAAGGCCCTTCAAATTTGTACATATGTAAATCCCAGAAACTTTAGCAGCTTTCAAACAATCTTCTTCACAAAGCTGATAACATCCTTATATAATTGTTTAAAGCAACATTGATTTCGGAAGGCAAATGCACCATATCTAGTTACAATAAAATCCCCATTTAACTGTAATGTGACCCGCTATAAACTATGATATTAATATGTCAAGTCAATTTCAAGGTCTCCTCTTTTCTGAGTATTTAGCACAACAAATTTCATGCTAAATCAGTCTGAGATGCCTAAATGCAAACATAGAAGTGTGGCATTTTTGCATATCTTATAAAGCATATGCATGAATGCATGTATTTATAGTAAACTTAGTAATATATTATAGTTTTAATTACCATTGATAATTTAGTATAATTGGTACTGCTATAACTCATATTCAATGTTAAGAGAGATTATTAGTATGGTTAAGGTGAAATGACATCGAATATCAAACATAATATAACATAAAGAAAACTAATAGAAATAATTACACTCAAGATCTGAAAAGCATTTATTTTCATGTTATAAATTTTAATGTTCATTATCTTCCCTATTGACCTGCATTATCCAGTATTATTTTGGATGTACATTGGGTTGTTGTATATACAGGTTAAAGTTAATAGTTAAGACTAATATAGCGGAGTCAAAAATCTAACAAATAATAGAAAAATTGATTATGTTTCTATGATAATACTTCATGGAATCATTATGAAATATAATTGGTGACAGAAATAATTGTGATACATAAAAAGATCACCAAAGGTATTTGAAAGGGTACAAAAAAGTAACATGGTAGCATTCACAGAGTTCTGAAGGCAAATGAAAATGGCTATAATGGCTTAAAGCATATTACTCTGGGCAATGCAAATATCAAAAAAAAATGTCAAATAACCAGACAAAGGTAAAGTTTATAATTTTGTTGCTTTTAAAATAGTAGAATGAAAATATATTTAATAGGAATAGAAATGTCTAAGGAACAGGGAAAGCTAGGATTTCTATTCTGTATATGTCCAAAGACTCATATTTTGAATTTAGGACTAGTAATTCAGGATAAAGTTATAAAGTTTTAATTGATTGCACATCTGACAAAGAAATATCTAAAGTATATGATGAACTCAAAAAAGTATATATCCAAATACCAAATAATCCAGTTAAAAGTGGGTTAAGAGTCTGACAAGTACAGAGGCCAATGCTCACAGCCAACCATTGGACTGAGCTCGAAATCCCCAGTAGAGGAGTGAGAGAAAGGCTGAAGGAGCTGAAGGGGTTTGCAACACACAGGAAGAACAACAGTTTCAACCAACCAGATCCTCCAGAGTTCCCTGGGACTAAACCACCAACTGAAGAGTACATGAGGAAGGACCCATGGCTCTAGTTGCATTTAGCAGAGGATGGCCTTGTTGGACATCACTGGGTGGAGAGGCCCTTGACCCTGGGAAGGCTCGATGCCCCAGTGTTGGGAAATGACAGGGCAGAGAGGTGGGAGTGGGTAGGTGGGTAGGGGAGGACCCTTACAGAAGCAGTGGGAGGGATGATGGCATAGGGGGTTTCTGAAGGGGAAACCAGAAAAGGGGTTAACATTTAAAATGTAAGTAATATATCCAATAAAAAAAGAAAACGAAAAAATGGGTTACAGATCAAAAATATAATTCCAAACAGAGGTATATCAAATAGCTGAGAAGCACTTAAAGAAATGTTCGACCTCCTTAGCTATCAAGGAAATGTCAACTTTAGGAATCCATCTCATATCTATCAGAATGGCTAAAATAAAAATAAGACAAGTGACAGTTCATGTTGGTAAGGATATGGAACAAGCAGAATACTTCTCCAGTTCTGTCGGTGGGGGGAGTGCAACCTCAGTACAAGCCACTTTCCAAGCCTGCAAAATGTGGAACTAATCTTCCCTCAGACTTAAGGTATAGCACTCTTAATCAAATGCCAAATGATAATTCATCATACTATGAAAATAATTGCTCAATAATGTTCATCACACCTTTATGTGGGACAGCCAGAAACTGGAATTAACCTATATATCTCTCAAATGAAGAATTGGTAAAAAAAAAAAAATCTGGTTCATTTATACAGTGTCATGTTAGTCATATGTTAAAAAGAAAAGACAGCCTGAGAATTTTAGGCAAATGGATAAACCTGAAAAAAATTGTCTGAGTGAGATAACCCAGACCCAGATGGACAAACATGGTATGCACACACTTATGAGAGGATATAAACTGTAAACTTGTTATAACCCACAGGCCTAAAGAGACGAAGTAACAAGGGGAAACTGCAGTTGGGATGTAATATATGAGAGAAAATAAATATAAAATTTAAAACAGAAGCTGTAGATCACCAGTCAATATGTTACCTGAAATCTATGAGTTCCACAAATAAAAATATTTTCTCACAAGTAGAAAAAGTGAGCGAGGAAACAGAAGACATCACACACAGTCAAACACAAACACACACACACCCACCCATATATACACATACACACTTATATATACACATGCACACACATATATATACACATACATACAAACACATATATACACATACACATAGCTTATACATACATCAACACACACATACATACTCAGACACACATAGACATACACAGATATATACACATTCGTAGATACACAGAGAAACACACAGACACACACAGACATACATACATGAATAAACATACACATATAAACACACATACATACACATATACACATATAGAGCCATAATTTATAAATTATATCTATGGCTTCTTTTTTTATCTTTATTAACTTGAGTATTTCTTATTTACATTTTGATTGTTATTCCCTTTCCTGGGTTCCGGGCCAACATCCCCCTAACCCTTCCCCCTCTCCCTCTATATGGGCTTCCCCTCCCCATCCTCTCTCCATTACTGCCCTCCCCCCAGCAATCACGTTCCCTGGGGTTCCAGCCTTGGCAGGAACAAGGGCTTCCCCTTCCACTGGTGCTCTTACTAGGCTATAGGCTATTCATTGCTACCTATGAGGTTAGAGTCCAGGGTCAGTCCATGTATAGCCTTTGGGTAGGGGCTTAGTCCCTAAAAGCTCTGGTTGCTTGGCATTGTTGTTCACATGGGGTCTTGAGCCCCTTCAAGCTCTTCCAGTCCTTTCTCTGATTCCTTCAACGGGGGTCCTATTCTCAGTTCAGTGGTTTGCTGCTGGCATTCGCCTCTGTATTTGCTGTATTCTGGCTGTGTCTCTCAGGATCGATCTACATCCAGCTCCTGTTGGCCTGCTCTTCTTTGCTTTATCCATCTTATCTAATTGGCTGGTTATTTATGGGCCACATATGCTATGGCTTCTTTTCAATACAGACTCCTGCCTGTACTTCTGCCGCCTCTTACTCTAAAGTTAGTACGTAAAATAATAGGTTCACATATGGCTTTTTCTTCTATCACTGGTATAGGTTTATTCTTCCTTCTCCACCTTTCCCTAATCCCCCACCTCTAAATCCCTTTTACATATGTTTGATCCTCTCTCTTTCTATATAAAATAGTTCTTGATATCATTAGTTCTGTCCTTTCCTCTTCCTACATATGGCTCATTTCTTGTGTCTTGGCCTCTACTGCTACACACTCTAAATTAGAAAAAATTCCAAATGATTCATTCTAGAATGAACAAAGAAGGAAAGGCATTAGAACATTTGTCATTCTAGGTCTTGCATAGTGTTTTCTAGTGTAATAAAGATCGGTCCAGATTCGCATTCATTTGTTACCATATCTACAATTGTTGGAAAATGTAGTCAGCATAGATACCGATCAAATAATTAGCAGATAATCAGAATATAGTTCATATATAAACTGAAATAAAAATTTATAAAAAATAAATATAACTGAACTTTTAGATATATTAAAATACAAGTTTTATTTCAGACTAGTCAATAAAAATCAGAAAAAATATTAGACCATGCATTCAGAAGTCGCAAGGAAGAAATCATGTAAATTTCACATAAAATAAGTAATATATCTAGTTTGAATTATTATATGTCAATAATTAGAAGGAAAAATAGAAAAGTATGAAGAAATCGAACTACTCATTCTGTAATGAAGGACTTGGTTTTTTAACAACCCAGCTGTGTTATAGGAATATGTTTTTGTTTTAATCTCATGGGTGGAAGAAGAGGATATCTCAGAGCAGGTGATTATGATTTGTCTACTGCAATAGCAAGACAGTGATTTCTTTTTGCTCATGCTGTTTGTAAATTCTGGGAACTCTGGAGAGGGTATAAATGAGAACCACTAGCGGGTCTGTGGTGTTTGCTGCTGCTTCTGCTGACGGCCCCTATTGTTGCAGTTTGTCAAATGAGGCTGAGCCAAGAAAGGCAGAGTTAAAGATTTCCTGAGAAGAATATTTGATTTACCCCAAGGAATTTAGTGGCCCTAATCAACAGGAAGTAAAAAATAATGCCCTCCCCCCTTTCCCTATAATCGTCTTGGAAGGGATTAGGGTAGAAAAATTGTTGGAAGGTAGAGAGGAATTAGTGTGGGGAGGGAGATAGAGATAAAAGAACATAATAAAATAGCTAAAACTTAAAAAATAGCAGCAACATTATAACCATAAAAGAAATAAAAAGCAACAATTGCTAATGATATAGATAATGTGGTATACAGTATTGCTTAATTTATTTTTTATTTTAATTAATCATTTGCTTTTGGATTTTTTAAAATTTACATTTCAAAGGTTACCTATCTATCCCCTTTCCCAGTTTCCAGTTCATAAACCTCCTATCACATCCCCCTTTCCCCTTTTTCTATGAGGGTGTTCCCCCACCCAACTGTCTACCCCTTCCCTCCTCCCTGCCCTGATATTTGCTTACTCTGGGGAGTCAAGCCTTGGCAGGACCAAGGGTTTCTCCTCCCACTGGTGCCCAACAAGGCCAGTCTTCTGTCCATGTGTAGTCTTTGGGTAGTGGTTTAGTCTCTGCGAGATTTGGTTGGTTGGTATTGTTGTTCTTATGGGGTTCCAAACGCCTTCAACTCTTTCAATCCTTTTTCCAACTCCTACAAGGGGACCCTGTTCTCAGTTCAATGGTTGGCTGTGAACATTCACCTCTGTATTTGTCATTCTCTGGCAGAGCCCCTCAGGAGATCAGGCTCCTGTCAGCATGCACTTCTTGGCATCAGCAATATTGTCTAGGTTTGGTGGGCTGGGTCTCCAGTTGGGGCAGGCTCTGAATGGCTATTCCTTCAGTCTCTGCTCCAAAATTTGTCTCCATATCTCCTCCTATAAATAATTTTGTTCCCCCTTCTAAGAAGTACTGAAGCATCCACACTTTGTTAGTCCTTCTTGAGCTTCATGTGGTCTGTGGATTATATCTTGGGTAATCTGAGCTTTTGGGCTAATATCCACTTATCAGTGAGTGCATACCATGTGTGTTTTTTGTGATTGGGTTTGTGATTGGCATTGGGATTTTGACTGGGACTCAGGACGATATTTTCTAGTTCCATCCATTTCCCTTTGAATTTCATGAAGTTATTGTTTTTAATAGCTGAGTAATAGCTATTTAATAGCTATTTAATAGCTCCACTGTGTAAGTGTACCACATTTTTTTTTATCCATTCCTCTGTTGAAGGGCATCTGGGTTCTTTCCAGCTTCTGGCTATCATAAATAAGGCTGCTATGAACATAGTGGAGAATATGTGCTGTTATATCGTGGAGCATCTTTTGGGTATATGCCCAAGAGTGTGAAAGCTGGATCCTCAGGTAGCATGATGTCCAATTATCTAAGGAACCTCCAGACTGATTTTCAGAGTGATTGTTCCAGTTTTCAATCCCACCAACAATGTAGGAATGTTCCCCTTTCTCCACACCCTCATCAGCATCTGTTGTCACTTGAGATTTTTATCTTAGTCATTCTGATTGGTGTGAGTAGGAATCTCAATGTTGTTTTGATTTGCATTTTCCTGATGACTAAGGATGTCATCATTTCTTTATGTGCTTCTCAGCCATTCGATCTTTCTCAGTTGAAAATTCTTTGTTTCACTCTGTATCTCAGTTTTAATAGGGTTATTTGATTCTCTGGAGTCTAAATTCTTGAGTTGTTTGTGTATATTGGATATTAGCCCTCTATTAGATATGGGATTGGTAAAGGTCTTTTCCTAATCTGTTGGTTGCCATTTTGTCCTAATGACAGTGTCCTTTGTCTTACAGAAGCTTTACAATTTTATGAGGTCCCATTTGTCAATTCTTGATCTTAGAGCATAAACCATTTGTGTTCTGTTCAGTTCCACAGTACCCACATGTTTGAAGCTCTTCCCCACTTTTTCTTCAATTAGTTTGAGAGTATCTCGTTTTATGTGGAGGTCCTTCATCCACTTGGATTTGAGCTTTGCACAGGGCATAATCAGTTTTTTCATTCCAGATTTTATACCCCTCTGGTTTATCCTCTGACTGTTCCACATCCCATACCTCCTACACCCATCCCATCTCCACAAGGACGCCCCTACCACTCCAAATCCAGCCAACCAGACCTTGGGGCCTCCAGTCTCTTGAGGGTTAGGTGAATCTTCTCTCACTCAGTCCAGAGCAGGCAGTCCTCTACTGCATATGTCACAGGTCTCATCTCAGCTGGTGTATGCTGCCTGGTTGGTGGTACAGTGTCTCAGAGATCTTGGGTGTTCAGGTTAATTGAGACTGCTCTTCCTCCAACAGGGTCGTCCTCCTCCTTAGCTTCTTCTGGGTTTTCCATAATTCAACCATAGTGGTCATCAGCTTCTGTCCCTTGGTAGGGTGCAAATAACTGCATTTGACTCTTTCAGCTGTTTGTTGGGTCTTTCAGAGGGCAGTCATGACAGGGTCCTCTTTGTGAGTGCTCTTTAGCCTCAGTAATATGTCAGGCCTTGCCCCCCTCTTGAGCTGGATCAGGCCTTACTGGACCTCCTTTACCTCAACCTCTTCCCTGCAGTTCTTTTAGACAGGAACAATTCTGGATCAGAGTTTTTGACTATGGGATAGCAACCTGATCCCTCACTTAATGCCCTGTCTTTCTGCTGGAGGTGGACTGGATAAGTTCCTGCTCCCCACTGTAGGGCCTTTCATTTAAGGTCCTGCCCTTTGAGTCTTGATGGTCTCTCACCTCCCAGGTCTCTGGTACATTCTTGAGGTTCCTTCTGCCTCCTATCTCCTGAGATTGCCTGTTTTCATTCTTTCTGCTGGCATTTTATAATTTTTAAATTAATTCAAATGAAGGATGTGTTAAAAATGACAAAATTTTGTAGCTTTATCTAGAACTGAAATGCTGAATACACAGAGATGGCATAGTATTTAAGTTTATTTATTTATTCATTTATTTCTTCCCAGTTTTATTTTTATGATTATTAAAATGTAATTACTTCATGTCTCCATTTACTTTGTAGCAATCTCTTTCATGCCTCTCTGAGATGTCTGAAATCTATTCCCTTATATAAACATATAAATGTATAAATGCAATGTGTTCAATCTGATTTAGTCAAGTGATGGTAGAAGTTTCTTGTCTAAGATCCATGCTCTCATTATTCCATAGCTGTTAGGTAGTTTTCCAGTAGTGGTCATGATTCCCTTGGTCTGAATATATCTAGTCTTGTAATTTCCCCTACTCTATACCCTACCCCACTTATGCATATCCATTATCCAATCCTAGCCCAGATCACAGAGTTATTAAACCAACCACCCTGTTGAATTCCTAGAATGTCTCCTCAGGCACCAAACAATATAGCATGTACTGAGGCTGGCTAAAATCATTCTTTAGGCACAAAACCAATAGAGGTTCACATGCCTTGTCTCATCACACAAACACCATATGAAAAGCCATAAAACATAAATCCAGGAGTCATTTAGAAATATTGTACCACCTTAATAAACACCGGAACACAAAACTCAAAGAAACTATCAAAGTTCATCAAAGAACATGAGTGTAAAAAAAAAAACAAAACAAAAAACAAAAAAAACAAACAAACAAAAAAAAAAAAACATCTAAACTGTTCAATGAACTGAAAGATAATAGCCATAAATACCTATGTCCTGTGTCCAAACCCACAAATATACAAGTGGATAAAATGAGAAATAGAACTAATCAATGAAGAAATAGAAATGTGGAAAGCAAATCTAACTGAAATGAACATAGAGCTATAAAATTTTCAATAATGAAATTAGAGAATTCTGGGAATCCTTAAATGGAGGATATCCAAGAACATGTAGAACATTGGGAATTAAAGACAGATGATATGAACAGAAATACAAAGAATTTCAAATTAACATTTATCAGATATGACAGCATCATTGGAGAAATGGGAAAACAATAAAAGATATAATCTTAAAATTATAGACATACAAAAAAAGATATATCCCAGGTCAATGGTATACATCAGATCTTCAAGAAGATCATAGAACAATTCCTCAAAGTAGGGAAAGCTCGTTATGTTTTAATATGATGCAAAGGTTTATCTCTATCAAATCCGAGTCAAAGCTTCTAAAATTAAACCACTGAACTGAGAACGGGACCCCTGTTGAAGGAATCTTAGAAAACATTGAAAGAGCTTGAAGGGGCTTGAGACCCCCATATGAACAACAATGCCAAGCAACCAGAGCTTCCAGGGACTAAGCCACTACCCAAAGACTATACATGGACTGACCCTGGACTCCAACCCCATAGATAGCAATGAATATCCTAGTAAGAGCACCAGTGGAAGGGGAAGCCCTTGTTCCTGCCAAGGCTGAATCCCCAGTGAACGTGATTGTTGGCGGGAGGGCAGTAATGGGGGGAGGAGAACACCCATAGAGAAGGGAGGGAGGGGTTAGGAGGAGGTTGGCTTGGAAACCAGGAAGGGGAATAACAATCGAAATGTAAATAAGAAAAACCCAGGTTAATAAAGATGAAAAAAAAAAAGCTTCTAAAATTCAAGCTCTCTTAATGAAAAAGAAATCAAGGAAAATAATTGTATTTGTGTGTCAATAATTCATAATTATTAACAAAAATACAAAACTTAATGAAATATTTTATACTCAATTCATAGTTCCTTCTGAATGAGATAAACAAAATGAAAGCGTAGCACAACCTACCCCTGAGTCTCTAGCTTTGCCATGCTTTTGAAAGAAGCCTGAAGTGCTTGCTCTGCAAGCAGAAAAATAAAGAATAAAAACGTTTGGCTAGAACAGTATCTTAGTAGTTACAAGTAATTATTTGCTGTTTGTTCAAAGGACCAGTTTTTATCCCCATTCCCCCTACTTTATCTTTAAATGCAGTCCTGGATTATTTGATTCCCTTTTATGGTCTCCAGGTAGACTGCAAGAACGTGGTGTATAGATCCAAAATAATAGGGAAAATGTAATAATAGTGCTTTTGTTTGAAATTTTTAAAGAATTCATAACCTGCTTGTGTATGAAAAAATTAAAAAGATTTGAGAAGATATTCTTTGAAATAATAATATAAATCAGAGTGCATTACATTTCTGTCAATAATTTAGGTGAAAGTTTAAATGTGTGAAAAGTTGACAATAGAGTGGTTACAACTACTGTTTACTGCATTTAATTTAAATTTAAAAAAAATAACAATTCATTTAGAGAAGAAAAATGAAGAGGCAGGAATAAAAATGTAAATATATGTATACATATATGTATACATACATGTATATTTTTATACATATTTCAAATTTTCAAAATGAAAAATAATTACTGTATTTTACTAAACTTGTAATGAAAGAGCGAACCCCTAAACGGGGAGCTGCATCTCTCGCTCCGATCGCGGGGTGGGGTGCCCCCAGGAATCACCAGTCGCGATTGGGCGTCCCCCGGTGCGCTTTCTAAAAAGGAAAAAAAGAAAGAAAAAGACTATTCGGAGTAGGAAACCCTTCTACTTACAGGTGCCTGTCCGGAGCAGGAAACCCTTCCGCTCAAGCACACTCAAATATGGGGCAGGAAACCCATCTGCCCAAATGTACTGTCTGTCTGGGGCGGGAAACCCTTCCGCCCGAGTGCACTCAAATACGGGGCAGGAAACCCATCTGCCCAGATGTACTCGAAAACGGGGTCCACTCAAATTCGGGGTGGGAAGCCCTTCCACCCGAGTGCACCCAACTTAAACCTTAGACCATGGCACAATACACAGTACGAGAAGCACAATGTACACACACACACATACATACACAGCGGCCCGCTTTCAACACTCACACCAACGTACCTCCAAGGGGCATTCGGGATTCTGGGGGGGTCACGCTCCGATCCCGGACGAGCCCCCAAATGAAAGAGCGAACCCCTAAACGGGGAGCTGCATCTCTCGCTCCGATTGCGGGGTGGGGTGCCCCCAGGAATCACCAGTAGCCATTCTTGATGTAAAAGCACGAGGTAGCTTTTATTAACGAGATCCCGGTCTTAGCGGGATCCCGGTCGCACACGTATCTCACAGGAGACAGAGGAATCAACCCGAGCTTCCAAACTTCGGGGTTTATATAGAGGAGGTAAGGGGCATTCATGCAGGTTTCACATGATTGGTCAATTCAAATGGTGCACAGTTACTTTCAGCGCCTTTGAAAATTACATCAGCAAGGAGTACGTGTTTCTAGCAGCTCGGCAGGCAGGTAGGGTGGCTCATCTCACTCAGGGGGGGAAGGAAGGGGGGTGGCACATGGTCAATGTCCTTGGGGCTGATAGCTGGTTTGGCAAGTCCTATCTCTGGCTCTCCCTCAGGCATGTCCGGCCCTGCACATCCGGACTCTGACAATGAGTAACCTTTTTAAAACTCTAGTTCTACATTAACTTAAAGTATCTCCCCATTTTAGACAAACTCCTATTGTTATATTCTGGAAGTTTCCATATCAAAATAGCATGAATACAGACAATACTAGTGGTATATTTGCCTTTAGACATTTCATTAAGTTTAAATATGTAAATCACTAAAATTCTCTAGATTGACTTCACTGGCCAAATTTAGTTTTCATGAATAAATCACAATAAAGAGGCATTTTAAGGAATACTATCTTCATCTGCTCTCTGTCCAAAATTGAATTAAAGATTCAAAAAAAAAAAAACAACAAAAAAAAAAAAACAAAAAACTTCGGACGCTGAATGATTTCATTTGTGTGCAATTCCAGAATAAAGCATTGTACATTCAGAAGTCAGATTCCAGTAGAGTATGGAATACTACATATTTGAAGAGTTATCAAAAAGATTCAGAAGAATGGCCTCATTGTGCTATGTCTTCTAATGCCTCAGTGTATTTGCTAAATACAGTCTGTGAGTGACATCCTCTAATAATCTGTTTCTCATTTAGCAAGGAATTGCTCTATGTGTAACAGAAAGATTGATGTAACTGGTTGATTTACTAAGCAGAAAGTCCATTTGTGAAATATGAACCTATGAACACGAAACCTAAGCATGAAGCTTAGATGTATTTTTTGTGATAAGAGCATCACTTACTCAAGCTAAAAAGAAATACAATGATCACAAGAGTTATGATTTTTTGTGTAGACTCCAATACATGGACAGCATGCTTCATCACTTGAAGATTGTTACTGTGTATTCGAGACCTTTATAAGTCCTTCTACAGTTTATGAATGCACAGCTCCAGAAATGGGGAAAACAGAAAAATAAATGAAAAAAAAATGATCACTAAGTAAATGCATAAAGAGGTGGATGGGATGAAAGAATGATTTATGGGAAGGCAGCACATTGACACACACACTTACACACATACACACAGACACACACTTAAACAGTCTAGATTACATAAAAACAAATTAGAGATACATAGCAAATTAAAAATAAATGTATACTCGTTCTTTCAAAGAATTATAAATAATTTCTCTACATTTGTGGTACTTTATTCCAAGATCAAACTATATATTCCAACAGACCAAAGTCATTGCTATATATTATTTTTATTTGAAATCCCACTCAACTACAATGAAACATGTAGAGAAGAAAAGAATAAAGCAGTAAGGATTCTCTTTTTTTTCAGTATGGCTTTACCTCAATAATTATAGCAGGAATTGAGAAAACACAGTGTGTTACTTGTTGTGAAGTACTGTCAGCCAAATCTAAGAAACTATAAAAGTAAAATCCACTTTGATAGCAAGCATGTGAGCTTTGCCAGTAAGGATACCCACTATCTCAGAAGCAAAGATGATGGACTCAGAAAACACCCAGACCTGACACTGCTACCAGGTAAGTACGACAAACGCAATGTAGCAAATTTGGAGCTTCATATTTGGTGAAATTCAGAATCTTCAGAACTGTGAAACCTCACACCATTGCTGCTATCTACCTCCCTATACTCGTTTTCATAATTACAAATATTGTGCTTTTCATTCTCTATCCTATGTAATAATACAATTTTTGTGAAAATTGTTTCTTAACTTTCATTTTCTCATATTTTTATACTCAATTCATTTTGACTAACCTATATATTTTCTTATTGCTGTATGATTGTTTATATTTTTATGTTTATTGTTTTAAAATTTCATACACTCTATTTTGTTACTTTTCCTTTTCCTATTTTTCCCATGTATTTCCCACCTCCTTACCCAACGAACATTATTTTATTTGTCTATCTTCTATTTATCATCTCTGTATCTATTATCAATGCATATCAAAAACAAATTCAAAATGAACTAACAACATGTAAAAATAATATGACAAAGCTGCCACAACAAAATTTAAACAATAAACCTTTGAGTCAATTTGTTTTGACCAACTGCTCATGAGGCTGCTATGCAGTTTGCATCATGCACACATTGCCATTCCACTGAAGAAAATTTCTCAGCATCTATCAATTCTAAATAGCTCTTTGATGAAAGTGGGATTTTATGTCCACTTCCTTTTCTTAGTGCTGAGATTTTGTTTGGTTTAAGTTTGTGTTATTTTAATCTTCTGCTTGCTGTTGCTGTTACAAGTCAATATGGAGAATAAAGACTCTAAATACGCATCTTTAAATTTGGTGACTTTATTAAACCATGCCCTTCAACAATCTAGGATTTATGTGGAAATGTAGACAGACATACTGCCAGAGTCATAGGAGGTAGATAACTCTAAGAAAATAGGGCATTATAATGTTATTTTGGTTTTTAACCACCTTATCTCTTCCATGATTTAATTATTATGACTTTGGGAATGCTTTACAGATATTTATTATACTTAAATTTCAGGGAGCTTTTTGGATTTGAGTCTGCAGATCAGAGACAATGGACAAAGGATCTTTTTTTTTTTTTTATAAGCAAGTTTTTTTTTTTTTTTTTTTTATTATTAACTTGAGTATTTCTTTATATACATTTGAATGTTATTCCTTTCCGGTTTCCGGGCAAACATCCCCTCCCCCCTCCCCCTTCCTTATGGGTGTTCCCCTCCCAACCCTCCCCATTGCTGCCCCCTCTCCCCAACAGTCTAGTTCACTAGGGGTTCAGTCTTAGCAGGACCCAGGGCTTCCCCTTCCACTGGTGCTCTTACTAGGATATTCATTGCAACCTACGAGGTCAGAGTCCAGGGTCAGTCCATGTATAGTCTTTGGGTAGTGGCTTAGTCCCTGGAAGCTCTGTTCGTTATTCACTCACATATTTTCTTTTTTCCCATTTTTGACAATTGTTGCACACAATTATCCAGAATCCCATAGCTCTGTTTTTTGTTTTACTTTCCCTTCTGTGTTTTTAGCTTTCCTCTGCACTATTTGTATATTGCACTCATCATTTATTGTATCTGATCTTTTAGTGTTCCTTATTTGAACCATACAATTCTAAATATAACTCCAACACTTCTGTTGATAGGTCCTTTTTGTCTCTCTCCATCTCTCCTTTTTTAATCATTGAATAATCTAAAAAAAAATTGAAAGACTTGTTCTCATTTGAAATTTTAAGGACGGATAATTCTATAGACTATAGTTGACTTAAAAAAATTGGTTGAGTACTTTTGACCTGATGATGCATACTATAATATATCCACGTTGCACTAATTGGAATCAGAGTCCTGGAAGCAGTGTGTGGAATCTAGTAAATGCTCAGTTTATAGATTTCTATTCAATGCCTCTCTAGCTGTACTGGGTTTCACTGAGCTTCTGCCCAATTTCAAAAATGTTCAAATCTCCCCCATGAATATGTCATTTAATCCAAACTCACATAACCCCATTTGCAATTCTGGAGCTCGCTTTCTGCCTGTTTGCATCATTTGTGAATTCCACTCTGTGAGTGCAAGCAAACGAAATCTGACCGCAATCTGTTCCCTTTGTCTGCAAGTCAGAAAGAAAACCATGGTCTTAATTGAGTGCTTTCCGTTTTCTGGAAAATCTCTCTGGTTACAGAGTGGGACACTCAGTTCTATGGACCACCTATTTATTTACCTTTTTTCCTTAAAAAATACAATTTTTTTAAATTCTAAAAAGTACACCATTGGTTTTCTTATATTGTTATAGAACTTAAAGGGAAGGAAATTTATATTTAAAAGTATAATGGTTTAATCTTCCCCACAACTTCCATTCCTCTCACTATGCATATTCAGATAATTTCTGTTTATCTAAAAGTGGGGTATACAATTTGTATATTATTTTTCATATCATATGGACTAATCTTTAATCTCTTGCAGATAATATTTTATTATTAATTTCAGTGATAATATCTTATGGACACTGCAGTTAACAGAGATGACCTAATATGAAAACCATGCTTAATATTCACTCTGGGAAAAGAAACTTAAACCTTAATTTATCTCTGAGAAATATACCTTAGAAAAATTTTCATGGGGAATAACAAGTGGATCTATTAAAGCCAGCCGAGTTGTAGGAAAAGGAGTTACAGTTTTAAACTTCTAATATGTCCTTGGAGGTGCATCAGAAAAACAACAGCAGATGGCTCTAGAGATGATCATCTAACGACTCTGATGGAACCAGCACTTCCCTTTTCAACCACATGGCAATGCCCATCTGCATTCCATAAACTCTGTGACCTGGAATTACACCACAGTCTTATTTTAATTGTAAGGATCAGTGTGCTTTTTGTTAATACAAATACTAAAGAGATCGTTCATGCCAAAAAAAAAAAAGTAGAAAAAATGCTCATATGAATGCATTTCGATTGGCCTGATAATTTAATCCCTTCTAATGCTATGCATATTTTCAAAACTTCTCTTTAGCCATAGATACATTTTTGATTCCTTACAACTTTTATGTGTACATTTTTTCAGTTGTCTTCTTCAAACATGAAAAAGTATCAAATGCAGGACTATTGACAATCATTTGATTTGATTAGGAAAATGGATGATTCCATTGAATACTGTATATGTATGTGTGTGTGTACATTATATATATATATATATATATATATATATATATATATGCTTCACATTAGTTAATATTAAAATATAAGGATAAAATTCATTATGCTATAAAAACAAATGCAATAGGCAGGCAGGCAGTGGAGTATATGGAATCCCACATTAGAGGAGGCAGAATGAATATGGATGACAGACTGGATAGAAGTTACACAAGGACAACAAGACCAGAAGAGACAATTCAGTCAGGCTCATTTGACTCACAAAGAGTGAATCAACATATACTTGCCCATACAGGTATGCTTCAGGTCCTCTATGCTGCAGGTCCTCTATAATACCAATTTGAATTTAGGTCCTTTAGGATCTCCTGATTGAATTACTGATTAGTCCTCTCATTCATGTGCATTCTCTTGGGTTTACTTTACTTTTGTTGTTTTGTTTGTCCAACTTCAATGTCATGGTTTTTATTTTATTTGTTTATATTTTATTGTTCATGTTTGGTTGTTGTTTCTTAGAAGTCTGTTCTATTTGAGTGATATACGTAGGGAGTGGATCCAGATCAGAGATGGGGAGGAACTGGGAGAAGAAGAGGGAAGGGAAACTGTGACTCAGATATATTGTAAGAGAACATAATCTATTTTTAATTAAGAGAAAATAATTAAATGTATAACTATTAAAATTACAGTGAAAATTATTTCATCTGCATTCACTCCACTCTCCCAGCACATTTTAAGATATCTTATGTTTGAAAAATGAAAATCAATACAACTGATCAGCTGTGCTCACTCTCTTCCAACACACATTATTTAGTCTCTAGATTCACTTCTATGGTATAAACTTTTCTTATCTCTACACTAAAGCTCCCAAGTTACATATCTAGCATATATGTGATAGTATAATGATTTACAGTCCCATTTCGGTTTGCAAAAAAAAAAAAAAAAAAAAGATAGATCTCACTCATTCTGCAGGGTCTCTGTTTTTCCATTGAGTTCATTCATCAAAATTAGCATTCATCAACTCATGGGTACTTATTACTTATTTTGCTTGGGTATTGTAAATATTTCTTCTGCAAACTATAAACATTTATTTTATATATATATACACAAATATATATACACATATACACATATACACACATATACATACATATGTATACACACACACATATATATACATGTCACAACCCATTTTAAATTGTGTTTTCATCTTGGTATGTATTATAGACAAGATTATTTTTAATTGTGTGAATATTCTTGACAAAACATTTTGTCAGATAAATAGCTACCAAAATCTCCCCCCCAGGAAAGTGACTGTACAATTAGCATATTTGCTCTTTTGTTATGTAGATGCATTTTACTATCATGAACCATCATTTGTCAAAGATTGAACTCATTGTTTGTGGTGTTGGGGTCCAGCATAGATAATAGGGGTGAAGATGGGGATGATATATAAAAGGTGGCTTCTGTTCTCAAAGGAGAAGGAGGAGAAATGGGGGAGGATCTACCTGAGGGGTTACTGGGAAGACAGGGTATACTGACATGGGGACATAAAATGAAAAAAAATTTAAAAAAAGAAAGAAACAGAAAACTTATGAAACAAAAATTTAGAACTTTGAGAAGAAAGAGAATGGATGAAATAGGGAGAAATGCATACACTTTCAGAAGCAGTGATAACAAAGCTCTGTAGGATGGTCAAAGACCCAAAAGAATTCATTCTAGTTTGTGTGCTTAATTACACATCTGTAGGATTTTTGTCACCCACCTTGCTTCTGGGTTTTAAGGTATCATTTTCTGAAATATTGTTCAATTGTATTATTCCAGTTGAAATGCTACAGTACATAGAAATTTTTACCTTTAAACATAATGCATGCTGAATTATATTAATTCTTGTTTCTAAAATAGTCTCAATTATGTATATTTATCACTTTTGCACATACACAATCAGAAAAAAATTATAATCATTTTGATATGGAGTAGGTTAGCATAGAAGGGCATTGAAAAAGCAACACTGGAGAAGATGAAGGGAGCAATGGGAAGAGGGTAATTATGTAATTATGTTTTAATTAAAGTATGTTTGATTATTTTAAAAAATCCTTTCTCCTCCTTTAAAAAAATCAAAGTATCAATTTTTAACATAAGATAGAAAATTGCTGAACATTAAAATTATTGCTGGGCCATCACCAACAACGATTTCATATTATGATGGAGAAACACCCAAAGTCCTAACCAGAGAAATTAGACAACAAAACGAGGTCAAAGGGATTCAATTTGGAAAGGAAGAAGTCAAAAATCTCATTATTTGCAGATGATATGATAGTATACTTAAGTGACCCCAAAAGTTTCACCATAGAACTCCTAAACCTGATAAACAACTTCAGCAAAGTGACTGGATATAAAATTAACTCAAACAAACCAGTAGTCCTTCTCTACTCAAAGAATAAACAGGCTGAGAAAGAAATTAGCAAAATGTTATACTTCACAATAGTTACAAATAATATAAAATATCTTGGGGTGACACTAACCAAGCAAGTGAAAGATCTATATGACAAAAATGGCAAGAAAGAAATGGAAGAAGATCTCAGAAGATGGAAAATCCTCCTGTGCTCATGGATTGGCAGGATTAATATAGTAAAAATGGCTATCTTGACAAAAGCAATCTACAGATTAAAGGCAATCCCCATCAAAATTGCAACTCAATTCTCCTTAGAGTTAGAAAGATCAATTTGCAAATTCATTTGGAATAACAAATCCCCAGGATAGAAAAAACTACCCCCAATAATAAAAGAGTAAATTCAGGGAGACTTACTATCCCTAACCTCGAGCTGTATTGCACAGCAATAGTGATAAGAATTTTATAGTGTTGGTACAGAGATAGGCAGGTAGTTCAGTGGAATAGAATTGAAGATCCCGAAATGAACCCACATTATGTAGCTAAAACCATCCAGTGGAAAAAAGATAGCATTTTCAACAAATGGTGCTGGTTCACAGGAGGTCAGTATGTAGATGAATGCAAATTGGCCCATTCTTATCTCCTTGTAAAAAACTCAAGTCTAAGTGGATCAAGGAACTCCACAAAACCCAGATACACTCAAACTAATAGAAAAGCAAGTGAGGAAGGGCCTTAAACAAATGGACACAGAGGAAAATTTCCTGAACAGAACATCAATGGCTTATGTTTTAAGATCTAGAATCTACAAATGGGATCTCATAAAATCGCAAAGCCTCTTCGGTAAGGCAAAGGACACTGTCAGTAGGACAAAATGGCAAGAAACAGATTGGGAAAAGATCTTTACCAATCCTACAACTGATAGAGGGCTAATATCTACTATATACAAAGAACACAAGAGAACTACATAATCCTATTAAAAATGGGGTACAGAGCTAAACAGAGAATTCTCAACTGAGGAATACTGAATGGTTGAGAAGCACCTAAAGAAATGTTCAACATCCTTAGTCTACAGGGAAGGGCAAATCAAAATAACTCTGAGATTCCACCTCACACCAGTCATAATGGCTAAGATAAAAAAAAAAAAAAAAACCTAGGGTGACAATAGATGCTGGTAATGATGTGGAGAAATGGGAACACTCCTCCATTGTTGGTGGAATTTCAAGCTGATACAACCACTTTGGAAATCAGTCTGGATGTTCCTCAGAAAATTGGAACTGAGGACCTAGCTATATTGCTCCTGAGCATATAATCAAAAGATGCTCCAACATATATCAAGGACACATGCTCCACTATGTTCATAGCAGCCTTATTTATAGCACCCAGAAGCTGGAAAGGACCCAGATATCCTTCAAAAGAAGAATGGGTACAGAAAATGGGATACATTTCCACAATGGAGTATCACTCCGCTATTAAAAACAATGACTACATGAAATTCTTAAGCAAATGGATGGACCTAGAAAATACCATGCTGAGTGAGGTAACCCAGTCACTGAAAAACATACATGGTATGCACTCACTGATAAGTGAATACTAGCCCCAAAGCTCATAATACCCACTATGCAATTCACAAACCACATGAAGTTCAAGAACACGAAAGACCAAAGTGTGGATGTTCCAGTATTCCTTAGAAGGGGGAACAATATACAGTAGGAATTACGGAGACAAAGTTTGAAGCAGGGACTGAAGGAAAGGCCATCCGGAGACTGCCATACATGGGGATCCATGCCAGATGCAGTCAGCAAACCCAGTCACTATTGAGGACGCCAAGAGGGACATGTTGACTAGAGCCTGATATAACTGTCTTCTGAAAGGCTATGCTGGAACCTCACAAATACAGAGGCAGATGCTCACAGCCAACCATTGAACTGTGAAAAGTAGGTCCCTAATAAATGAATGAAAGACTGAGGTAGCTGAGGGGATTTGCAACCCCATAGGTAGAACAATAATATCAACCAACCAGACACCTCAGAGTTCCCAGGCACTAAACCACCAAACAAAGAGTGCACATGGAGTGACTTATGGCTTCAGCTATATATCTAGCAGAGGATAGCCTTGTCTGGCATCGGTGGGAGGAGAAGCCCTTGTTCATATGAAGGCTCGGGAAATGCCAGGGCAGGGAAGTGGGTGGGAGGGCACCTTCATAGATGCAGGAAGGAGGGAGTTGGAATCAAGTTTTTGTGGATGGGAAACTGAAAAGCTGGATAACAACTGAAATGTACAACATAAATAAAAAAACAATAAAAGAACCCAAGAAGCCCCTTGGTCCCTGTCAAGTTGGACCCAAGTATAGGGGAATGTCAAGGGGAGGCTGGAAGGGAGGGGTGGTTGGGGATGGGGACACCTTATAGAAGGCGAGAAAGGCAGATGGGACAGAGGACTTAGTGGACTGGAAACAGGGGAAGAATAATTTTGGAAATGTAAATAAATATATTCAATAAAATACTTTTAAAAAGACCTGTGTAGATTATTTTAATAAGATTAAGGACCCACTTATAAAGTCAAACTCCTTCAGCCATCTGGGTTTTAAAAAAGAAACAAGGAAAGATAGTATGTCAAGGAATGGTGATGTCTAATATATGTTTATAGATATATAGTATAGTATTCAACTTCTAATGAACTAAGGCTTTCATTCATGTTCTAAGTCCACTGATTTTTTGATGTTGATATTGTACTGTGTAACTTTGCTGAAAAATGATAGTTTGACTTATTTTATTATTACATTAAAATATTATTATTATTATGTTGCAAGTCTAAAATTCATTTTCTGTTGTATTTGCTTTATTACAAATACAACCATGCTGTGCACAAATAATGATGTATTGAAAATTGTTTTTGGTTTTTTGAGCCATGCTGATGCTGTGTTAATTTGTTAAGTATTGATTTTATAAATTGAGAATGAATTTTATGAGATACAATTTTCGTATCATTTCAGAAACTTTATAGTTTATTTTATTTTTTTAATTAGTGTATTGTGTTGGGCAATTTACATTGCAAGTAAGTATTTTAAGCTTTATGTCTACCTAATGTTGTTTTCTATTTGATGTTATATATTCTTTACCCATTCCAAATAATTTATTTGATAATAACTTAATATTTGGACAGATTAATTTTGAAAAATGTATCCCTAATATTCTTGAACATTCTAGAATAATTAATGTAAAAGACTGAAAAAATCTTCAGTGGTCATAAAGAAGTTGATGAAACATCATTTGAATCATAAAAGTGTCATAGAGATTCAAGTCATTGAGAAACCAGGGGAACCCTGAGTGGGGAACAATTAGAAGGTTTTTACATAAAATCCACAAAATCACTGCTAGTCAGAAGCTCAGTGGGGAAAGCAATTTCCATGCAAACTTGAGAACTACAGTTCATATCCCATAGAAATATGTATGGACATGGTAGACCTCCTGTACCTCTAGAGACAAAGGATGATTGGAGAAATCTGTGTAGCTACCTTTTGGAATCTATGAGCTGTGGTTATTTTAAGACGTTTCAATAGACAGCATAGTGAACTATTGGGGTTAGCACCCTAAGTCATTTGTCTCTTTAAGAACATTCATATCGATTAATAGATAGATAGATAGATAGATAGATAGATAGATAGATAGATACAAGCACACTTACAAAAACCCACTTGCCCATACACTGTGAATAATAATAACATGCATATACACTGTACAGATATACTTGAAAAATACAGCATTGTTATATCTGTCCAAATTTGCAAACACTTATATGAACAGGTAAATAAAATGTTTCTGCTAAAAATCTCTTAACTCTGCAGAAAAACTGGCTGACAGAGAGCCACAAGATAATTGAATCTTAATTATAAGGTCAAGTTCATGATTTATTATATTGTGATATATCCTTAAATACTTTATGGTATTGTAAACTTATGATTTGTTTCTACAGCTTTTATGAAGTTCCAGGTTATTTCCTTTTGCAATAAGTATCAGAAAATACCATTTTTTAAAGATTCCTGTAAAAATTTTCCCTTGCATGTTCCTAGGAAGGTTTGTAGCTGTTGGTTAGCAAGCATCCTATCTTCTTTGCTATGATTAGTGATTATAAAATAATTTTTTAAAGTATTATTTGTCAATATTCTTAATGTCTTTCCTAGGCCATATTTTCACAAAGAATGGCACACACAGAGAGCCTGCATGTATTAACCAATAGGTTTATTTTTAAACCCCAAAACTATATTTTAGAGGAATAGACTATTTTTAGCTAGGATAATATTACTAAAACAAACAAACAAAACAGAACAATAAAACAGAACAATTCTGGTTTGTTTTCCTGGGTCATATACCTGTCACTGGCATGCTGATCAATGTCCCTCTGCAGACTCTCACTGTGGAAGTTAGGCATTTGGCAGAAATATTGGTCTTTAAAAATAATAAATGGGCAGTGAAACCCTTCCCTATCCTTATTATATAATTCCTGTGTCAAGCTGAGCCCCGAGGAGATCAAGTTTCCTAGCTTATGAGTAAGTTAGAAGTTGGCAAAGGTGATGGAAAATAATTTTTATGTCATGTCTTATTTATTTTTGTTTTAGAAAAATAACTAAAAAATTCATGGACCAAATTTGTTATAGATTAAGGATTATTTTTGTTATAGCTTACATAGCTGTTATTGAGATAAAATAACTCTGTTTACTTCCTGATAGATGTGCATTGTTTTGGTTAATGATATCTACACTTGATAATTTGTAACACTGAAAGCTTTTTCTATAAGTGTTACATACCAAAATCAATTGCCTGTGAATATACAGAACATGGAAAAATTGTAATTTTTTTTTTGGACTGCACTGAAAGAGCTACCTTTGTGTCAATTTTTTCAGCTTATAGCATATACTTTGGATCAATACTCAGGACAACTGAAAGCCAATTCTTGTACAACAAGACATAATGTGGTTGTAAGTTTCATATAACATTGGTCCCAAACATTAATAACCAGGCAAATGTTAGAAATTTATTAGTAATCTATAACACTCTTCATTAATATTGTTGGCCTATATCAACACCATGGCCTAGTCAAAAAAAAAATGATGTTATTAGACAAAATTGTACCCTCCAATCAGAATACATGTTTTTGAATCTTAGTCTTACTAAATATAAGAATTTTGATCTTTCTAGATTGAATGACACTTTTGAAATTGCTTGTTAGACAAATTATGTATGTGAGTGTGTGAAGTTGTTCTAGTTATCTTTGTGCTGTGCATAGCCTATAGTCACCTAATGAGAGAGTCTCAACCGTGAGATTGCTCAGATTAGACTCTCTTATGGTTGCACCCAAGGAGAATTATCTTCATATTTACTGATGAAAGAGGTCCAGCTCAAAACATTGTTCTCTAGTCATGTGATCTGGTGCAGTACAAACCAGCCGAATATAAAACTGAACAAGACAGGAGACTGCATTTTCCATGGTTTGTCCTTCAGGTGTCCTGCAGGTAAAATCTGACCTGCAAGTTTTAGCTAAGTAAATTCTTTTTCCTTGCATTGGTTGGTTTTATGAAAGCTTAACACAACCTGGATTCATTTTGGAAGAGAAAAACAGAATTGAGAAAATGCTGTACAAACCTGGACAAACCTGCATTTTCTTGGTTAATATTTGACATGGGAGGATGACCATCTCTCTGAGATATGTCACTTCTTGGAAAGGAGTACTGGGTACTGTAGGAAAGTTGTCTTAACAAGCTGTAGAGAGCAAACCAGCATTCAGTAGTCTTCTATGACCTCTGCATAATATTCTGCGTCCCTGTTCCTGCTGTGTTTTAGTTTAGTGTTTAGTGTTTCAGCATAATGTAAAATGCCCTCATCATTTCTCAGTGTTTTGTGTGTAACTGTAAGGAGAATTAAATTCTTTCCTCATCAAGTTGCTTTGTGCCATTGTGTTTCTTCACAACAATAGAAAACATATTTTTGTGAGGAATTTCTCATTTTATTGATAATATATAAATAGTGTGGAACTTTGTGTTAGAAATACTAAATACTCAAAGAACAATGATTGTTGTAGGAACTTACAAGATGAGTCCTAACTAGCGTCAATCCATATAAGAAAGAAGTAGATTGTGATGCTTAGGGAGGGAGTTTTTGAGTTTCTCAAAGACAATCAAGGTCATTTGTGTTGTATATTTAAGACCTTGTAAAGAGAAGCCTTTGCCCTGCTAAGGTTTTGAACAGTCAGAATCAGAGCTAAGCAGGAAGCAACTGATAATTAATACTGGTCATGTGAGGCTAAAGATTCTGCTATGATTAAGACAGAACCAGTAACATTGAGGTGAAATTTGAGAATATTTCCTCATTGTAAGTAAACAGATTACAGATACTGTGGATCATAAGCAACTCAGCGTGCATCTCATGCTTGTAGCCAAGCTTAGGAAAACATAAGAGTCACCAAGGCAATACCGGTTTGAAACCCTGACGAGTTCTTGAAGAGCTAATGTGACAGGTAGATTCTCTGAATTCAGAGCAATCAGTTGTTGAAAAATGCAGTTCCAGTTTTAACAGTGGGCCAAGGACTTAAGGGATCACAATGATCGCTTAAAGTTTTGCACAGTCAGAATCAGAGCCAAGCAGGAAGCAACTGATGAAGGAGAAGTCTGGTCACAGAGGAGACCCTTGCATTTTGGAGATGTTAATAACATGGAACACAAAGGTCTGTAGCTGCTTTGGAGTGGAGCCACTCTGTGCCTCCAAAACATGCTCTGTGAGTTATGGGAAGCTGTATAGAAACTAGAATAATGTGAGTCCCAGAATTCTGTGTCTGACTCTGAGCTTTACACTTGTAGATTCTTTTGTATTTTTTTAATTTGATTATAACAGTGGCCTGATTCTTTCTTCTTCCAGTAAGAAAATATTTAACTCATCTTTCATTTTATAAGAGATGATATTTGAGATAATTTGGGTATTCTATAGAGACTTTGAAATTTTAGAGAGGCTTAAAACTTGGAAGAAAACACTTTGGAATTTTAATTAATTAATTAATTAATTAATTCTCTTATATTTTGCATCTCAACTGCAGTTTCCCCTTTCTCTTCTCCTTCAATTCCCTCTCACATTCTCTCCCCTATAACCTGATCTAGTCTTCTTTTGTTTCCTATCAGAAAAGATCAGTCTTCTCAAGGATAACATCCAAACATGGCATAACAAATTACAATAAGACAAGGCATTTTCCTCATATCAAGGCTGAAAGAGGTAACCAAGTTGGAGGTAAAGGATGCCAAAAACAGGGGCAAGGGTACGAGACAGTTCCTGTTCCTACTGTTGCAATTCTCACAGGAACACCAAACTACATATAGCCATAGCATATATGTAAAGGACCTAGATCAGGTTTGTTGATTGGAACTTCAGTTTTGAGATCCCCTCTGAGCCCTATCTAGTTGATTTGGATAGGTTTGTTCTTGTGGTATCTTTAACTCCTTTGGCTCCTACAATCCTTCCTCTCTATTTTCCATGGGACTTCCTGGACTATCTAATGTTTGGCTGTGGATCTTTGCATCTGCTTCTATCAGTTGCTGGATGAAGCCTCTTTGATAATGACTATGTTAGGGTCTGGTATATTGGTATACCATTAGAAATTAATATTATACCAATAGTATATCATTAGGAATCATTTCATTGGCTTTTCCCAATTGTTCTATTCTAGGTCTCTGAGATATACATTCCCTGGTTTCTGGTCCCCTATTCAGTGTGAGGTGTGAGGATCAAGTTCAATATGAGAGATGCCTCCCTGGTCTTGTGGTTATGAATGTATAATGTATAAATTTTCAGTATAAGCTGTGAGTAGGTAAGCCAGTAAGAAGAGCTTTACATGTCCTCTTTATCAGTTCCTTCCTACTGGATTCTGCTCTGATTGAGATCTGGCATTGACTTTTCTCAGAGATCATTTGCCTTATGCAACCATAAGCAGAAATAAACCCATTCCTTTCCAAGTTGCTTCTGGTTATGGTGTTTAATACTGCAACAGAACCCTGAACTAAGGTACTGCTCTAAGTGGATTTGCTCATGGAACTCACCAAAGCAACGGAATGATACTAGAATAAAAATCAGTTTCAAGAATGAAGCATTTATGGAATGGACCTGAAGACAGAAATTTTATGCCTTTGTATTATTTTTTAGAGGATTTTGAAGAATATTGGCTTTTTAGCTATGAAAGTTCTTGAGTATACAGACTTTCATGAGCTAATTTGTGTAGTATTATAAGTTAAGCAAACAATGGATAATTGCCTTTACAAGCAACACGGTAAGGTATATATGCTATCAAGATTTAGGATTATGGCAATACATGTTATATTTTGTTTTAAGAATTAGTATGTGCTGCTCAGTGAAGCCTGAAGAACCAGCTGTTATTAACAAGTGATTAACATCAGTGAAGTAAAACCTTTTATGCTTCGTGAAGACATTGATGTGCTGGTCGGTGGGAGTTGAGGAATAGCTGTGATTTATAAAAGATTAACACCTTTTATTTGAAATATTCTGTGATGCATTTGGACAATAGGAAAATATTTCTTCAGCGTTGACACACAGAACTGTTGTCCAAGGGCACCAAACTCTCCAACTGTCAGCTGAAATCGGCAATGTATAATAGATCTTAGTGGTAATGGTTTTAAGGACATGAACTTTTCAAGATTTAGGATATCATGGAGAATGACTAAGAGTTGACATTATGTGTCAGTGTCAGAGGCTTTAAACAGAGGTCAAGCAGACCACTGTGAAGATACTACATTTGTCATAGTAGGGACTCCAGAATATTGGAGACTTCAGAATCATGAGATTTCCCCCATGTAAGTGGCAGATGTGAAGTTGAACTGACCAAACATAAAAGACATGCTGTGTGACAGTCTGTCAAATCTTTGGAACAAGAGCAGGACATGATAAGTGAGTCTCAGATGATAGTCACTGAGTTAAAGCAATGGGTTACACTGCTGGAATTTTTTTGTTTGTTTGTTTTGTGTTTTGCCTAAGTGTGGTTGTTCACACGCTATATGTGACACTTCCATTTTGCAATATTGTATGTAACTTTATTTGTGAAAGAAACACTTATTTTTTATTTATTTTCATAATTGTACCCTATTTTATGGTATTACCATTAAGTTTTGGGTACAAGGAATTCATAGGATATGGTGTAATGTGTTTGCTTGACAAGTTAATGAGATTGGAGTGTACTAGTTAGCCTTAAATGTCAGCTTGAGATAGCCTACATTCAACTGAGAAGGAAGCCTCATTTGAGAGATAATTCAGATCAGCTTCTCATCAAGGAATAACTGTAGTGCACTGACCAATTGGGGAGGTCCCATTTACTGGGAAGTTATCTCAGGCTATATAAAAACTTTAGCTAAGCATGACCCTGTGAGATAGCCAGAAAGAAAAGTTTCTTCATGGTTTTGACTTCACGTTCCTGTTCAAGTGTTTCCAAAGATTTACCCAAGCATGTATTGTGACTAGCAAATAAAGCCAAGTAAATACTCTACCTATCATTGTTTTAATAGGGATGCTCTCCTTAAATTTATATCTTTAAGCGCTTGGTCCTCACTTAGAGGAACTGTTTAAAGCAAAATAATGCGGGGAGGAAGTGTGGTCGTGTTCCCTGAGATATGGGGGATGGGCTTTGAGGTTTAAAAGTTCATGCAGTTTCCTGTTTCTTCTTCCTTTGCGTTGTGCCCGTGGGTGAGATACGTGGCCTCAGCTACTGATCCAGGGCCATGCCTACCAGCTTTCTGCCTCATTTCCTGACATGGCAATCATGGATTTTAAACCTCTGGACGCTAAGATCCTTAGAAACCTGATTGCTATCAGTTGCCTTGGTCATGTTGTCTCTTCACAGCAAAAGAATAGTTAATAAGAATACAAAGACAAAGCGTAGAGTAGAGATTGAAGGAAAGGCCATCCGGAGATTACCACAACTGGGTATCTATTCCATACACAGAACCAAACCCAAGCACGTGCCAAGAAGTTCTTGCTGACAGGAACCAGATATAGCTGCCTCCTGAGAGACACTGCGAGAGCCTGACAGAAACAGAGGCAGATGCTTGCAACCAACCACTGAACTGAGCACGGGAACTCCAATCAAGGAGTGAGAGAAGGGACTGAGGGAGCTAAAGGGGTTTGCAATAACATAGGAAGAACAATATCAACTAACCAGACACCCCTCTTCCCAGCTCCCAGGCACTAAAGCAGCAACTGAAGAGTACACATGAGCAACTCGTGCCTCCAGCCACATATGTGACAGAGAGTGGCCTTGTAGGACATCAACAGGATTAGAGGCCCCTGGTCCTGTGGAGGCTTGATGTCCCAGTGTAGGGGGATGTCAGGGTAGGGAGACAGGAGTGGGTAGGTGTGTGTAAGAGCAGCCTCATAGAAGCAGGGGGAAGGCAATGGGATAGGAGGTTTCTTGAGGGGAAATGGGAAAGGGGATAATATTTGAAATGTACGTAAATAGTATATCCAATCACAAATGAATGAATGAATGAATGAATGAATGAATGAATGAATGAACGAACAAACAAATAGGTAATTAAGTATCTCTATGATCGGCCTGACCGTGACTTTTTTGTTGTTTTTGCTGTGGTTGTTGTCACTGCTACTGCTGCTGCTGCTGCTGCTGTTGATTTGCTTTGTCTTGTTTTGTTTTGTTTTTGTAGAAATGTAAAAGACTTTGAGACTTTGGACTAGGCACGTACTTGAATTATATAAGAATTGCCTAACATTTCAGCCTGGTAGAAACATGAAAGACAATAATCCTAACAACTACATGACCTCTTGAGTCACAGTTTAAGAGATATTTTATGGGAACAGCATAAACTGAGCTAGAGATTAATTTTGTAATATTTAGACAAAAAGTGTTGCTGTTTTTGCTCTTGTCTTAATAGTATAGCAAGGTTAAAAAAGTTTTTAACTAATTCTTTTTACAGAGTCTATTTCAAGAGAGCCTAATATTGACTCTGTTGATGCTATGTCATTAGCAAACACCAGTTTTCAGATCTACAGTGAAAAAAGAGCACACAGAGACAAAATAGATACAAAATATAGAGTTCGGAATGAACAAAAAGTACCAATAAATTTGAAGTATCAAAATTTAAGCTGCAAAAGATTAGGAGAGAGACTTAATATAGAGTGAAATAAAGGGACTGCTGACTTTAGAGCAGAAGCCCATTCAACGAAGTCTAATAAAAAAATATACAAAGAATTACAAAGAAGCTTATGCAAAAAAGAAAGTCAATAAATAAAATCTTATACAAATTTAATTAAAGTTTAGGCTCCATTCAGAGCAAGCAAAAGCAGTTGGCAGTACCAGCCACATTGTTCTAGTTTTGGAGACATGAAGGATGCTGATTTAAGACACTGGGAAGGATTCCTCTGCAGTTAAGGGAATAACTGAAATCTCACTTTTATAATAGTTTCCTGATTAAATTTGTTTATAATACAGTATCAATGATAAAATATATGTCACATACATATTTAAATATATAAAACTTTAAAAGTGCAAGGGTTACTGAAAAGCAGTTTCTGTACGATGGAGAGATAACACACTATTAAATACTAACTTTAGGAAAAATATTTGTACACATTTTACATAATAATATAAACACAAATGAAATAAATGCATATGCATATGAGTGTACATATATGTTAAATGATATCTATGTATATCAAGTTTGGATATGGATTAGATACTGAACCTTGGGTGAGTATAAATTGAACTGAATATGTAACCAAAATAGAATTTACAACTTGAAATTATACAATAGGCAATTGAAAGCATGTGATGTTCTCTCAGCAATATTTCCTCTTATTATAGTTTTTCTCTTACTCCACTTAAAATATCTATTAACATTTTTAGATTATACTGAAAAAGGTCCTTCTGAAATATTTACTGAAGTTGTGAGAATACTTGTCTTAAATGTAGAATATGAAAGTAGTCCGGAAACATCGTTCACACCCCTCCTGCATTGACAGAAGGGAAAGGGTCATTATCTCTAATGTAGGGCTTAACATACTTGATGACTCCATTTCCCAGAATTCTGACCCAGAATGCTCACCGTGTCACCGTGTCTTTAATGCTGTGGGAGATGACAATCAAGAGGAATAGGAGCTCTTATTGCTTCTTGTATATTTTAAGAGATTAAAGCTATTGAACTCGAAGCTATAAAATTGGTGTGAGCAAATAAGCTGACTTCTTCAAACCATTAAATAAAAGAACCTAATTTAGCATGAATAGACTCTGCAGACTGAGAAGTAGTGGAAGAGAAATATTTGGAATTGTTTTTTTGTCTTCAAAGTTTTAAAGTAGGTTGAAGCAAGAGTATATTAACTGAGGTCAAAGAAAAGAGAAATTGTCAGCTCTGCTAATTTTGTAGACAGGCCTTTGCTCCCTGAGAGAGCAGCCATCTGGTGAGGAGATTCTACTTATCATATTACAATGCTTTAATTTAGTACCTGGATCAAAAGTGTAAAGTGATTGCTAACTGAGATGATTAATAATATTTCTCAAGCCCAACAATGTTATGGAAATTACATACTATGGGGAATGTACTTGGGTAGAATGGAGGAATGAATCATAATATTTAGTATTTATTTTATAGCAAATACTAATGTTTTAGTATGTGTGATTTGCTTTGTACCCTCAGATGTGTATGTTCCCCCTGTCTTAAATATTATATTATCGCTATATTTTAAAGCTATAAATTTTTATACTTTAAATAATTTCTGTCCATTTAGACTAAAAAAATATTATTAGGAGAATTTTCTCAAAATATCTATAATAATAACATAGGTGACCCTTTGTTACATAAATTATAAATTTAGGTGACCCTAAATACATAAATTATATTATAATGGGTGCTGTTTTTCCTTGTTATGGAGGCACACATAAGATATAGCATAAACTAATAAATGAAGATAAGTTTAGTAAGACTGAGTCATGTCATGATCATGAGAGATAATCTTCAACTTGAGTCTCACTATAGCAAGGAAAGAACTCCTTTGTCCAATTACAAGTCTATGTTTATAGGAATATTTTGTACAGAATAATAAATGTGTTTTGATCATTTATTAGTTATCCCTCGAATATCCTTATGTGGCAATATCAAGGTGATAGACACTCCAGGAAGTGTGCCTAAGTTGTAACATGGCAGCACTTCTAATTAATGTTGGTGTCATTGTGTAGATCAATTTTGGTATGTACATGTGTTTAAAATAGAGTAAATATTTTTTTAAAAAATCATGTTATATCATTTGTCATGATCCATGTAAATATGGGTAGAATGATTTTCAACCACAAGAGCAGAGAGATGAAGAAGCAATATTTGGTTTCCTTTATAAAGTAACCAGATAATTATTTTGTTGTAGTAATAGAAAATTTGTAAGTCTATTACAAAAGTGTGAAAAAGAGGTTCTCTTTCAATTTCTCTTCCAAGTGCCTACAAAATTAATTAATTTTGTCCTTTTGTCTCTAAGAAAGAAATTGTGTTACCTTAAAGACTTTAATATTACATTATCTATTTGTATTTTGCACCTTTAGGTTATAACATGATATAAAGTTTGTATTTCTCATTATTATTTCCAAATAACTACTCATTTTATTTCCTTCAGCATTATTGGGTCTGTGAAAACTAACTCTTGCTCTCTTTTCTGTTGATTACATGGAGGATATGGTTCATTAATCTCTCAGTCACATAACCAGTAAATTTTTAAGAATACATTCTATCAATTTTATAAATGTTTTGTAATGATCATGTATGATACTAATTTTTACTTCAATGGGATGAAATTAAAAAATACATAATAGATTTTCTGCAGTTGTCTTCCTTTCATTCACTTTCGTTTCTTTCTATCTGTCATACATTCCTTACTATTTCTATGTGTGTATGTAGAAGTGTATGTATATTAGAACTTGTAAGCACACATGTGCTATGGAACTCTTGTCCAGGTCAACAGGCTAATTGTCAGAGTCTATTTTCTCTTTCTATCATTTGGCTTGCATCGGTCAAAGTCAAGTCAATGTAGAGTTTTTGTAACATGAACCTTTCTATATACATTCTGCTATTCTATGGGACTGACCACACATTACAATCTTTTTATTTAAAATCTCCAAATGATCTATGAATATCAAGATTCCTAAACTTATAAATTTATACGATATTATTATAATAGTTATTAATATCTGTGGAACTATTTTAACTATTGGCATAAAATTAAATAAAATGAATAGCATTTAGTAGCAAGCACAGTAAAAGAAAATATAAAAATGGTTTATCTGGTTTCAAATTATGTTTTTATTTTTTATGTTTTCACAATCATTGATTTTCTAGGTCTATTTCTTCCAATTAAAGAATTTGCACAGAAATTTTGCCTTTTACTTGACTGTGTGAAAACGATATGTAATCTCCAGTTACATATTGTTTTGTGTACTAGTAGAGTGGGCAGAAAGTGCAAAGTTAATGATTGCTTGGGACTGTAGTCCAACTGTGCAGTAACAGAAAATTTTCCATCTATTCTAGAGTTAGATAGCAATTCTATTGGACAATCTCATGTAATTTTGAATAATTACTCATTGGTTCCCCTGCAGTTCCAATAAACTCTAGCTGATCAAATTAGGTTTAGAAGCAACCATGTCATTTGGGCTGTAACTGGTACCCTAACAGGAATGAGTAGATATGTCTTCTCATATGCTCAAGAAAATTCTTACAACAGGAAATAACATTTAAAATATATGTATAGAAAGCAGTGATTAAACATAATTAAACTCCCATATACTTTAATAGATAAAAAGATTCAATTTAAAAATATTTGTGTTTTTAATTTTTGAAAACTGTTAAGAGCTAAATCTATTCTGAGATTTTTTTTTTTTTTTTTTTTTGGAGCTGGGGCCTGAACCCAGGGACTAGCAAGCTCTCTACCACTGAGCTAAATCCCCAACCCCTATTCTGAGATCTTAAAAGTGAAAGAAATAATATAATTATTAACTTATCTATTATTTTTTCAGTCACTTCTAAATCTTAGCTCAAAGACTTTTATTTAAGCATAAACATAAGACTATATATAATATTTCAGTGTTTAATTTTTCAATTTCTTCTATATTAATTCCAATGTCAAAATCATCATGGCTCTCATGCTCCTTGTATACTGCTTAATTGTGAGTTCTTTTGTGTCCCCATACTATGCTAATTCTGAAAATTCTTATGGCCAACACTTCACAGCATACCAGATGTACCAGATGGAAGCTTGTAATAGGTCATATCACCTTTAAATTACAAAATGTATCCAGATGTTCTGTGTTCTCAAACCTTTGGATTTGTCTTAATATTGGTATCTCGGCAAGATGAGAAAGATTGTTAAGGAGTATTTACATATCCAGCTTATTATTCTTACATGAAGATCAAAGGGTCATCTGGAATAGAGGAGATGAGATGAGTTTTCTTCAGCAAAATGAATTCAAGGGGAACTGGTTTGTTTTAATAAAGATATCTATAAAAACTTGTCAATCGTGCATTAAAATCAGAGATTTAATATGAAAACAAAGGCCATATTTCTTTTGCAAATTAATGTAAGATGTTTCCGGAAGAAAACATAGACCTTAGTAATTGTTAACAAAAATGCCATAGATTTTACAATCTAAAAATAGGAGAGACTTCAAAGTCAATTTTTTATAGTTGAGAAGAGATTCAATGTCCAACCCAATAGGAGAAACCCTTTAGTTTTGGATTTCATTGTTCCGGAGGATTAGAAACCATGATCGGTGTAGTGGGAATCATGACAACAAACATCCAGGCAAAGCACTGGAGTAAAAAAAAAATTGTAAGCATTGACGGGGTGGTCTTTTGATGATGAAGTTGCGAGTCATTTGTTCTCTTGTATGCAGTCACTCACCCATATTTCTAAGTAACCATAATAAATCATATTGATTCAGAAACCTGGAGTTTTAGGGGCATCCTCACTCTGATCTATGCCTGATTCTCTAAGAAGAATAGAGAATTTTGTGTGTCTCCCCAGAAACATTGTAATATAACATATTAACACTAGGAACTTCTAGTCTTCCGTATGAAAAATTGGATTAACTTTTATATTTTTTTCTGGAAATAATGCAAGAGAAAACTCTGGATGGTCAAATATCAAATGTCTACTTAATGGCAGAATTAGTGATATAATTTCTTAATATTTTACTTTAAGTAGGTACAGATTTTTCAAAGCCATCCTTAGAACTGAAGATCTAGGAAACAGACCCAATTAATCAAGCTGGAATCGACCAACTTTAAATATACCAGTGGATGCAATAGGAGTGAGATCAACATTGCAGCTCTCTCTGTTCCTTCATTTTTACCTTTTTATTTTTCTGTAGACCATTATTACATCACATACTTTGAATAAGGACTATAAATTTTTTATTGATCCTGATATTACTATAAATATATTGTAACCCTCTCTAGTTTTATAATAAATCATGACTTTGTCTCCTAAATACCTTTCAACCCTAGTCCCAATACTGATTGCCCCATAAATGTAGGGGAACACACACAGTGAAATACTGTGTTTTCAACATTATAGTTGGAGAAATATGTGTTGATATTAGCCAATGAAGCACCTACTTAATCTAAATATCTTTGAAACTTCTTCTATTGACATATCTTTGTAAAAACTGATCTCCTTGACTGTTTTCTCAAAACTTTTCTGTTTATTTATTATTGTGTATTTAAAATTCTCAAATGTTTACACTGATTAGTTCCATTTAAGGCTTCTCACTTCCTGATACTGCAGTTTAAGACAGCGCATGGGTAACAGAACAGTACAGAAGATCATCCCTGGGGTCAGCTAAGGTCACTCAAATTCAAATTTTCTGCACAAATTTTTTGAACTTGGCACCATTTTTTCTTCTTGAACTGCCATGGTGTTACCATAAATTTAACAATATTGCCTACCCTTGCTCCTTCTTTACCATTTACTACTTTTCTTATTCTATGCCATATGCTCCTCTAAGATAAGCCAAGAGTCTAAAAATGATTTTGTTAATTGAATGACAATTCTCAAAAGGAATGACCTTGCATAATTGTGTGAATATTACAGATATCAGAAAGTTTAAATGTAAGAAGAAAATGAGGTAAATAGAAGTCAGAGAAACTTGAATTCTCATGCCATTACTTTAGGAATCCCTACATTACTAAGAAAGACTATGTGAAGGATTGTGCTTGGAATGAAAATATCCAGTCATCCAATTGCAGTGAATATCAAGAGATAAAGTCTACAATAAAGAGTAGCCTCTACTGAAGATCAATAATTTCATAAATCTAGTCTATATACACTGAAAGGCTTGACTTGAGAATTTATAAAGTTTCCTTACCAAATTAGTAAATCACAAATATCCATTTGCTAGTTAGAAAAGTAGGCCGAGTACAACCTTACATATTTTGTGCAGAGATGAGTGTTTTAGAGGACATTTGAAATTTTCCAACCTATAGATTTCACATTACTTACCACTGGGCCTAAGCCAAGAAGGAGAACTTACTTGGCTCTGGGTAAGAACTGATGTCTGCCACATACTGCCTTTCACAGGATGGTGCGCTTTCAGCAAAACAGATGGCCCAAGGCAGCTCAAATTTCTGCTCCTCTCTTTCATACATTTATATTTAAAATTAAAGGATGAATACATGTGGAGGTGCTTGTCATGTGTTTTTGTGTTTTGTGTACTAGGGAATAATGTGTATTACTTGTATACACCTCATGTATATTTTTGTGTGCAGTGTAGCTGATGTAAATTTTGAAACCTTCATTGATATATTTACAACTCTTAAAAATATTTGGTTATTCTTGCTAGAGTATATAAATGAAGTTATTTTATGTACATTTTAGGTAGATAGATAGATAGATAGATAGATAAATAGATAGATAGATAGATAGATAGATGTGCATGCAAAGACATATTTTGTCTTAATAATTTTAAGATTATATTCAGCATTTATTTTAATGAGCAATATGTATCTCTTTAAGCTTAGGATCATACAAAGAATTTAACATCTATTTTATGACTTACTTAAAATTTTTTCATAAAGTACCATTCATGGGTTATAGAATATATGAATGAAATCTGAAATCTTCATAGTTTACAGATGCTGAATTTTATAATTTGATATATTATTAAACCAAAGTCATGATTCAAACAGATATATGTATACAAGATTACACTTTTTTATTAAGAAACAGTGTTTCATAATCAAATAGGCAGAATGACGCAGCATCTTTAATAAGTTAACAACAGCTTTTATGAACGGATTATGAGGGATATTATTGATTCTCACCTGACTACATATGGACATATCACCAAAATAGAGGGTACACCTGAGAGGGATTTTGGCTTAGTGTGATGTGGGAAGATCAAATTGTCATATGGATCACTGTGGTAGGAAGACAAACCTTTAATCCAGATGTCAAGGTGAGAAAACTCTCCTTTAATTTGGACTAACTCTGTCTCAACTCTATATAATGACAAAATTAAACAAATAATGTAAGATTCAAAGCTATGATAGCTATTTTAGACAATGAATCTATAGATCCTGAAATTTAAGAAATTTACTGTTTTAACTAGTTTTTGTAAAAGTTTGATCACTCTGTCAGTGTTTGCATTTCACCTAATTTGTTATAAATAGTATAAATTTAATAGAATAATGCATTTATAAATATCACACAGATACACAGCAATTAAGAATTAAAGAAAGCTGAATTAACTCTGAATCGCTAACATTTCAAGAACTTTAACTGAAAACCAGAAAGGAGAAAAACCTGATGAATCAGTCAGCAGCCAGGTACATATATGTAGCAAGTTTTCATATATATTTTTGGAAAACATTAAATATAAATCCAAACAAAAATAAGTATATTTAATTTAAATATATTATGTAATATATTTATATAATTGCAGCACACAGTAAACATTATGTTATTTTATATAATGTTATATAATGTTTATATTATTAAAAATGTACATCTAACAGGACTCTGGAAGGAAAATGGAGTTAGCATACTTATCTTATTGGGTGAATTAGAGTATTTGAGCACTACTAAGTATTTGGCTTTCTCATTAGGGATAAAAAACAAATGAATAAAGGAAAAATAAGTACCTGCTCTCTCTTAATAGTTCAAGGAGTACAGTTCACAGAGAATGGAAATGCTTCAGAAATCTTGTGGAGACTAAAATCACTTTGTGTTATTATCTGTACACTTTTTTTAAAAAAATGCAAGAGAATATATCTAAATGAGTGATTTCCATTGATTTGCCTTAATGGTTGCTCACTTGAGGCTAATCTTTGTCACCAACCCTCACTCTAATTGCAACCTGATCATCAGGTACATTGTTTTGTAAAAATCACCGTGATATTACCGTGTCTTATTAAAATTAAATGCCATGACTTCACTTAAACAAAAGGCATACTTTTCTAAGCAGTAAAACATAAGGCCAGAAATGTATCTTAATTATCTGCCTGTGTCTTTCCCCACTCTCTCTGAAGAAGCTCTTTGTCGTGACAACTAAGTGTTTCACTTCTTTCTGACTTGTGCTGGTGTCTCACCTTCTAAGACAGCTCTCCTCTATTTCATGTGATAGGGCACTTTCCACCATCATCACGTTCTGCTCTTTTTCTCTCCTGTTTTCCTCAGGGCCGTTATCCCACTTGACAAATGACATATTTTCTGTTTATGGTACCTGCCCCCACTTGGGCTTAAGCTTCATAAAAACAAAGTGTTTGTCTGGCTTGATTCATAGCTTTCCTACACTGCAAACACACTGCCTGGTCTTTACTGAACAAATGAATTGACTTTCTCTTTTACACTGTACCCAAAATGTGACATCAGTGCATTGGTCCAGTTCTGTATGTTTTTTATTAATTTACTACAAGTTGATTTTACCCTGGTGTAGGGATAATTATTGCATTTTCAAAAATGAAAAGGCAGTTATTGAATTGTAGCAATAATATATTTCTCCTTTTAAAATTATTATCTTTATTTTATGTGAATTAGGATTTTTTATGCATATATATATATCTTGAGTGCCTGTAGCCCAATGATACTAAAGCCACAATGTGGCTTGAAGCTGGAACCATTTCTTCTGAAAATACTGTTCTCTTAGCAACTGAGCCATCTCTCCAGCCCCACTGTGTCTATTTTTTGACTAACCAAGAAGTGTTATCTTTATAAATGAGAGAGAGAGAGAGAGAGAGAGAGAGAGAGAGAGAGAGAGAGAGATTTACTAAGTACACTGCTGCCATCTTTCAATTTATGCAGTGATTTCATTGCTCTAGGGATTTAATTATTAACAACCAAATAAAAAAATTGACAGTGCTATAACACCTATTTTACCATTTTATTTTTGTTTTATTAATATCATCACGAAAGCTGGTATTGGAGTTTTTTTTTTTTTTTTTTTTTTTATTAACTTTGAGTATTTCTTATGTACATTTCGGTGTTATTCCTTTCCGGTTTCGGGCAAACATCCTTCTCCCCCTTCCTTATGGGTGTTCCCCTCCCCACCCTCCCCATTGCTTCCCTCCCCGACAGTCTAGTTCACTGGGGGGTTCAGTCTAGCAGGACCAGGGCTTCCCCTTCCACTGGTGCTCTTACTAGGATATTCATTTGCTACCTAGAGGTCAGAGTCCAGGGTCCAGTCCATGTATAGTCTTTGGTAGTGGCTTAGTCCCTGGAAGCTCTGGTTGCTTGGCATTATTGTACATATGGGGGTCTCAAGCCCTTCAAGCTCTTCAGTTCATTCTCTGATTCCTTCAACTGGGGTCCCTTTCTCAGTTCAGTGGTTTGCTGCTGGCATTCGCCTCTGTATTTGCTGTATTCTGGCTGTGTCTCTCAGGAGCGTTCTACATCCGGCTCCTGTCGGTCTGCACTTCTTTGCTTCATCCATCTTGTCTAATTGGGTGGCTCTATATGTATGGGCCACATGTGGGGCAGGCTCTGAATGGGTGTTCCTTCAGTCTCTGTTTTAATCTTTGCCTCTCTCTTCCCTGCCAAGGGTATTCTTGTTCCCCTTTTAAAGAAGGAGTGAAGCCTTCACATTTTGATCATCCGTCTTGAGTTTCATTTGTTCTAGGCAACTAGGGTAATTCAAGCATTTGGGCTAATAGCCACTTATCAGTGAGTGCATACCATATATGTCTTTCTGTGATTGGGTTAGCTCACTCAGGATGATATTTTCAGGTCAACCATTTGCCTCTTAATTTCATAAAGTCGTTGTTTTTTTGATAGCGAGTAATATTCCATTGTGTAGATGTACCACGTTTTTTCTATCCATTCCTCTGTTGAAGGGCATCTGGGTTCTTTCAGCTTTGGCTATTATAAATAAGGCTACGTTGAACATAGTGGAGCATATGTTTTTATATGTTGGGCATCTTTTTTGGGTATATGCCCAAGAGGTATAGCTGGATCCTCAGGCAGTTCAATGTCCAATTTTCTGAGAAACCTAGACTGATTTTAGAATGGTTGTACCAGTCTGCAACCCCACCAACAATGGAGGTGTCTTCCTCTTTCTCCGCATCCTCGCCAGCATCTGCTGTCACCTGAGTTTTTGATCTTAGCCATTCTCACTGGTGTGAGGTGAAATCTCAGGGTTGTTTTGATTTGCATTTCCCTTATGACTAAAGATGTTGAACATTTCTTTAGGTGTTTCTCAGCCATTCGGCATTCCTCAGCTGTGAATTCTTTGTTTAGCTCTGAACCCCCTTTTTTAATAGGGTTATTTGTCTCCCTGCGGTCTAACTTTTTGAGTTCTTTGTATATTTTGGATATAAGGCCTCTATCTGTTGTAGGATTGGTAAAGATCTTTTCCCAATCTGTTGGTTGCCGTTTTGTCCTAACCACAGTGTCCTTTGCCTTACATAAGCTTTGTAGTTTTATGAGATCCCATTTAGCCGATTCTTGATCTTAGAGCGGGAGTTTTATTCATAAACTTTCCTGTTTACTTCAAACATAGAAGCAAATAAACCCTACAAATACTCTACAAATACTGAAACAGCTAGAAATTCATTACTTGACAAATCTTTATTTTTCAAATGGAAAATGGTAATTTGATTCACATGTAAAAATTTAAACTATGTGTGTAGTAGTGATCTCTAAAGTCATACATGAGTTTTACCACACCTGAAATCATCAGAGACAGCAGTCACCCGAGCGTTTCTGTGAGAAGTTACTTTGAAAAGTGAACTATGATGAGGAGACTCACCCTAGGTGGGCATCAGCACCTATCAGTGAAGCCCCAGACTGCAAGAAATGAGAAACTTGCTGAAGACTAATGGGCCTAGCACTGTGCATCCTGACTGTCTACAGTATGACTGATATTACCAGAACTCTGTGTCCCTATGCACGATATGCTTAACTTGTGAGCAGAGGTGAACTCTCACACCTCTAGTAAGTCATTTGTCATAACAATTTGCAAAAATAAATATAGTTAGTGAAGTTCAATAATGTGTTGGTACAGTGTTAGTTCATTTCCTGTTTTGTTCTTGTCCTGATGTCTGAGACTCTATGGAAAAGAATTCACATCAAATGTTGGGCTGCTTTCTACACTCAACCAATTTTATATACGTGGAAATTAAGCCATAAAAGTTTCTAGGCACTGATAATGAAAATTATAGTTACAATAAAGTCATACCCTTTTAGGATAATGACTGTTATAATTTTATATAATTATAGCTAAAATAACTCACCCAATGATGTAGCGCTTATAGTAATTTTTTATATTAAACATGTTATTTTATATCTTTCTGTTTGTGGTAATGTCCAAAGTATGGAGTCAAATGTGTATAAATATTTCCTATATTTTTATATTTATTACATTTCTATTTCTGGGCATTCAACAGTATTAATATATATACATATTTATACTCATGATGAAACAACATGTTACAAAAGCAAATGATAGAGAAAGGGGATGGCTATTAAACAAAATGGCAATGATTAAAAATAATTTTAAAATGTTGAAATATGATAGCAAATTCATAAATTTCGAGTGCCTAAAATTATATATTTGAAGTAAATCCAAAATCATAAATACATTATGCAAGTGCAGAGTTTCTACCACGTGTTCCCATCACTCAGGAAAGAGCTACCTTAACTCTCTCCCTTCCCACAATGATGTTGTAGTCTCCTGAATCTACATACCAAAATATACCTCTCCTCTTTTAACTGGTTTTGTTGGGTATGTGGTCACTTTCCAATGTCAAAATGTCCTCCATCTTTACATGCACTTTCATATTCTAGCAGAGGAAATGACATAGTTTGCAGGCATCAGGAACTATGAATCATAGAGATCTACTTAGATTCCTCCATTTCAATGACGCTTTTTTGTTTCCAGATGAAAACTTGAAGAAAACCCTTAAGTATAGAGGGCTATGATTCAATGACATTTTTTTTCAGGGCAGTGACAGAGGGAATGTATGAATGAAGATATCAACTCACTTTCTTCACCTAATGACATTCAGACTTTGGAATGACAAAGAGATTTACTTTTTTAGTTTGTGAACTGAATGTGAGAGACCACAGATTGAAGGAGGAATTGACACCCCGAGAAGTAACTAGAGTCACAGGAATCCCATGTACTTAAAATCATTCTGCTATTAAATTTGTTCAGTTATTTCCCTGCCTTCCTATCATATTACATATAATTAGAATAAAACTATAATTTGTTTACTTATTTGTATAATGTAAAATATTTGACTTCTGAAAATCCTATAGTGTTTAAACATTCCAAATATTAGCCTGTAGTATTAATATAAAACATTTGTAATGTGCAGATACCTTTCAGATATCAATGACAGTAAGACTGATCACAGGAGAGCTGTGCTAGTAGATGAACATTTTCTTTACTAAATATTATGTCAGCTCATGGGAGAAATATGAGTATGCTTATTTAAATTCTAGAATTTAAAACATTCAAAAATCTCAATATCATTTCAACACATTGCTCTATTTTAAATATTTTTGTAAAACCAATTTATTTCAAAATTGGAGCTATTATTCAATTTTTCTATACTTTAAATCTGAGCAAAAATAATTTTCCACTTCTTTTTAAAAGTTGCTCTGTCCTTTCCACAGTAACTCTGCCTGCTATGTTGCAAACTATGTTCTCCAATAATGATAGAAATGATATTTTCCTTAAAGAAAGCAGAAATAGAATTACTTAACAAAGGGAAGATATCTGATCAAGACTGAGACAAATTCATAAAACTAGGACTGTCAGGAAGAATAGAATCACCAACTTATCTAGAACTAAGTCCTCAGGGGTCTGAATTAGTATATTAAGATATAGGGTAATATACAGAAACGTACAAGAACTTACAGAAATTTAATAAAGAAAATGTACTTAGAAACAAATTCTCTTGGGTACTTAACCTCATTTTATTTTCTTATACAGTGATCTATCACCTAGTGAGTCAGATCATTTGTTATAGTATATAAACATATATATTTTAATATAACCTACAGATTTGGAGAATATATCCATAGACAATTAGAGCTAATTTCACCATATAAGTATTGAATATAATCTTGGAAGGCTACATCCCCCCACCAAGTAATTTACTTCATTCAGAACGGGTTAATTGCCCCATGAAATGATTTAGAGTATATTATAAAGGAAGCATTAATTTGGTTGCTGCGTATGAGGTACTAGAAATTCTACTGTAATCACAATACACTTTTAAACCATGTGCACTAAGTTGAAATGACCTTTCAATTATAGCTTTAGCACATTTCTAAAAAAATACAAAAACAAAATCACAAGTTCATTTTCCACTGTCTATAACTGCCTGGAGCTAAATCTATTTGCTATTTATATTTCTTCTTTACTGTCTTCCTATCTTTAGAAAACATGCAAGAATAGTTTGTAGAAGAGCTCACCTTTATAGTATATTTTATGCTTAATGTCTTAATATCATTTTGTTTGTTCATAATATCAACTTATTAATAACAAGTTTTTATTTTAAAATATATATTTTTTGCAACTTAAATGATTTTTAATATTCTCTTTTTAATGTCATTCTTAAAATGGGGAAAGGCAATATAATGAATATACATATATATATATATATATATATATATATATATATATATATATATATATTTGAAAATGTGATTCTCTGGAAGGCTTTTTAAGGAGTGGACTGGCCATCCAATAATGACCTTTGCCTGGTGGGTAACCCTGGATGCCTCAGAAGCCACAGTATGAAAATGAAGTCATGGCTAATTTTCAGAGAGCTTCCTTTCTTCAATGCATATTAAAAAGTCAATGAAGCAGCAGCTTCAGCAGACACATCAGGAAGAAGAAAAGGAGTGCAAGCCTCAATAGTGTTTCCCCTCAGAACCGACTCACGACTGCAGAAGTCACTGCTCTTCTCTCTGAGCAGGTCTTCTCCCCTGACGTCCTCATAGACCCTCCAAGGAATTTCAAGCCACTAACGTTATTAATCTTAGTGATCAGTCAGAATTTTGTCTTTCCAGGAGTGTAATGCCTGTTTTATTTCCAAACATGCTTATTCCCAGTAATAGGAATACTCATTCTTATAATAATGTTCCAAGATACACAAAGGATAGACATTTTATTTTTAATGCTGCACAGATGTTCACACCTCCATCCAGGCAGTTGAGAGGCAGGGACAGGAAGATGACTCTTTGATCTAGGCATGTGCTACATAGTGAGTTTTGGGCTAGCTCTGCCTCAGAATAAAAATCAGGCTCAAAACAAACAACAACAACCACATAATTATAAACAGAAAAAAATTCTGACATCTGCATAAAAGTTTTAGAGTAATTTGTAATGTTTCTACTGCGTGGACTCCTAGATCAAACTATTTATTATTTAATGTATTGACCTAGCATACTTCTTATTTAGTAAGAAGATATGGAATATATCTGAAGCAGTTATTACTATATCTATATAGTATGGACACAGACAGAATTATAGAAAATAATCTATTTTTCTATCTTTCCTCTTTCCCCACAGACATTACTGTTTCAATTTTCACAAACATTACTTATATATAAAACATGTTGGATTTCTTTGTTAGAAAATGTATTCTCGCTGGTTGGCTGTCTTTTATAATCCTAACCTAAGGGGAGAGTTACCCTATTTAATTTTTTTTAGTGACTATCAAGGCCTAAAAATTGGTATGTTAAATTCCCTGAAATCATTAAAATTTTAGACCACTGTCTATACTGACATCTGGGAGGGTATTGATTATGCATAGACTTTACCCTCCCTAAACTTTTCTTAGAAAGTCTTTGCCTAATTCAGGTACTTAGTTCATGATATCACTATTTCACACAGTAGAGTCTCTGAGAGCCGTTATGATATGTGCTCTAAGAGAGAACTTTGGCTGGAAGTAAGACAACACAGAGCGCCATTTTCATGTCATTTCATTAGCATTTCTGTCTTAAGAGAGACATGTACACCCATGTCAGTCTTTCATGTGAACTGCCCTACCTGAGGAATGGGAGTGCCCTAAGTGTAAAGTACATTCAATTCCTGTCTCTCTATACAGACATTTTTCTAGATAGACTCTACTTGTACTTCTTCCCATAAATCATACTAGAAAGGGAGTGGCATACTAGAGTTATTCTTTCCTAGGGGAAACTAAAAGAATCCAGAACAAACATGTTACTTTATTTCTCTCTTCTGGGCTCCAGAACTTGCTTTTCCCTTGTTCCTAGGAGCTGTAACAAAAGTCTATTTTGATATTCTCTTTCTGATGGACCTGTCATTTAGAATTGTTTTCATGGCTGTTGGATATTTAGCCTGATTTATTGCCAAAGTTGGTTTCTGGCTAGGAAATCTCAGACTGTGTAGCTTAATGGGAGCGACCTGAGAACAAACACAAACACCTCAAATCCTGAAGAACTTATTTGTGGAGCCTACTTCCTTGTGTTATGAATGTTTTCCTGTCAGTTATTCTATTCAACATTAGTGCACTAAAGCATATGAATCCTGTTTAAAAGGTTTACCACAGATCTGTCATAAGTTTAATACAGAGATTGCTTAGTAATATAAAATATACTCTGTACGATCACTGTATTTGGTTTTGTTTTGTTTTAGAAATGTCAGTTTTGGAGCAGGAGAGAGACTCAGGTTCAGAGCATTAACTGCTCTTCCACAGGTCCTGAGTTCAATTCTCTGCAGCCACATGGTGGCTCACAACCATCTGTAATGGGATCCAATGCCCTCTTTGGGTGTGTGAAGACAGCTACAGTGTACTCATATACATTAAATAAACAAACAAACAAACAAAAAAACAGACAAACAAACATGGAAAAAGGAAATGCCAGTTTCAGGGAGGTTTACCTTGTTTAAAGAAATGGAGTTCAAGATCACGAAGTTTCAGTTTTCTTTTCATTATACACACAATCTCTACCATTAGAGATTAAGAATGAGATGCTCTGTTTGATAAATGATATACTGAAGTTTAAGATGAGTCATGGTTTTTATAGCTAATTCATAAATACCAATCTTATGTACTTTACTGATAAAACTGGTGAATCAAGTACAATTATTCACTAATGTCCAGTCAACGTGTTACCCAACAGTAAAAATATCTCTTTTTTATTGTAAATACTTCAAAATAAGGGAAATATATTACTTTGACTGAATTACTTTGTCTCTAAAATATTAAAGGATAATCTCTTTTAAGTTTACAATAACAAAAGAAATCTTTATTTTTATTGAGAAACTTTTAAGTTCCTGAAACAGGGCCTCTGTGTGCAGTCTGGGCTGGCTTTGAACTCACGTAGTTCCAGTTGTCTCTGTTCCTGAATGGGGGTTATAAGGTCATCTACCGCCACCTCCCATAAAAACCACTTTACTCTAGCTGTGACTCTTAGCAGTTAGGGATATGGATCCAGATGTGGCCACTTCCTCTAGCAAGGCAGGATTATCAGTGAAGGGATAAGGATAGCAACTCTTCCATAAAGCATTTGACCCAATTTTGTTCTGCCTAACGAACCTAGGATTCAGAGACAAAGCTTATAGTCAACAAATGACTACCTTAAATTGAGACATATCCCATGGGCAAGAACCAATTCCTGACACTATTAACGATACTCTGCTATAATTGCAGACAGGGACCTGGCATAACTGTCCTCTGTGAGGCTACACCCAGCGGCTAATGAAAAGAGATGCTGAGACCCATAGTTAAACATTAGATGGAACTAATGAGCTGAGAGTTGAGAGGACTGAGAGATCTGAAAAGGACAAAGATTCCATTGGAAGACAGAATCAACCAACCTGGGGGTTCACAGAGCCTGAATCATCAACCAAAAAATTATCATAGCCTAAACATAAGCCAACTGCAATATAGGATATGAGAAACAGTCTTCCTGTGGGTCCCCCAACAACTGAAGCAGGCTCTGTCCCTGAGTCTGTTGCTTGTCTGCCTGTCTACAGTTCCCATTATCCTGAATGGTTTGGCTTACCTAGCCTCAGTGGGTGAGCCTGCACCTAATTCTACAGCGATATGATTTTTAGGAAGAAAAGTAATGTGTGGCTTTAAAACACAGAGGCAGGCTCCCCATTTGTCAAGGAGAAGACATGTCGAACAGGGGGAGAATCTGCCTGAGGGATTGCTGGGAAGAGAGGGGTGATATTGTGCTGTAGAAAATATTAATAAATAAATTTAATAAAAATGTTTTAATATAATACTTGGAGAAAACTCTTGTCAAATAGTAAAGCATTCTAAAATTCCAGAGACTTAAGTTATGAGTTACATGTTTCAGTAATTACTAATGTGGGAAAAATTTTAACATGGTACTGTAAATATTGAAAATATCTCAACCTATGTCCTTTATCACAAGGAGTAAGAGAGTGCTGAGATGTCTTATCAAGTACAGGGTCTTGCTGCCAAGCCTGGAAACCAATAATTGATTCCAAAACTTTCATGATACAAGGAGGGGGCAGAGGACTGAAATTTGGCTTCAGAAACATATATAAGTTTCACTGGACATGTGCATGTGCTTGTGCACACACACACACACACACACACACACACACATTGAGTGGGTTCATAAGAAGTTAAGAGCCTTTGAGAAAATGTCTGACTATGAATACATCAGTCAATCGGCTCTAGGGTACGACTCATTCTTTCTCATGACATGAAAGGTGAAAATGCTATCATGAAAAACTGAATTTTAGTCTGGAACATGAAACTAGAGAAGATGCAAAAACGATAGAAACAATAATAGAAAAGGAAGAATGGCATACAATCAGGCTGTTTGTGATAGTGTATGCCTGTGATACCAGTAATTCTGATTAATAGCCATGCAGATCTGGGTTCAAAGACATCCTCAGTTATTTATACATAAGTTCAAGAAAACCTAAGAAACATGATACCCTACTCCCAAAGGTATAAAATAACAAAATTTTTTAAAAATATTCTACCTTCTGTTACATGAGGGATTCTGACAAACAAAGGCTAAACAAGTAAGAGGGGACATGTGAAAATGGTTGAAAGAATGTCACATAAACAATAGCATTGTAAAGGGAACAAAATGATCTGAAAATGTCACTGGGGAAAAGCACAGTCATTGAGTTAACCACGGAAGGTGCCTCAATAGATTAATCCTGCCAAAAGCTTCTAGGGAAAGTGTGCTTCCTGGGGTCAGCCACATCAAGGCAGTGTTTCTAAAATTATATTCTTCGCATTGACATGAAAAATGAAAAAATATTCCCACCATTCCACTGATTTTTATGACTAAATTAAGTCAAGAGTTTACAGATATATGATGTTTATTTTATGTTGCTTTTTACAAAAGCATGTTTAATTAATGAAAAATTCATGATATTAGTAAATTCAATATAATATGGCTTTTTAGGTCAGCACTTTTTTAGTAAGGTACAAAAATAATTACATAATTGATATATTTTCCTTCAACATTTCTCTCAATATTTTTATGTATTAAAGATAAATATACAAACATACTATTCTATACAAAACATTATCATAATAATTAGTTGTGTTTATTACTCCTAAAAATTTCAAAATTGGAAGACAACTACTGAACTCTAGCTTATTCCTCACTGGGATGGGCAAAGGAAAGGTTTTATTTCTTCATACACACACACACACACACACACACTCACACACACACTCACACACACATACTTACACACATACACACACACAGACACACTCACACACATACACACACATACACACACACACACACATACACACACACACACACACACACATACACACACACACACACACACACACACATACACACACACATACACACATGCACACATATATACATATATGTATATGTAAAATTTAGGTTTGTTAAAGTATCTCTAGTGAGGTTGTCATGATCATATGTTCTGCTATCCTACCACAATTTTTATTTACTTTTAAGTCATATACAGAAACACATCCATTACATTTATCTATAAGTTAATTATATAAACTATATAAATAAATTTTAGGGAATGGATAATAAAATATTCTGCAGAGATCTCCTGTTAGAAGTTCTCATTATGAAATTTGGACCAGAAGCAAAAGGAAAATGATAGAAGCATATGTCCCTTTAATGAAAATATCTTTCCGTAAGCTGATAAACTCAGAAGCATTAAATGAACCTGCTAGCTAATAAAATATAATATTATCCAAATGGTAAATGCAAGGTGATTTCTAGATATTTGTATAATACATCTTTTTTATTTCATATGTGCTACTTGCTGTTAGAGTTTCAACATAAAAGAAGAATTTTGCTAGGTATGAAACTGATACTTTATTTTTCCATGAGTTTTTTCCAAACAATGCTGTTTCTGTTAAATTATTTACTTGTTAATAAGCACCTTAAAAGCAGCATGTGTCTTAATTTATCCATTGTTTGCATATTATTCATTACTTGAGAATGGAAAGTCAATTTACAGTGCAGCACGGCTTGTTTTGGAGGCTAATATCGTGAGAAGATTGTTGATTCTATTATCCTCAAACACTTAGATAAATACCACAGCCTAGATTCAGTCATTATTTCTTCAATTTAATTCTAAGGTATTTGATTTATTTTCAGTGTAGGTCTTGACTTTCTCATAATCAAAATCAATATGTAGATGACTCTAAGCTTTCTTTTCATTGACAAAAATATTGGTATTTTGATATATATATATATATTATTTTCTTCCTGTAAATAAGTCAAGCCATATGATGTGTCTGAATACAAATCTACCTTTTTTCCTTTCATAATTACGTTTATATTTTAATTAGATTAGGTTTATCTCAGCAATTATTCCACAGTGTGAACTTGTTTCTAAGTTATTTCTTTAGGTTATATATGTTTATTTCCTGATTATTTGATTAATCTTTTAATAATGACTCTGACTCATCAAAATTTCTATAAGGATTACTTTTATAATAGTGCATCATTTTCTGAAATGGTTATCCTACTGTCCATATAACCAGGAGACTGTGCGAAGAATCAATAAGTAGAAAATTGGATCCATAGCAAGAAAATGCTACCCTACATTCTCTCTGTGGGATAAAAGTAATATATATATTGAAGCAGACATGTGTTCCTAACAACTTTGGTTGTTGTTCTATTTTGATCTCTCAAAGTTCAATTCTAAAAATAACTTGTATATTTAGATTAAAGAAATACAAGTGAGTCAAAGGGGTTGGTGTTCATTGCTAAAGTAAGCTGAGAAGCAGTCTGTGTGTTATTCACAGGGGCTTCTTAGTAAAGGGCTAGTGTACTAGTATGCTTGTGGTACTACTATGCATGGCAGAACATCTATTATTCACTGAGACTCGATTACGTAGTCACATTTGACCAGTGACTGACTTACGGTTTCAATACCTTTCCAATTAGCTAGACAAATGTTGCTGTGCTGGAGAAATCAGAAGAAAAACTCTAGAAACAACCTTGGATTATTTCCACAGAGCAACAGAACCAGTTTGTACTTTTACACTCTGGACGAAATATAACAAGGAAAACATTGAAGTCACAACAGAAAATGTTCTTAAAAGAGACTTTTAAATATGGTATTGAGTGAGTTCATCATAATTTACAAAACCACTTTAAATTCATTTTTTCCTTCTGTAACAAAGTTTGAGTAAAGTTTCATACAGATATCATGGTCCATTCAAATTATTCATTCCTGAATGTAATGATACCTGATGGTGCGCCATGGAAACCTCTCTGGAGATGGTGGACATTTCAAATTAATGTCCTAAATGTGGGCTGCAAGAAGCAGGAGCTTATATTACAAATCTTTGTGGCCACAGGAGTCCAGCTGATTGTATAGAACACTCATAATTATCTATTATATATGTTATATATAATATATATTATTATGGGGACTAATCTTTAAGCATATGCTTGGGTTATCTTTATGAAGTACTTGCATTTACAAATGTTTCAGAGTTGTCACTTTCTATACAAATAAGGGGTCCAGAAAGATATGTACCATGTTTAAATTCAGGCTTTTAAAATTATGAGATTCAAAGACTATCTTAGAAAACATGAATAAAAGGACTTTCACTAATTCACCTTTGTAAAGAAAGAATTTTAGCACAAAATAGAACACATCAGTACTGCAGACATGATGCTTATAAATACCCAAACTTACCTATTGGGCCAAAGTCCCTTGACTGACCTGGCTCTGAGGAATGAAAACAGGTTCATTTTGGAAGGGCCACAGCAACGCTGAGGCTATGACAATTTTATTGAGAGCAATCAGACTTTTTATACCTTTATCAGAAAAATAATCTATAATGGCAATTTCCAGGATGAGTGCAGTTGTAGTTGCCAGGAAACAATGACATTTGTAAGCTATACAGGTTACACAAGATTAATGTCTAAGACCAATTGTCCTGTCAAGCTTTCACGCATCCATGACTTCTAAGGAAACACAAAGCATCCTGAGTGCTTCACTGCCGGAGGGAATCCTGGTCTCTCAGGCACTATGTGTCCCAGGAACCATGGACTCTATTTGAATCCCTAGGATCCATGCCTCTCAATGCAGTTGATCTGAGGAGAGGAAAAGTGGAAGGACAGACAGGCAAAAGCAGAGAAGGGGGAAACTGTGGTCTGAGTGTACTCCATGAGAAAGAATAACGGTTTAATAAAAGAATCAATTAATGAAGATATTTTTTTAATTTTTTAAATGGATAATTTATTTAATCTTTTTTTAAAAAAGTACTTAATTTCAGTCTGTTTGAGACTAATTTTAAACCTCTAAAAAGATTAGTTAGTTATTGTACTAAGTTGCAAAAATGAAGAATTTCATTGTGTTAAAATTATAGGATTAGGTTTAAATTATTTGCCCATATTAGCTTCTAAAAATGTACTAGGGCAGTTTACTCAGAGAATGACTTTTAGAGAAATAATTATTTGTACATTTTCAAAAGATATACAAGTAAGGCTCAAGACATGTGAATTGTTTATTATTTGTTAAACAAATGAAATGGATTAAATGTGTATATGTCAATGGGGTAATATTCCAGTTACTTATGTATTTTTTATTTATTATAATTTTAAGTTATAAGTATGTGAGTGCAGTTACCCACGGAGGACAGAGTTGTTACAACTCCTGGATTTGAATACGTAGATGGATTGGTTCTGCGTGACATGGGTGCTGGGAATTGAACTCAGGTCTTCCAAAGGAACATCGAATGCTTTTAATGACTGTGCCATCTCTCCAGCAACAACAACATTATTTGTCCAACAAGGGTCCAATCTATTTTGACAAATGACAAGACAGAAGGAAGAAATATAACCCAATTTAATCAAGGACATTTGATGCATTGTTGTGAATAAAAAATAATTTATTTCCCTTTGGTCAACATAGCTAAGCAAGATTTTAGTTGATTGTTTTTCTGTGGCCGTGATGGTGGTTGTGGTGGTGGTGGTGGTGGTGGTGGTGGTGGTGGTGGTGGTGTGTGTGTGTGTGTGTGTGTGTGTGTGTGTGTGTGTGTGTGTGTGTGTGTGTGTGTGTGTGTGGGTGTGTATGTGTGGTGTGTGTGTGCATCTATATGTGTGGTGTGTGTGTGTGTTTGTGTGTGTGTGTGTGTGTGTGCATGTTATTTGGATGTGTTTAGAAGAGGGGAAAGAGAGAAGGCAGAGCTAAAAAAGAAAAGAAGTAAGGGAAAAGAAATAATGGAAAAATTAACAAAAAGGGTACATTAAAATACACAAACTTTAGTCTTGATTATTTTGTAGGCTTTAAGTAAACTTGGAAAAGGTTTGTGTGAAATTGGATAAGAATGAAACATTCACACTAACGAAAGAAACAGATATTAAGTTACTATTATTTCCTTACCCATTTATATTCATGTTTTTCACTAAAGGAGTCTCTGTAAATGTATTGTCTGCTTTGCAGTTGAGGACCTCTACTTTCTGCTCAGTGTACAGCACACAGGAATAAAAAGAAAAATGCAGAACATCCTCTGCTTATGTATTCCAAAAATTACCCCAAATTTTATTATACATAAGGCAGAAATAATCGGTGCAGATATGTGCGTATTGTCTTTATAATGCACAGTGGTCCTGTAGTGTGGTTAAGATTGCAGTGCCCTTATTATAAGTACTTTGAAAAAATACAACAGATATTTTACGATCTGCTGAAAGCATCTTTGTGAGTCTTCAAGATAATCGTACTGTGAAAATATTCATGTAACAAAAGGTATATGGACAAGCAGGTAAGTAATTGGTTACATGCCTAGTACTGCCCACTGTGAATTGTTTTGCTTTAAAAGCAAACTCTCTTACTCTGTTCTAGTGAATAACCTTTCTGTGAGTTAGGGTCTTAAAAGGCAGTACGCTTTTTTACACACTTTGAATGGAAAGTGGTCATAAGGATAAGAAAGAACTAGACAGGAGGGGACATGACAATTAATACTAAAACAAAGCCAGTCCACTTAGCATCTGGAAAACCCCCTTTTATATTATCTTTATTATCATTGAACTTTCCTTATACCTTCAAAAGCTTAATAGCAATTGTGTAGTAAAAATATATAGTGCATACAGATTGTCTGAGAATTTGTCTGAATGCTGAATATATTTTTTGAGAAAGTCTGAGGAAAATTTTTCTGGAGGAGAAGAAAATTTAACAATAAATATGGGTTATGTCTCATTAGATACTTCTAGGCCCTGTTAGCCATATAGTCTCAGGGTTCAAAAAGCCACTTCTCCAGAAAGAAGTGTGATTTTAATTCTTAAAACATTGTATAATATTTAAATTTCTTCTTATATTATCCATAAATTAATCTCTTAATTGTGCCACATTATTTTCACAATTTCCATTATCTATTTAAATTGCAAAGCTGAAAAAATACTAGAAATAAATTTTATTCTATAGGACAGCTATTAGAGGTTTTCTGTGCTACATTTCATTCGTGATGGTGTGCTTGGGCTGTAATAAATACGACTTGTTATATTTCCTTGTGAGTTTTGATATTTATGAGTAGGAATTTCTAGAAAATTTGATGAACATTTCAACTAAGGCATGATTAGAGTTAGTACTCCAGTTTTGATGTCAGAATATAAAATCAAGAAAGATAATAATCTGATCATAATGACATAAGTACTAATTCAAAGACACATTCAAAGACATATCACCCTGACACCAAATTCCACTCTGCTTTGATAAAAGAACTTTTCTTGTCTGTTTAATGCACATTCTAATGCACATCTTTCTGCAGATTTATATGGTGCAAACATTACATTCAAACAGCAAATGATGAAGAAAAAATGTGTATACTTTACCATCTAAAAAACTTAGATTGCATAGGAATTTCCTTCTCATGGAGAACCAAAATAAAACCAACTCTCTTTTTCCTATTGTAGTAGACATAGCATTGTAATCCTGGAAAATTTACTTCCTTTTAACCACCAACACTAACACAGTGCTTTTTAGAAATGTTATCATTTTGGGACTCAAAATATTGTCAAGCTGGTATTTGCCTTGACAACATGAAGACTGGAGTTCAGATACCTGTACCAATATAACAAGACAACCATTCCCTCAAATGCTTGTAACCGCCACTTTGATTGAAACATAGACAGGAAGTTCTTTGCTGGGAAATGTAGTTCACACCAGAGCTTTGGGCTCAGGGAGAAAGGGGTGAAGAATACTAAAGTTTGCTTTCTGACTTTCCTACATTTGCACACACATAAACATGTACACGCTGAGGTGCACAGACAAGTGAATAAAATTAATCATGAAAAAAATTATTTCAAGTCAATCAGTCATTGACTAATGAAAAGACTGCCCTATTCATTACATTCAATCAAGAACTGATTATTATCTATTGTGTACACAATTGTCTAAGCCTCTTCACAGAGATGTGAAACATCCTTGTAGGAGGGATGTCAGTTCAATAACTTATCAAAGCTGTGTGTTGAGAGCTTTGTGAAGGGTGTTTGTGAAGCCTTTGAGTGGAGATGTAGACAGCGAGTAGTATACACATCTCAAACTGAAGGTAAAGCCCAAGTCACACTCAGATCTTGAGAGGTTTTGATCCCTGAGCTTCAACCCTGCTTGTAATGACAACAGACATAAGACCCTTGAAGGGGTTCAGATGAACCGAGAGAAGAGGGAGTGTGCAATACATAAGATGATGTGAATGATAATGTGTATGATGTGAAAGCTTTGTCATTACGGTTGAAAATTCAACAATGTAGATTGATCTTGATTGTGTAGTTTATGAGCGTTATTGAAAATATTACTTCAGCTCTTTCTCTTGCTCTCATTGCTCTTCTTTGCTCTCTTGCCCTCTTCCCTTTGTCCCTTCTCTCCCCATCCCTCTTCCCCCCTTCCCTCCACATGTTCATGGCCTGCCTTTGCTCCTCCCTCTTCTACTCTTCTCCTCTCATTAAACCTTCCCATGTGGGGGGGGGAGAAAATATTACTTCAATTTTTTCTAATATTTTAACTACATCTTTACATATTCATTATATATCACCTCCTTAGGCATAAGGCACTAAAGAAATACATGAAATAATAGCGAAATTAGACAGCAACTCAGACAGAAGTATTGTCAATAGTCACTATTATCTCATGAAGATGAGAATGACTAAACAGATAAATATGTGATAACTATTTTTTATGTAGACTGTAGTAAATGTGCCTCAAACAATGAAGTCGTAGAGAGTGAAGGCTCCTGGACTTCATAATTACCATAATTTCAAAAGGATTTACTTCATAATAGCTGGGCAATTTCTTTCAAATTGCAAGTAGTGACACACATTATATAGCATCCCGGTATCCAGGAGACAACATGGCTTTTCCCCCTTTCTTAGGCACTCAATTCAGTTAGAGGGATAAATAAAAACACCTGCCTGAAACATTTTATCCATTTGCCTTTCAGCCACTTTCTGGGTTTGAGGATTTGTTTAACAAAAGGAAGCGGAGAGACAGGTGTTTTGAGAGGAAAAATTGCAAGCACAAAGGAGCTAAACTGAAAGAAAATGTAAATATCTTAATGAAAAGCCAAACTGAAATACATAAATATGAGAGAAACAAGGGACTGATTTTCAAGCCGTTTTAACAGACATTTAATCTTAAAATGTGATTTACATAGTATTCATTTATCTGAAATTGTCATAAAAATTTAAAATATTTACTGAATATTTTGAACGCATAATTGTGCTGGCATCAATTACATGATAAGGTGCCCTCTTTTGAGGAAAGAGATAATTGTAAACAGTAATTACAAAATCTTGTTTCAGAAAAGATATGTCTGTAATTTCAGTAATTAATCACGAGTTCAAGTCCAACTGAGTCTGTCCATGCATACTATGTAAACCCAAAAGTGGTGGAGATAGTAATGAGTTTAAATGCCTGTTGCTGAAACAGAGAAGCTCTCAACACTGTAAAGTGTGAGGACAATCGAAAGAATGATCAACAAATCTGGATTAAAAATTAAGAGGTACATGTATGTGACTGACTACAGAACTATTGTGGGGGGAATTATCTCTGCATAGGGTGAGTAGGATTTAATGTGCCTCAACAATTTTAATATAAACCTGGAACATGTGATCACTCACAAGGGCTAGCTGATGTTGGAATATGAATGGCTCCCATAGCTCATGGATTTGAACAGGTGGCCTTGAGTTTGTGACACTTTGGAAAACATACTAAGCTTGTAGGAGCTGAAGAAAGACAGTTGCTCAAAATCGGTTTTGAGGATTTCTGGAATATCTCTTCTTCCTGTTTTCTCTCAACAATTCTTGCATGTAGATAAAATCTAATCTCCCTGAATCCTAATTGCAAAGTAAAGTCATATGCTTGAAACTCTTGTGTTTTCTCCACCGTGGTAGACTATGTTCCCCAAAAATATAAGCAATAATGAACCCTTTATTTCCTAAATTTCTTTTTTTAGGACATTTAATTACAGCAGTATTAAAATAATACAGGAACCATCAAGAAAGAAGTTAATGAGGGACACCCTTTGTCATGGTCAATGTTGTAAAAGAGTAATTTTATGTTAAGAACTATTATATGTTTCTTGTATTAAAAAATAATTACTTGTCCCTAATCTCAGGATACCAAAATTTAGGAGGCTTAGGTAAGAGGAAGTAAAACTAGTAGTAATAGCAGGATTAAATTTATGCACACACACACACACACACACACACACACACAGAGAGAGAGAGAGAGAGAGAGAGAGAGAGAGAGAGAGAGACAGAGAGAGCGAGGAGACAGAGAGACAGAGAGAGACAGAGATGGACAGACAGACACACAGACAGACACACAGACAGAAAATAAAAAGAAATGAAAAAACAAGTTTCTTTGTTTTACTTCAAATATATGATAAATTTTAAAATTAATATAAACAAAACATTAAATGATTAAATTAAGAGAAGCCTCAGTACCTAAGCGTACCTGCTGTGAAAACATGAGAATATGAGTATAGACATGATTTTTGTTCACAACATCAAACACTTGTAATAAAAAATTACCAATACATATCCACACATTCATTTTAAAAGCAAATATTATGCCACTTTTTCTCTCTTGTTTTTTCTGAGTAAAATTAAAATATACTATAAGAGATATGAAACCTATCATTATTCTCTAAATAAAATCTTTTATGCCTGAAAGCATTTTGAATACTTATATAACATTAAGTAATAAAGTCCTAATTTAGATATCATTCAACCCAGTGTAGTTTCGGTGTTCATCTTTTCCCTGATTAACTCTCTAGCTAAGGCTTTATAAACTGCATGTTTGGATTGTCTTAAAACATCATACATCTAGAATATTTTACCATGTTAATATATGTTCTAACCCGATCACTAGAAATGTAGAATAATTTCATTATAGACCATTATGATCTATAACTTTGGCTGAACTCATATCACTCCTTAATTTAGCTTTGGGTAAGATTCTTTACAGGATTAATGCTCAAGACTGAGGTTGTCTTAATTTTGGTTATTTTAGAAATGATTATTTGATTAAATGGGAAGTGTTAATCTTATGACTTAGCATGTTTTAAACACTGAGATGCGTAATAATCTACGAAGGCATATAATCAATATCTTGTTTTATACCAGCTCTTATTTTACATATTATAGTTTAGAATCACTGATGCTCTTTGCTGGAATCTTACATTTGTAGCTGCAAAGCAGTGACATTACCAATTATGTAAAGGAAGTATACTACCGACAATGATCCCTTGACACCTTTGATGTAAATTCAATCATTGAGTGCTTACTGGGGCACGAGGATGGCTCTTTTCTGTGACTCTGCTCACGTTGCGGAATCTTCCAAAGGGTTTTATGCAGCTTTACTGCAGTCATTTTTCTGAAGTGGGTCATGAAGGAAATTTTAAATTTGGAACAATTAAGATTTTTAGATACATTTGGATGTGTTTAATTTGTTTATTATTATATAAAATATTTTAATATGGAAATTATTGATTAAAAAGTTTTTAAAAATCTACATAGGTATCGATGTGCAAATACATTGCTATATTATGCACTAACTGTGCCACTGAAGTAGATATACAATGTAGAAAATTCCTATATATTGTTTTATCATTGTCCCTGTATTTAATTTCATTATTCTTTCATTTTTCCCGCTCTCTACTCTCAGTAATAGTTTTGCAAATGCAAACTATTAATTCACTGAGATTTCCCCATCCCTAGTAATTATGTGTAAATATAAACTTCCCCATACTACGACAGAGAAGCTGTCTCTAGGAGAGTTCATACCTACATTTACTATATCATCTACACAGCGATTGCAATACTTGCAAAGAGATCGTGTAATAAATCAGACTGTGAAGCTTTGATGGAAGCATATGGAGGGTACGTGCAAGCATTTGGAATTTGAAAAGACATAAGAATATACTTATTGTTCCTCATGGAGACCACCATTCTATTAAAAACTATCATTAAATATCAATAACACAATTCCTAAGCTAAAATTTCAGGACAGTTATGATTTTATTTATGTATTACAATATTTCAGTTTTATATGAAATTCCTTAACTTTGTGTCAAAGCTTCAAGTGTATTAATATACCATTTTCTATTTTGACCATTATCCATTTATTTAATAAATTAGCACATACTTACTGTGTCTCACATACAGAGAATGTGTTTTAAATAACTAATAATTTTTATACCATATTATTTCACACTTTTGGGTTGTTTGCAACAGTGTTGTTGAGCTGGTCTTGCAAACACAACTCTAGAATTTGGATTTTTTTCTTCACACAAACATAAATAACACATTGGCTGGGAATACAGCTTCTCAGTTACACCTAACAACTTTTAGAACTCTGACATTTCATCCTGTGTAAACATTTCACAAAGCCTTGACCTGATTCTTTGGATCACTCTGTAGCAATTGTTCTTAGTGACAATTCTCTCTGTAGTCTTCCTTGCTCTTGTAACTTTGATTGGATGTCAAGAATTCAATCTGGAGCAAAAGTATTTTTTAACATGATGTTACTGAGTCTAAGACAATAAAATCCATCAGTAATCACCTCCGCATATGACTGACAGAATTGATTGTCTATCAACACCATCATGGTTTCTCATCAGAAAGGAACTAGTCAGGGCAGTGTCAGTCATTGCAGGAATTTCAAGGATGTTTTCTTGAGTTTTTCTCAATTTCATTCTATTTATTTCAAATATTTCTGAGTCACTGCTATTGAATTTTCCTGAAAGAAGAAATATATATACATATATATATTTACTTAATTTTAAATTAAAAATAAACATGTATTCTTGTGGCTAAAATAACAGTCCATGACTATGTGTAGTTTATTTTCCTCACCTTCTAGATATATCTATAGTCAGTCTCTTTATTCACATGTGGGAAAAATATATTTTCAATATATAATCTGTTTTCAATGTGAAGTTTTTAAGCCATTTTGGTATTGAATGTAATTTTATACTAATATAAAAAATAAGAATTGAGTCTTATGTTTTCTAATTGAGTTTGTCAGCACTTTCTATGGCCCCATAAATGATGATCACTGTATATTTAAATTTCATTCTACTCATTCAATTCAAAGTAAATGTGGGAATAATAATGCCTTGAGCATGTCATTGATATAATACTTCCTGTTGTGGATCATGGGTTCTAATTCTCCCTTCATGAAAACTCTTCTCCAGGAATAATCCCTGTCTATCGGTTTGGTCTTGAATGAAAGTATCCCTTAAGTATCCAAGTAGTATGGAAATACTTGTCAGAAAAATGTTGGTACCTTTTGAAGTAGGATTTAACAATAATCATTTTCACCTAACAGTCAACAAATTATTCATGGAAAAGGAATTCTAAGCATTTATCTTTTGATGTGAGTCAGACTATGAATATTTTTGTGGCTAAGTGTGATAATTCTTGACTAAAGATATAAGATATCTCAAATACATTACCGATATCATAGAAATTATGAATATATTTGAAGTTCATGAGGATATGAGTATTTTCTAGCATGTTAAAGCAATTTCAATGAAACATTGCCATCGTTTAACTCATTAAGGAATGACACTGCATAGAGACATATTAAAAACCCTTTACTTTGAAATGATACCTCCCTAGTACCATTAACTATTCTTGCAATTCCCAGGGTGTAAAAAATACCGCATTCAGGATTATTTATCACACTCAGGGATACTTGGGGTTAATAGACAGACTACTCAATTCTGTCAAGTTGAGATGTTAATTTATGTATTCTGCTCCATGTGTCTCTTACTGAAAGAACAGGATGAATGCCGGCTTAAGGGCTTTCATTGCTTAAGGCTATATGAAAATATCTCTGCCTTATAGCAGGTAATCATTCACATAATAAACAGCCACAAAACACTTCACTCCTCTAAGACATTGATGCCTCAAGCAGCCAGCTGTTCTATCTATACAGTGTTAGCAGAGCCTTTGTACATGTGCAACTATAGCAGGTTGATGAAATAGTAATAAAGACACATAGTATATTCAGTCTGACTCACAGCTTTGAATAATTGCCAAGTGCAGGCCAAGGTTCTCATTTCTTGCATTTTGACTGCATAGCTATTAAAGTGTCTTCATAAGGAAAATGGGTTTTGTTTGAAGTAAAGTATAATCTGTATCCTGAATTTTGATAGCTTGGGTATTGGTAAAGCTTTTTTTTTTTAAAAAGAATATAGTGAACCTTTTATATAGTAATATAATCTTTATATATATATAGTGAACCTTTAATAATAGCATGATCAATAATATAATTATTTAATTGTTTACATATTCTTTGTATGAGAATTAATTGTTTACTAACAAGGGAATTTAAGTATTTTTATGACTTACACAGAGTACTTTAATTAACAAAATATAATTCTGGTAAATAAGATGTATGTAAACATTATTAGTAGATAACTTTTGGTGAAATCAAAACTTAATTGTAAATGAATTCATATGCAATAAAACATGCTCTTATATTCATATTATTTATTTAAAGTGGTAATTCATATTTGTAATTGATTGTGTGGCGCTTTCATCAGGGTTTAAGTACTTTCAAATCATTGTTATGTTTTCATTATTAAAGACCAAGTGTGGAAAATGATTTATTTTTATATAGTATACTAGTATTTAGAATTAGAGTTTGAACTATGAAACAACTGCCTTGAGAAATGTGACAACTTGGGCACTGATGAAATAAATGAGCATGCAAGCGTGGACACAACTCCAACACAAGATGGCCACCCATATCCAACAAAACATAGGAGATAAGTGATTCCATGGTTCAATGAAAATGAAGGCAAAGCATACCAAGATACATGGGACACAATGATAGCAGTGTCAAAAGGAAAGTTTATAGCACTAAGTACTTTTATAAAGAAATTAGAAAGTTGTATTTTAAAATTACATCTGAAATCTCTAGAGGAGAATGAGGAGGGAGAGGAGGAGGTGAAAGAGAAGGAGGAGGAGGAGGAGGAGGAAGAAGAGGAGGAGGAGGAGGAGGAGGAGCAGAAGCAGGAGGAGGAGGAGGAGAGTAGTAGACAGGAAGCCATCAACATCAGGCCTGAAATCAATCCATTACAAACAAAGAAAGCAATAAAAGAATCAACGAAACCAAGGGCTGGCTCTTTGAGAAAAATTGACATGCTAGACCAACCCTTAATATAACAAATCAAAAGACAGAGAAAGATTATTCAAATAAACAAATCAGAAATAAAAAAGAAAACATAAGAACAGACACTGAGGAAATTCAAAGAATCATTTGATCTCATTTTAAAAGCCTATATCCTACAAAGTTGAAAATATCTTAATGAAATGTATGATTTTTCTAGACAGAGACAACTTACCAAATTAAATAAAAATTAGGTAAAATATATAAAAATCCATTAAAGAAATAGAAGAAATAATTTAAAAAGTATCCAAATCTTCCCTCCCCGCAGAGCCTATGGCCAGATGATTTTAGTGTACAATTCTAGCAGACTTTCTCTTATGAACAGGGATGCAAAAATACTAAATAAAATACTTACAAACAGAATTCAGGAACAGGTCAAAAATATCTATTATGATCAAATATGCTTTGCCCCAGGAATGCAGGGATGGTTCAATTAAAAAAAAATTCAACAATGTAATCCACCAGACAGACAATCTAAAAGGAAAAAAAAAATAATCTCATGATGATTTCATTAGATGTTCACAAAAGCCTTTGACAAAAATAACACCACTTAATGTTAAAAATATTAGAGAAATCAGAGATAAAATGTGCATACCTTAATGTTAAAAGTATTAGAGAAGGGGTTGGGGATTTAGCTCAGTGGTAGAGCGCTTGCCTAGCAAGAGCAAGGCCCTGGGTTCAGTCCCCAGCTCTGAAAAAAAAAAGTATTAGAGAAATCAGAGATAAAATGTATATACTTTAACATAATTAAAGCAAAATACAGCAAGCCAATAGCCAAAATCTAACTAAATGGACAGAAACTTAAAGCAATTCCACTAAAATCAGGGCAAAATAATGATGTAAACTTTCTCCCCATCTATTCAGTATAATACTTGGAGTTCTACTCAGAACAGTAAGATAGCTAATAGAGAATAAGGAGATACAAATCAGAAAGGAAGAAGTCAAAATATTGTTATTTGTTGAGGATGTGAGGGTAGATAAAACACCAAAAGTCTACCGCAGAATTCCTACAGCTGATAACTATATTCAGCAAACTGGCTGGATACAAAATTAACTCAAAGAAACCAGTAGCCCTCCTATATACAACTGATATCTGGCTTTGGGGAACTTGACCTGGTCCCCTGGAAGAGCAGCTGGCCTGCTTAACTACTGAGTCAGCTCTTCACCGTCATCTGCAGTCCCTCCAGATCCTGCATCAGTCCTTACACTTGGAAAACTTTTGTCTGCAGGAAATGTTCACACCTTGAAAGTGGCCATGTTATTGGAATGGATCTACTCTGTTCATTCATCCCTTTTTATCTCATAATCAGATCTGCAAGGCTTTCATCACTATGTGTGTAAATAGTGTCTTAGTTAGGGTTTCCATACTATACAGGGATAAGACAAAGGAAACTCTCAGAAAGATGGGATTTAATTGGGGCTAGCTTAAAGGTTCAGTTTCACTCTGCTATCACCATGGCAGGAAGCAAGGCAGCATCTAGGAAGGCATGGCACTGGAAGAGTAGACACTTCTACATCTTACTCCAAAGGCAAATAGGAGAAAATTGGCTCGCCCATGGCTAGGAAGAGTCTCAAATACCACCCCCACAGTGACACACTTTCTTCAAAAAGGGCAGGTCTGGGGTTGGGGATTTAGCACAGTGGAAGAGCGCTTGCCTAGCAAGTGCAAGGCCCTGGGTTCAGTCCCCAGCTCCGAAAAAAAGAAAAAAAAAATAAAAGGTCAGATCTACTTCAAAAAGGCCACATATCTTAATAGTGCCATTCCCTGGGCCAAGCATATACAAACCACCACTTTCCACTCTCTGTCCCGCAGAGGCTTGTGCAAACATGTAAGACTGTGGGGGCCAAACCTAGTCATACATAAGGTAAAATACATTTAGTCCAACTTCAAAAGTCCCAACAATGTTAAAAGTCTAAAGTTAAAAGTTTCTTCTAAGATTCACCCAACCACTTAACTGTAACCACTTATAAAATTGAAATAAATAAAAAAAGCATATCATATAACTTCTCTATCACAAGATATATAATACCATTCCAAAATTCCATTGTGAGAAAATGCTGGCCCAAAACAAGGTCAAAAACCAGCTAGGCAAACTCCAAACTCAGTATCCCCGTGTCTAATGACCAATTCCTTTATGCTTTGTTGACTGCATCACAATTCAATGTGGTTTTCCACAGTTAGCAGCTTTCCTCAGAATATATACCATGGCTGTGACATCTCAAACATCTTTCCCCAAAGGAAACTCAGTGTTACAGCTTCTTGTTCCAATTTCTGGGGTCCACATATGCTCTTCTAAGATGCTCCAACAGGCTTGGGTCACAGCTTTACATCTGTGAGCTCTAGGGTCTGGGTGACTCCACTTCACTCTGCCGCTGTTCTGGGTGACCATTCTATGGTACTAGAATATCCAATACACTGAGAGCTGCTGCTGCAACGAGGCTTTACTGGATACTACAATACTATCTCCTAGGCTCTGTGTGTGTGTGTGTGTGTGTGTGTGTGTGTGTGTGTGTGTGTGTGTGTGTGTGTGTGTGCCAAACCTCAACTTCTTCGCATGACCTCTTCAGTCCTGGGTCTTCAATTATAAACAAGGCTGTACCTTCGCCAGTGGCTTTCCCTGGTCTCTCTCATAATTCCAAGCCTCAGTTGATTTCCATGAACCTCTCATACCTTCAAAACCAGTTTAACCTGGTTGATTCTTACACATTATCAAATCCAGCTGCTGCAAAAAGTACAATCTTTGCTATCTCTGGATCAGTTTCTTTGTGCTCTCAGGGAACAAGTCCAAGATTTTCCTTCTGTAATCCTGGTCTCTCTTTAATCACCAATAATTTCTTAATTCCAGCTAACCATCATCAATTTTCCCAGTATTTTATTTTTTTTTATCCTAAAGCCAGAGCTACATGGCTGAACCTACTGAGTTCTGCTGCTTGCTAGACTTGGAATAAGCCCAACTTTTTCTACTACATTATTATAAGCTTTCTGTTTTCCAACTCCTTCAGTGTTTAAGCTTGGCTGGCCGACATTTTGTATGTAGGTTGAACTTGAAGTCAGAGATCTGCATGGGTCTCCTGAATTCTGGGTTCAAAGGCAGATACCGTCATACTTGGACTTAAGTTTTTCTTTATCTAGAATTTTGTCTGTCCCAGGCTGGCCTTGAATTAAAAGATTTGCTTGTCCCTGTCTCCTGGACTTAAAGATGTATACCACCATGCCTGGGCCAAAACCTTTCATGGCCATTACTCCTCAAGATCAGTATGAAAAGCATGTGTCTTTCAGCCTCATGATCTGGATCACAGGTATGACCTTCATTTCTCAATTGTAGTCACTCTAGATTAATAGTTCAAACAAAAACAATAGCCAAGGGTTAGTGCCTAATATGCTACAACTGTCCCTTGTTCAAACGCAAACACGAAACCGATTAGCTTAGCTGGATGGAATCTTGCTTAGAAGTCACCATTCTTTTAATTGTTTGTCACCTTGAACACAGGATTCATCTCCATTGGACATCCTTTATTACTTGAAGTAAAAACTTTAAAGTTTTCCTTGATAACCTCCCTGTGCTTCATCAAAACTTTCTTTATGAGACTAAATCACAGCACAGAGTCTAAACCAGATTGTTTTTAAACCTCCTTTGTCAAAGCAATTAATTTGATTCTCTGTACCTTAGCCTCAGGCAAACACTTTGGACAAGGGCAAAAAGCAGCCACATTCTTCAAAATATCACTAAACTTACCTCTTGGCCATACACCCAAATTCTTCTGTGAAACCTCTAGACCCAGACGTCTACAGTTCCAATCACTCTAAGCAAGAAAGTCTTTCATATTCCTATTAGGATAGCCCATTAAGCTCTACTTAAAGCATTCTACTGCCTTAGGAGTTCAAAGTCCCCAAATCCAAACAAAAGTATATTCAGGCCTATCACAAAATACCCCATTCCTGGAGCCAACTTCTGTCTAAGTCAGGGTTTCCATTGTCATAAAGAGGCACCATTACCAAGGAAACTCTTTTAAAGTTTATTTGGGGCTACCTTACAGGTCCATTATCATAAAGGCAGGAAGCATGGCAGCATTCAGGTAGTCATGGCAATGGAAGAGCTTAGAATTCTACAACTTATTCCAAAGTCAAAATAAAGAAGACTAGTTTCCATGTGTGTAGGAGGAGGGTCAAAAAGTTCACCCCTACAGTGACACACTTTCCCCTAAAAAGGCCATGCCCAGTCCAATATGGCCACACTTCCTAATAGTGCCAATCCCTGGCCTGAACATTTCAAAAGACCACAGATAGGTATTAATGATTGGGTTGCAAGTATTTTTGAATGGTAATTATTGTAACTATGTCAAAAAAGGACCAAATATGTTAGCTCAATATATTCTTACAGGTAAGATGTTTAAGGTGATATCCCTAAAGCTGTTTATTGTTTGGAGAATCTATTTTCCAACAGGAATGCCTTGTCTGCTGTCAGTGGGAGAGGATGAGCTTAATCCTTTACAGCCTTGAGGAGAAGTAGAAGGGGGAAGGGGTAAAGGATACCATAAGAAGACTATGGCAGACAGCAGTCGTTGGGATGTAAATAAATAAATTAGTTGATTAACTGAAAGAATAAAAAAAGATGTTTTTATTTGAGTTTGTTTGCACTGACTTTTTAACAAATATATCCACAATTTCAAGGGTTTTCTGATGTCTTCTTTTATCCAGTCTTCTGCTTGGAATGGATCTAGAATGAAGTGGGGAAAGGTGGCTTGAAAGGAGTCTCAAGAGAGAAAACTGTTGTGAAAATGTGTTTTATGAGAGGAGAATCTATTTTCAACATAAAAGGAAAATATAACCCATGTTTATAATTTTTTACTTTGAATAATAAATCTTTATTAAAAATATAAAATAAAATTGAATCTATTGTCATTTTTTCCTTTGGAGACTTAGGACATGACTCAAAATTTGTTGGTTATATTTTTTTTAAGGAGTCAATATTTATTGACTGTGGAAAGCATCTAAAAGATTGTATTCCGTTCTCTGTTTCAATGTACTGGTCAATGAATTTTAAAAACACTTTCCCTGATAGTTTCAAACAAATATTTCTAATGTTTGCAAGTGTATAATAATAACCATTAGAAACATCAACCACTTAATAATTAGTATGTAATGACAACCTATTTCATAGAAGATTATTTATATGGTCTCATTTCATCAACTTGATCACACAAAGATTAAGTTGTCTTTATTCCAGGTAAGAAAAAATGTCTTACACTTCACCTTCTTAGGGAACAAACAAAGATGGTGACAATTAAAGGTTTCAGGATGCATCTACTGCAGTCCAGGTTGTGCTCATATCAATCTGTGTCTTAATTGTTCAATGTCCTATTTCTTATACTTTTAGCAATGAGTTTTCAATCACATATTTCTTTTAAATATGTGGTTATCAATCTCACTGTAAGTCAACTCTCTCTGCAATTTGAAGTAATTCACTTAAATAGGCTTTGCTTTTATTTAAATCAACATAGGGAGGAAACTCATGTTTTTTTATGATGTTCATGCAACTATGAGTAGAGCAACCACTTGTAGAGTTGATGGGAGCCAAATGATCACTTCTGAGGCTCAAACCCTGACCCAGGATATGGTCTCATGTGTGGGAGGAGACAGCGGGCTTGAAATACTTCCTAGTAGGAGGATGATCCACTACAATGAAAGGCCGTAGGACAGGGACATTCAGTCAGAAGAACACTATTGAGTGGCTCAGAGAGACTGTTTTCTCAAGTTCCAATTGTTATGCTGTCCCCAGTACTTAGTGAAGCAGTGGGGATTGTTTTTTAAAGTTTATTCTTGAGGTGAACCCAGAATCTTATGTCCATGTCTACCATTACCCTCCTTTCTACATCCTTGTTCTATTCACAGTTACCCTGCTCATGGCAGTGGAGTATACTATTCATAATACTACAAAATAAAGAGGGGAATCCAGTGACAAGTTTCATAAGGCTTCATTTCACTAGTATGTTTCTAAAAGTCACAAAAATATTAGTAAAGAGTTGTACTCATTTGAGCAATACCTTTAAAAACTATAAGGATATTTTTTCCTATTTCAATGACTCAATATTATCCTTATAGTTAATTTTGAAAACTACTTATTTAAGGATAGATGAATTACAAAATTTTAATAGTACTGGTATTTCTCCTACTGTATGTTTGCTCCACTGCACAGCCACAAAGAAAATATCTTTAGAGCAGACCCCTCTATAAAGCTTAAAAGCTGAGAATGGCTATTCTTATAAAAAGATGTATCAACATTTATTCATCGACACTAGTTGTGTTTAATTGCATATATTTAATGATTAATTTACCCTAATGTTGCTGTCGTTGACTTTTTCAAAATAAGATGTTCCTTTCCTCTTTTCCCCATTCTTAATCTTGCAAGATAGAACAGAATTACTGGAGAACTTTAAATTCAATTGTTCCACTACATCAAGGTATCAGGCTTCTTCATATTTATGAATGGTGTTAGCAACTACTATTTGGATGTTAGCTTGTCATTAATTTCTTACTCTTTCTAGAATGTTGAAGACAGATTCATTCTGACTTTTTTACATGCACATATTAAAATTACACATTAAATTAAAATGCACACATTATCTATTTCCATATATAATTTTCTGATGTTTGTAACTCCATCCTGTAATTCCATCATCCTTTCTTTTTTTTATTTATAAATTCCTTCTCTGACAGTTTAACCCTGATAGCTACTACTACCTACCAGACTCATTTATTTATTCAACTCTGAAACATCCGCTAAGTTCAGGCTTTAAATTGTAAATTTTAAAGAGGTAAAGTTCTTCAAATAAAATATGAAATACTTAAGTTTTTTTATACATGATTTTCCCTGATCTGCTCAAAGTAAAACTTTACAATCAGTTAGCATGTTCTATTTGTTTTTGTATCATATGATTATAATATACTACTTAGTTTTATTTTTCATAAGTATCTTAAAATTCTGCTGAACTTATTTATTTAAAAATATTTCTAAATAGTTATATAAAATCTCTTGAATACATAATTATACTTGCTTTTCAGAACTATATTCAAACATCTGCCCTCAGAAGACCATATTTATTATTCAAAAATATAATGTATGCAAAAGTCCTCTCATATAACCACTGTCAGCCTATAGAAGCAGAAAAAAGTTGTCTAAGCAAATGCCCAGGGGCAAGATAATTATGTTTAATATGTATTTATTTCTGTACCAGAAAGTCATGGATTTAGTTTCCTGGATACATATTGAGAACATCTTTTTACATAATATGTATTATATATACATGGCTGAAATATATACTCATTCAAATTATTATAATGAAGTAGACTAGCAGTTTGAACATGAAAATACATATAAACAGGTCAATAATTAAATAACTGATAAACAATAAATATATCTGTTTATGTTATTTAAGTAAAATATATTGAGGTAGAAAGTTTATTAGGCATTTGGATATCAGAATGTATAAGTTTTTTAAATCTAATGTCAAATTTAAGAACATATAATTGAGGAAAAGAATTAATGTTGTTGCCTTGGAAAGTCACATTTTTTATTGGATTTTTTAATTTACATTTCCAATGTTATCTCCTTTTCCAGTGTCCAGTTCATGAGCCTCCTATCCCTTCCCTCATCTGCCTTCTACCATGAGGGTGTTCCCCTACCCAACTACTACTATGCTATGCAGTATACTGACTACAAATATGGAAATAATTTCAGGTCTGTAACTATGCAATGTTAGTGGGCTTCGAAGTTAAGGAAAGATGTGGTCCTCCAACTTCAGCAGTCTGAGTAGAGCTCACTGACCTAGTCTATAAAACCAGCGATAAAGCATGAAACTGCACCACTCGGGAGTCGTAGCCTTGGAAGACCTTGCACGGTTCTTCTCCTCTGATGCCTATGCCACCTTTGTGAGAGGAGCTCTCCAAGCCTTACTGCTGTTCCATTGGCCTGACCTCTCAGAAACTGCACAGGGAGCAGACATAAGCTCACACCTCCATGATGAGCCAGCACCTGTCAGACCACAGATTGACGCCCAGCAGCCAAGCTGTTCATTCCAGCTCAGTTGTGTTTCTCCAAAATATACACATGATAAAGAAAAGTATAACGTGAAGAAAATGAGGCTTTCAACCGACCTGTCAGTTAAGGAAAAGTTTGTACAGATGCCTTAGCTAAGTAATCTTTTATTGTAACACCCAGTTGTTTTCAGAAATGAAACATGCAAGGTTAGTTGGGACAATCTTACAATTGTAAATCAGTTGTACCTCTGGATAGTTGAGAAGATACTGCACGAATAGTCTAGCTTTAAGGAGTCTTTAGGTAACTGCCTGTATGTGGATTAAAAACATTTTAAAGAAAAAGTGTATGGGGTAGTTTCTCTATGTATCATCCAGTTTGCATAGCCCACTTGCTCTCAAGCCTTGGGGCTCTGGAATTATTAGGCGCCTCTCACGTATTTGCTGCTGGTGTTCTCTGTACGGTACTGGGCTAGGAAGGTTCTGCTGTCACCTCAGCAACTAAGAATCATTTCACAGGTGATTTCTACATAACTTTTCCTTGGTAACATTCATTTTAAAACGCATTAATAGTCCAGGTATAGGCAGAACTACATCTCTCAATACTGAAATGAGAGGATCTATCTTAGGCCTAGGAATTACACACACACACACACACACACACACACACGATTTATTAATTAATATATTTATTTATTAATATATATATTTCTTTGGCCCAAGGCATATAAGCCTGTGTGTATGTGTATGTATATGTACAGATACAATACATTTAATCATTAACAAACTGAGATCATGTCTATTATGATTTTTGATGTTCTGAAACATGGCAAATAAAATAAGGTTTCAAACTTAATATTTCAAAATACAAGCTGTGAATAGTTTAGAATTATTCATTCAGGAGTACAGTTCATATATGGTAGCCCTGTTCAATATTTTTCTTCTCTGTTAACTGACTGTTATGGTTCATATATCTTTCCTGCAGTTTGTTTTAAGATTATGTCTGTATGCTATAAAATTCTTTATATATATCACTTTTATGAAATATTATTTAAAACTTCAATAAAATAAACAATTTTCACAGAGTATCCTCATGTTCTCTAGAGGAAGAAAGGGAATATTAAACTAAAGCCAGCAAGTGAAATTTTAATTATTTAAAAATTTATATATTCTCCAAGTCTCAGTTTAGGCATGGTATTTATAATAACCCAGAGATAGAACAATGATTCTTTTTTATTTTTAAATATAATTTGCTGAAGCGTAAAGAATATCAAACATTTAAGTATTATAGTATGAGGTTTGTGAAAATTTTAGCAAAGATAAAATACTCCTTTATATAGAACAAGTATAACTTAGATGCTGAAAAATCTAAGTGTAGAAAATCATTCTAGCAAAATTCAAGAAACATGTAAGAAATTAAATTAAATATTTGAAAATACATTATGAACTTCAAGTTTTCATTTAAATTGAATGAGTTTTTACTTTTTTGAAATAAATTAACAATAAAATTAATTAAACCTGAAAATAATATATTTTTAATGAAAGGTGTTACTTGTTTTAAGGGTAGAAGTTAAATATATTCATCAGGAAAATATAGTACTTTGAAATCCTAAAGGAAAATATTTGTTTCTGGAATGAATATTATAAATTCATTCTTACCCGTTATTCCTACACTAAAAATAATTAAAAAGAGTTGCTTACAGTTATATTATACTATAAATATGACTAAATTGAACTAGTGTATTAGGCATACAAATATTATTCCAAAGAATCAAAATACTACTACTGACCCTAATAAAACATAACATTAATGGGAATGGAGACTTTTGGTATTATTAGTGTAAGATAATGCTTTTCTGGGTTTGATGATGGTTTTCTGGTTTAACAGTCACATAATATTATAATAGATGAAAGAGTAAAGCAACAGAACAGATTAAAATCAGGGTTGTGACAGGGGCAACAGGGCCAAGCATAAGTAAGATGAGAAACTGGCATAAACTGTTTTTTTTTACAGGAATATTCTTTAAATCCAGTAAGAGTGGTTTCAAAGTCTAGAGCATTGAATACTATGCATGTGTCTTACTTAGCATTTATATTCTTTTGATAACACACCATGTCCATAAGTAAACATAAAGAGAAAGTGTGTCCCCACCCCACCCACCAACCAGACCTCTAAAGTCCCTGGGCCCTCAAGTCTCTTGAGGGTTAGGTGCATCTTCTCTGACTGAACCCAGATCCAGTAGTCCTCTGCTGTATTTGTGTTGGGGACCTCATATCAGCTGGTGTATGCTGCCTGGTTGGTGATCCAGTGTCTGAGAGATCTAGGGGGTGCAGGTTAATTAAGAATGCTGATCCTCTTACAGGCTTGCCCTCTCCTCAGCTTCCTCCAGCTTTTTCCTCATTAAACCACAGGGGTCAGCAGCTTCTGTTCATTGGTTGGGTGCAATATCTATATCTAACTCTTTCAGCTGCTTGTTGGGTCTTTGGGAGGGCAGTCATGATAGGGCTTTTTTTTATGAGTACTCCATAGCCTTACAAAAGGTTTTAGGTCTTGGAATCTCCGCTTGAGCTGAATCCCCATTTGGGCCTTTCATTGGAACTTATTTTCCTCAGACTCTTCTTTATTTCTATCTGTGCACTTCGGGATATCAATTGAGGAATGGGGTTGCTATCATCCCACAATCAAGATTCCTGTCTTAAGGAAGATCAGGGTAGATCACTTTAAAAAAAACACCTCTAAATTCACAAGACCTTAGTTAAAGTCATAGGTTCAATAAAACATTGGAGAATAGGAGGCAAAGTTTAGAACAGAGGCAAAAGGAACACCCATGCAGAGCCTGCCCCACATGTGGCCCATACATAACAGCAACCCAATTAGATAAAATGGATGAAGCAAAGAAGTGCAGGCCGACAGAAACCGGATGTAGATCTCTCCTGAGAGACACAGCCAGAATACAGCAAATACATAGGCGAATGCCAGCAGCAAACCACTGAACTGAGAACAGGACCCCCGTTGAAGGAATCAGAGAAAGGACTGGAAGAGCTTGAAGGGGCTCGAGACCCCATATGAACGACAATGCCAAGCAACCAGAGCTTCCAGGGACTAAGCCACTACCTAAAGACTATACATGGACTGACCCTGGACTCTGACCTCATAGGTAGCAATGAATAGCCTAGTAAGAACACCAGTGGAAGGGGAAGCCCTTGGTCCTGCAAGACTGAACCCCCAGTGAACGGATTTTGGGGGAGGGCGGTAATGGGGGGAGGATGGGGAGGGGAACACCCATATAGAAGGGGAGGGGGAGGGACTAGGGGGTTGTTGGCCTGGAAACCAGGAAGGGTAATAACAATCGAAATGTAAATAAGAGTTTCTCAAGTTACTCCATGTAGCAGAGAAATTAGTTTATTAGTTATGAGACAATAAAAAGTGAACAATATCAGTTTAGAACAATTGTATATTTGTCAATATATTAAAAATTGTAATGCCTAATTTGTGGGGCACATGGTATTATAATTCTCATTTTTTTCAGATTAAAAAAGAAACAGCTTTGAGTTCTTATATATTTTGGATATTAGCTCTCTATCAGATGTAGAGTTAGTCAATACTTTTCCCAACCTGTGAGTGGATGATTTGTCCTATTGGCTATGTTGTTTGACTTACAGAAGCCTTCCAGTTTCATTTATCAATTCTTCTTTTTTAATTTATTTTTATTGGATATTTTTATTATTTGCATTTAAAATGTTATCCCCTTTCCTGGTCTCCGGTCTATAAATCCCCTATCCCAACCCCTTCTCCCTTCTTCTGTGAGGGTGCTCTCCTACCCATCCACCCACCTCTTCCCACCTCCCCATCCTGAGATCCCTTAAACTGTGGAGTCGAGCCTTGGCAGGACCAAGGGCTTTTCCTCCCATTAGTGCCCTCCAAAGCCATCCTCTGTCTGTCCATGTGTATTCTTTGGATGGTGGTTTAAGCCCTAGGAGTTCTGGTTAGTTGTTCTTCCTATGGGGTTGCAAGCTCTTTCAGCTCCTTTTATCCTTTCTCTAACTTCTCTAATGGGGACCCCGTTCTCAGTTCAATGACTGGCTATAAGCATCTGCCTCTGTATTTGTCAAGCTCTGGCAGAGCCTCTTAGGAGACAGTTAGAGCAGGATCCTGTCAGCATGCAGTTCTTGGCATCAGCAATATTGTCTGGGTTTGGTGGCTGTATGTATATGGACTGGATCCCTAGGTGGGGCAGTCTCTGGGTGGCCATTCCTTCACTCTCTCCTCCAAACTTTGTCTCTGTATCTTCTATGAATATTTTTGTTCCCTCTTCTAAAAAGGCTGAAACATCTGTACTTTGGTCGTCCTTCTTCTTGAGCTTCATGTAATCTGTGGATTGTATCTTGGGCAATCCGAGCTTTTGGGCTAATATCCACTTATCAGTGAGTACATACCACTATGTTTTTTTTTTTTTTTTTTTTTTTTTTTTTTTTTGTGATTGGGTTGATCTTTGAGCTTGAGTCATTGGAATTTCTGTTTAGAAAATTTTTCCTTGCTCCCAATGAGTTTAAGGCTTTTTCCTACTTTAGATTCAATCTATCCAATATAAAGTTGAGGTCCTCAAGAAGCTAACCACCAAGAAAACAAATAGGGCAACCAAAAAATGTGGTATAGCATTAAACAGAGAAATCACAACAGAAAACTCTCAAATGGCTGAGAAGCACTGAAATGTTCAAAGTCCTTAGTAGTCAGGGAAATGCTAATTAAAATGACACTGAGATTCCTCTTTCCACAACCAGAATGGCAAAGATCAAAACCTCAGGTGACAACACATGTTGGCAAGGATGTGGAGAAAGAGGAACACTCCTCCATTGTTTTGCAATTGAAAACTGGTGTAACCAATCTGGAAATCAATCTGGAGGTTCCTCAGAAAATTGGAAATAAATTATCTACCTAAAGTCCTGTCTATACCACTCCCAGGCATATACCCAAAAGATGTCCCACCATGCCACAGGGGCACATGATCCACTATGTTCACAGTGGCCTTATTTGTGATAGTCAGAAGCTGGAAATAACCCAGATGTCCCACAAAGGAAGAATGGATACTGAAAATGTGGTTCATTTACACAATGGAATACTATTCAAATATTAAGAATGAGAACATCATGAGTTTTGCAGGCAAAAAAATAGAACTAGAAAATACCATGCTGAGTGAGGTAACTCAGACCCAAAAGGACATGCATGGTATATACTCTGTAATAAGTGGGTATTAGCCAAAATAATTACAGAATACCTAGGATACAATCCTCCATACTCAAGAAGTTTAACCAGTTGAAGAGGCCAGGTGAGGACACCTCAATCACACTTGGGAGGAAGAAAAACCAATCATAGGAACAGGGATAGGGGGTAGGGACTTGGGGGTGTGAAATGGGATAGGGAGGGCAAGAGGGGAACATGATGAGCTATTGGGTGGGGAAAAAGGACTAAAAATCTGAGGGACAGCAGAAAGACTAGAAAGAGGCATCCTAGGGAGGTAGGAGGTAGGAGCATCCTCTAAAATGTACCAGATACATGCAAGGTGAGAGATTCTCAGGACTCATGGGAAGAAACCTCAGATGAAATGCCCTGTGGTGGGGAGAGGAAACTTACAGAGCCCACCTCAATTAGAAAGACGGAGCATCAAGTGGAGGGATGTAGTTGCATTACCACAGTCAAAACTCTGACCCAGATTTGTGCCTCTCTGAAATAACTGCAAGGACAAAAATGAAGAAGAGCCTGAAGGAAAGGAGGTCCAGAGACAGGCCCAAACTGGATCCAGCTCAAGGGGCGGCCCCAAGGCTGACACCATTGCTGAAGCTATGGAGTGCTCACAAAGGGACCTATCATGGCTGCCCAACAAGTAGTTGAAAGAATCAGATGGAGATATTTAACCCAGTGAATGAACAGGAACTGGTGCTCTCTGTCGTTTACTTAGGGAAAAGCTGGAAAAAGCTGAAGAGGATGGTGACTCTATAGGAAGATCACCATCAATTAACCTGGACCCTAGAGATCTCTCAGGTACTGAGCAACCAACCAGGCAGCGTGCACTGGCTGATATGATGCCCCCAACACATACACAGCAGAGGACTGTCTGGTCTGGACTCAGTCAGAGAAGAAGCGCCTAACCCTCTTGAGAGTTGAGACCCCAAGGAGTGGGGAGCTCTTGGGGAGTGGTAGGTGTTTGGGGACATCCTCTTGAATTCCAGAGTAGGAGGTATTAGATGTGGAATAGGGAGAATGTGGACCTGGAGTGGGAAAAATTCTGTACTGTAACAAAGTATTAAAGAATTAAAATCACAGACAAATGTGTTTTGGAATATGTACTAATATTTCTAAACGTAAACAGCAATCCTTGACAAGCAATTTATGGACATTTGGATCTTTTCAGCTTCTAGGTAAGGGGATAGCGAGCCGGGCAAGAATGTGGTGGGGACTGGTCACATGGAGGCTACAGACAGGAAACAGCATAATGACTGAGGAGTGTCAGCTTACCTTCTGCACTTCATTCTGTCGCAGGCCTTAGTAGAATGGTACCAATAACACTTAGTACCATTTTCCCTCCTCAAGTAATCCGATGCAGATAATCCCTCAGAGGCCTGTTCAGAGACTTATATTCTATGTTACGTAGATCCTGTTAAACCAACAGTCAATATTAAACATGCATCATGCTTAAATAACTTACTTGCCTTTTTGTTGATTGTAAATTGCAATTCTTGCATTCGAGTCTAAGACATAAGATTGAGTTATGACATATGTAACCAGTCCAATATATTTTCTCTCCTATGTGGAAATAATTGTTGATTCATTCCTTCTCTGAAAAATGTTTCAATTCTGATTCATGCAAATAATACTATTATCAAATAATAAAATTACCATGTTTTATTGTTCCCTATTAAACAAGAGAACAAATACTTTAAGATTAGAATTATAGAGTTAGGAGATATTTTCTATTCTTCCAAAATACAACACCAAAACTATTTTTATAGGAAACTAATAATTATTTAATTAATTGTGTATTATTTGTACAATATTACAAAATATAAAAGGTATTACTCTCCTTACTTTTACTGCGATCAAACACCTCTGCCAAGAACACTTCCTAAAATAACATTTTTTTTTGTGCCACAGGTCCAGTCAGCTACATATAGAAAAATAGAAAGTTAAAGAATAGCTAATATACTTAAACAACTTATACATTTAATATAGAAACTATTTAGTGTTACTAAAACTATAATAATTAAAGTAATTAATGTCTTTGTTATATCAGTGTGTTTATTTCACCCATCATCTAGTACAAAGCTTGTTTCATCAAGTTTATGAACCTTATCTCCATTTTTCCTAATGATTGTAGGCATTTTGGAGAGATTATTTCCAATTCTGGATATTATAGAATTGTTGTATTGACATGAAACAAGGAAAACCCACAGAGTGGCAAAGCTAATGACACCTGAAACATCTATTGACATCTGCTGTATTTTACTTCCATCAAGATATAGCTTGATCTCGTGTTAAAGCTCTATAGTATGTAAGTGATTCAGGTTTTTCACTTGCTTATATTTTTAAACTAAAGTTGTTATATTTGCTTATCACTGATGCTTAGGAAATTATGATGCCTGGTGCCAAAGGAATCATACTAATAGTGAAATAATTGAATGTGGACAATGCATGTTAATGAGACTAACACCAATCCTATAGATATGAAGTCTCTCATGGCGCGGGCTGCAAACCCTTGCACACTGGCTCGGGTGTCCTTCCCTCACAGACCTCATGTGGACCACACTGCACGACAGGGGCAAATGTCCGCGGTCAGAAAAATCTTCCAACTACATATATGTTTTTGCATAAACTTTCGTACTATACCTGATTCTAAATGTTTCTCTAAAAACCAAAAGATAGCCCATAAATCGTATTTTTCCACTTGGTGCCAAGTGGCTTTACAGTGGCAGCACAGCCCGCTACAGCTCTTTGCTTGTTCTTTGCCGTTACTTTCAGTGTGTGCTTGCCATGTCTACCCTGTGATGCTTTTGTATAGCTTGTGTTTTCCCTTCTTCCCCACCCCTTTCTAATATTTGTCTTGCTTTTGTTTGGGGCTATGCACTTCTCAGTCCTTTCATCCCCTCTCATTTTCTTTCTCTCTATTATCCCATTTTGTATTCTGTGGCCCAAACAGCCTATTTTGGATTATTTCATAAAATTCTTCATTTGTAAGTTACATCAGATTTGTCACTGTTTTAACAATGTAACTAAGGTTAAATCATTGTTTTTGATACGAGCACATTCCACCCTGTGTAGAATGAATAATAGTGGCTTCATGTTTCTTTCTTGTAATTTCCCCCTTTATATTAAATTTCAGATTAACCTTTGTTCTCAAGTGGTTTCTCGAAGATCTTTCTCTGATACTAAGGCTACTATCACTCAAACTGTGTGAGGAAATAAAAGCAACCACGAGATTGTCTTGATACTTTAAGATTCTGGAGGGAAATTAAATTTCTCCTTGATATTCTTCATTACTGATTGCAGACAATGGAGCTGTAGCTTGCTGAAAAGACGGATGTTTCTCTTTTTAAAATGTCCTTATAAAACATTCTTATAAGTTATGCTTTGATTTCACAGATGTTTATTATTTTAAAAATTTGGGCTTTCAATTAAAAAAATGTTTATAAACTAGGGAAAGAAGAAGAAAGTCTGCTTTAAGCAAGTAACTGCTGTGCTTCCCGATGCACAGAAATGTTTCTCAATAATTACTGAAACTGAAAGATGCTGTTTGTACACCACGGAATGTTTCATATTAGATTACCTTGCTTTATCCCACTCTCCTTTTACAGAGCTCGTTGCCCATTTTCACTTTTATGGCTCTGGGCACCATGCCCAGTTTGGATTAATGCTTGTTTATTATAATTTATTTATCCAGGATAGTGGTTTAGCTGGGTGCCTTAGAAATTATTATAATTAAGTAGCAGAGAATATAGTTCTTAAACATTTAAGTGCATTAGACCATCAAAATATTTTTCCACAAAATTTGAATAATGAATTTATGTAAAAAGCATTTATAATTTTGTTACCTGGTAACTACTTTGTCTTTAAGCCTATTTTGAGTGGTTCATGTCTAAATTGACTTAACATCTCTTCTTTTTGCTCATGGGATTCCATTAATTCTCTTCTTAAAATAATATTAAACTTAAAATGAATTAATCTGAGGAAGTCATGCCATGGGTTCTTGGGTGCAATGTCCAGGTTAGGTCCGGAAATTGCTGTTTCTCAATGCTTTTCTCCTACCTCTTGCCCTTTTATTCTTTATGCAATCTTTTCTACAATGTCTCCTGATCCTTGTATGGGGTAACACAGATGAATGCAGTGTTTAGAGCCAAGAATGTTTCACTCATGTACTCTCAGCAGATTGATTGGCAAATGCTATTTCATCCTTGTATAATTCATTTATAAGTATCTATTTGCTTTTATGTATATCTAAGTCATATCCCTTAGAGGGGTATGTTGGTTTCTATTATTTATTTACTTCCTATTTCATCAACCTATTTTCTTTTGGATTCTCTTTTCGGGTCACGGACTACTTTATTACACCAATATTTGAGCAGTATTTGTTTGTGATCTTCCTCTATGTTTCATTTGAAAAACCTAGATAAATGGATATTTCTCTTTTTGACAAGTTCATGTTGTCATTTCTAGTTGTATGATTTATTTAAAAATCTTAAAATAGTGATTTTTCCCTTTTATTTCAAACTTTAAGGTTATAGATTGAAGTGTTATGTCAGTTGAAATCTTTTGAAGTTTTTGCTGTCATTTGCTTTTGATCTTGAAAATTATATAATTTACACTTCTTACTTGGAGGTCACAATAGTTTAATATGAAGGCACAGATTTACCTTTTCTTATTCTACTTTGAAATTAGGGGTAAAAGCTAAGGAACGCTTTCAACGGGACAATACAATTTACTAATAAAACATTCTTATTTACAAGTATGTGCATTTATTCTCATAAAAATCTTTTGCTCTCTTTTACCCCTTTCTTTATCTTTTAAGCTACATTTCCTTAAAATCATCCTATCAGGACAACTCTTCATTAAATATTTTAACAATTGACAACTGGTACCATCTTAGAAGGCCCTCACGAAGGGAAAAGAATATAAAAGTCTTTGAGATTTGCCAGCTGCATTGGTGAGATCAGAAGTTATCTTTTTTGTTAAGTTTCAGTAGCGAGCACTATCCCATATTATCAAATTATCAGTGAGGAATTACAGTGATGCCCCTGCACTCCCCATAAGTTACACTCAAGAGCAATTCTCCTTCATGACTCTTCTCTTTAGTTATTTTCATGCAATTCATTTATATTAATATTAAACGTCTGTTATTTTTTGAATATAGGTAGAGTTAGAAACATGATATCATCCCATTGACATGATGGAAAGTCACTCCAGATCACTACAAATTTGATAGTTTAAGAATGACTATTGCAAATGGAATACATAAATATTCCGAGCATGGTAAAATGTTAAAATGTGCACTAAAGCTCTCCTTTAAACAAATTTCTATTCAATAATGTGTGTGTTCTTGTATGGCATTCACAGATGTATTAAGGTTACAGCTTGAAAGTAGGTGAGCAGTGAATACAGATGTTTAATTAGGTGCACAATATTACATTATTCTCTTCCTGCTTCCTAGTATTTGAAAGTGGACATTCTGATTTTAGAAAACAAAATCTCTGTATCTTCATATTGTTTCCATTTGTAAGTTTACTCACATTATTCTTAGAGTAAAATGACAAAAATATTTCACTTGACCTGTAAAATGTGTACTGTAGAATCCATTGTATACCACAAAGAGAAATCTAATTGATTTCATGATAGATATGTTTCTGCATTATTTGAAATCAAATTTTAAGTTCAGTATAAAATATTAGCCATTTAATGAAAATACATTAAATTAGGGTCAATTGTGATAGGTAGATCACTATGCAAAGTTTGGGAATTTCAAATTATGTCATTGAAAATATTAATAAATTTCATAACCGAACAGGTCAGTTTTTAAAGAGCCAAGCATTTTATAGCTTATTTTATACATACGTTAAATCATTAATTTATATTATGTCAACCAAGCTGTTAATTTAAATTAAAATAGATAATTTGAGTATCTCCATAAACATCCTAACTAAAAATAATATTCACTTAGGAAGCTGTATTCTATGGACCATCTTGAAAATAGGGAAATATTGTGAGGATATGAAATATTCAAGTGTTATTGTAATATTGGAAATATGAATCATTCATCTATCTAAATTATCTAAAAGATAATTTTTTATAATTTTAAGAATTGATTAGCTTGATCACAACTACACCTTACAATTTATGATATGTACTTCACTATCACATAATTGGTTATTTCAATAGTGTTATTTGAGGACAAAATTTTGTAAACAAAAATTATTGAGATTACCATTATAGTAAATTAATACTGTTATCTTCATAAATATAGGAAGACAAAAGAAATTCAAACTTTATAGTGCATACAATTTTGTTTTAAGTTTGAATTAACTTAGAGTAAAATTGAAATATTATTGTAGTCATGTAGCATTATGAAAAGAAATAAACATGACTAAAATATTTATGAACTGTAAGATAAAAAGTAAGTAACTGATGGATATATTAATGGCAATAGAATATAGAACTGATCCAAAAACTTAAAATATAGATAACCTACTAATTAAATTATAGCAGAAAATATAAAATGAGAAATATATGACACATCTTTAAGACATGCAAATTTACTTTACCAGAACACACACTTTCATTTAAAGTAAGACAAAATACTCAACATTATGAATTTGTACTTATGTGTTATAAAATATAGGGGGAAGGGGACTATAATAAAGAACTATTTGGCAAACTATGCATAATAGCCAAATTACTAATGCTTCCACAAAACACTATGGCCAAAAAGCAAGTAGCGGATGAAAGTCTTTATTTGGCTTACACTCCCATCATTGGAGGAAATGAGGATAGAAACTCAAGCAGGGCTGGAACCTGGAGGCAGGAGCTGATGCAGAGGGCATTGATGGGTTCTTCTTATTGCCTTGCTTCCTTTGTTTTACTCAGGCTACTTCCTTAGAGAAGCTAGAACTACCAGGCCATTGATGGCACCACCCACCATGGCCTGGTTCTTCTATTGATCACTAACTGAGAACAAGTTTGAAAGCTGGATCTCTTGGACTCACTTCCTTAACTGAGGCTCCTTACTCTCTGATGATTCTACCTTGTGTCAAGTTGACACACAAAATCAGGTAGCAAAAGTGACCCCTTGTCAACTTGAAGCACAAAAACATCACTGTTAAGTGCCAACCAGTCCTTTCTTATACATCCCTAAGATCTCTCATTAAAAAACAGATAACATTTCGTTAAGTCCCACAGTCTTTACAAGTTAAATTTTCATTCCCTTTAAAATATCAAATCCTTAAAATCAAAAGTAATTTAAAACTAAAGGCCTTTAAACTACGGGATTTAGTATGGAATTCCAGGGTACAGTCACAAGCAAATCCAATTAACAGTACAATGTCTGGGATTCACTCATGATCTTATGGACTTGTCTAAAGGGCTTGGGGATTTCTTTAGCTCTGGCCTCTGTAGCACACACCCAACTTGACTTCTAGGCTCTGGGTGGCTCCACTTCACTGCCAATGCTGTTCTTGGTAGTCATCCCATGGTACTGCTATCTCCAGAACTGCTGGGGTCTTCTGCTGCAACTGGGCTGCATTTCCACCAGTAGTCTTTCATAGACTCTCCTAATGGGGCCAAGCCTCAACTTCTCTGTATGATCAACTCATTCCTGAGCCTTTGACCTCAGCTTGAGGCTTCACCTTCACCAATGGATTCCTCTTGGCTCCTCATAATTCCAATATTCAGCTGCTCTCCATGACTCCTTTAGCATTCAAAACCAGTACTACCTGGGTGACTTAAAATACCAAGTCTGGCTGTCAGCGTGAGGTACAACCTTGGTTGCTGCTGAACAGAACTTCCTGTGCTCTCAGAAAATACTTCCCAGATTTTACCTCAGTTGTGCTGGTTTCTTTTTTAAAAAGTATTATTGTTGTTATTTTTAATTCTTTAATGCCTTTTTCCAGTCCCGACTTCATCCCACCCCCTGGTCTACCCCCCACCCCCATGGTGCCCCAATCCGTAACTTCTTGCCCCCTCCCGTCTCCAAAAGGATATCCCCATTCCCCAGCCCCTACCCATCACAACTTCCTACTCCCTGGAACCTCCAGTCACTTGAGGGTTAGGTGTATCTACTCTCATTGAAGCCAGACCAGGCAGTCCTCTGCTCTGTATGGGTCCAGGCCTCATATCAACTAGTGTATACTGCATGGCTGGTGACTTAGTGTCTGGGAGATCTCGGGAAAAGATCAGTTGAGATTACTGGTCTCCATCCTCCTCACTTTCTTCCAGCTTTCTGCCAATTCAATCACAGAGGTCCAAGCTTCTGTCCATTGTTTGGATGCTAGTATCTTCATCGGACAATTTCAGCTACTTGCTGGGCCTCTCAGAGGGCAGCCATCCCAGGTTCCTGTCTGGAAACACCACAGCATCAGTAAAAGTGTCAGGGCCCCAGGCCTCTCTTTGAGCTGGATCCCAAGTTGGACCTGCCATTAAACCTCCTTTCTCTCATGCTCTTTTCCATTTTTGTCCCTGCATTTCCTTCAGACAGGAACAATTCTGGGTCAGAGCTTTTGAATGTGGGATGGCAATCCCATTCCTCTACTTGATGTCCTGTCCCTACAAGTTCCCCCTCCCCACTGTAGAGCACTTTATCCAAGTCTCTCCCTTTGAGTCCTGAGAGTCTCTCACCTCCCAGGTCTCCAGTACATACTAAAGGGTCCCCTACCTCCTACCTCCTGAGGTTGCATATTTTCATTCTATCTGATGGTTCACAGGTCTTCAGTCTTGTTCCCCTCCTAATACCTGATCGTGTTCTCCCCTTTCCCTCCCTGTCACGTCTCCTACCTGGGTCAATCCCTCCCTCTGTTCTGTGGGACTGTTTTCTTCTCCTTCCCAAGTGGGGATTGAGGCGTCCTCATTTGGGTTCTTCGGCTTGTTAAACTTCTTGAGTCCTGTAGGTGCGTCCTGAGTATTCTGTATGTTTTTGGCTAATATCCACTTGTTGGTGAGCACATACCATGCAAGTCCTTTTGGGTCTTAGTTACCTCACTATAGATGACATTTTCTAGTTCCATCCATTTACCTGAAAAATTCAGGATGCCTTTGTTCTTATTAGCTGAATAGTATTTCACTGTGGAAATGAACCACGTTTTCTGTATCCATTCTTCTGTTGTGGGACATCTGGGTTGTTTCCAGCTCCTGGCTATCACAAATAATGCCGCTATGAACATAGTGGAACATGTGCCCCTGTGGCATGGTGGGACATCTTTTCAGTATACTTCCAAGAGTAGTATATCTGGGTCTTTAGGTAGGTCTATTTCCAATTTTCTGAGGAACCTCCAAATCGATTTCCAGAGTGGTTGTACCAGTATACAATCCCACCAGCAATGGAGGAGTTTTCCTCTTTCTCCACATCCTTGCCAGCATGTGCTGTCACCTGAGTTTTTGAACTTAGTCATTCTGATTGGTGTGAGGTAGAATCTCAGGGTCATTTTAATTTTCATTTTCCTGATCACTAAAGCCTTTGAACATTTCTTTAAGTGCTTCTCTGCCCTTGCTGGTCTCTTTTTAATCACCACTAATTTCTTAGCTCCTGCTGACCTGTACCAACTGTCACAGTAACACAAAGATTTCACTTTAATAGTTCTGGTATCTTGTTAATCACAGCTGATTTTTCAGCCCCAGCTAACTGAAACCATGGACTCTTAAATTGGAGTAACAAATATGCCTGATAGAATCTTTACGCTTACTTCTCAAATTTCACCAGCCAGGCTTTCATCTTCTGCATTGCTCTCAAAATTCTTTGTTTCCAAGCTCGTAAAGAAACCTATTGAAATCTCAATACTCAAATTTCCAAAGTCCTTCCACGAACCACTAATAATTCACTATGCTGGTTCCAATTTGCCTTAGAGTTTCTATTGTTGTTATACGACACCTTGAGCAAACAGCAAGTAGGAGAGGAAAGTATTTAGTTGGCTAACATTTCTATCATTGCTGGAACTTAAGACAGTTACTCTAGAAGGTCTGGAACATGGAGGCAGGAGCTGATGCAGAGACCACAGATGGGTTCTGCTTACTACCTTGCTTCCTATGGCTTGTTCAGGCTGCTTTCCTATAGAAGCAAGCACTACCAGGCTGGGGATGGCATCATCCACCACTAGTTGGCTCCTCCTCTATTGATTATTATTTGAGAAAATGCCAAAGACCAAGATCTCATAGGTGCATTTCCTCAAATCAACTGTGTCTCCTTTCTTTCTGACGACTCTGGTTTGTATCAAAATGTCACACAAAATCAGCCAGCATGTAGGGAGTTTAGACAGGAATCAGAAAAAAAAAAAAGAAGAAAAAAAGAAAAATCAACCACTGTAAAAATCTAGCAATGGTTAAATTTGAATTACATCACTGACCCTTTCTACTTCCTCTTTCCTCCCTCCAGCTTCTCCTAGTTACCAGGACTCAAAATCTTCTCATCAACCCCTTCAAGATGAAAACATCTTTCATTGCATTTATATGTACACAAATAAAAATGCATTTGTGTATGCAAAAATATTTAAATATATATTATATATACTATAATATAATGTATATAGAAACCTTATTCTGTTTTTGTTGCTTCTATATATGTGGTTTCTAGGCCTACCACTCAGACTTTGAGCAGGAATAAGAGGCTTCATCCCATTGAAAGGCTAATTTTCCTTAGAACAATAATGCCAACCAACTAGAGCTTCCAACGAAACCACTACCCAAAGACTATACATGGACTGACCCTGGGCTCCAGCTGCATAGGTAGCGGTGAATAGCCTTGTTGGGGCACAAGTGGAAGGGGAAGCCCTGGTCCTGCCAAGGTTGAACCCCCAGTGCAGGGGAATGTTGGTGGCATTTGTTAGTAAGGGGAATGGAAGAGGGGAACACCCGTATGGGGAAGGAGGAGAGGATAGGGGTTTATGGACAGGAAACCAGGAAAGGGAATAATATTTGAAATGTAAATAAAGAAATAAATCTAATTAAAAATAAATTAAGAAAAGAAGTCGATAGTCAGCTGTATTACTTTTTCTGAGAGAGATCCTATGAAGTTTTGTCCTTTCCTAATTAATACATTGTTATTGCTATTATTTCCATCTTGTTTATGAAGCCATTTCAGGATATCAGTGTTTCACAGTAGAGTTCCCATTATTTTCAATGTTCAAATCTTGTTTGATCTTTTAATCTGTGATATTCCCTGAGTTATAAAAAGTGCCATTCACAGGGTTGGGGATTTAGCTCAGTGGTAGAGCGCTTGCCTAGCAAGCACGAGGCCCTGGGTTCGGTCCCCAGTTCCGAAAAAAAAGAAAAAGAAAAAGAAAAAAAAAGTGCCATTCACATGTTAGTAAAAATCAACTGTGATCTAATTATACTAAAGCCCACTCAACACAAACAAATCACCCTGTGATGGGGGAACCTAGACAACCACACAGGGGTAGTGAAGTCCTAGACCTTAAAAGAGAATCTACTACTGTCACATTGCTATGACAGACCTTATTACATCATAAAACCTGTTGTCATGCACGTGCTGTATTCCTTCCTATCTGCTGTAGGAGGAAGCTTCCCTGTTAATGGCTGATCTAGGTATAAATCTGAATATAACAGAATATCATTAGAAGGGTTGTTTGTTTGTTTGTTTGTTTGTTTGTTTGTTTTTTGGCATAAGAGTAGGATTAGGTTTAAGTCTACGACTGTGAGATATCTAGCCTCAGGTTTTGGGTCATCCACACAGGGTTAGATATGAGTTTCTTCTTCTAGAGTGGGCCTGAAGTCAAATCAGATAAAAGGTTTGCGCTCCCGTGACCTGGCATAGCTGGAGGTAGAACACCATTTTACCTCAAAGGATTTGTTTTGGGGCCGATGTTTATATTTCCTTTTGGTAGCATGCAGTGGAACATCCAGTATCAAAGACAGTGGTAAGGATTCTATGTGGTCACCGACTCAACTCCTCATTTTCAATGAATTGTCTAAGTGGTGTTTTATGCAATAAGGGTTTGCTATGAGATTGTGGAGAGCAACATATTGTCTTGACCACAGGAATCAGACTTAACCCAATACAAGCAGTAGAAGCTACATGTGATTACAGAGAGGACCAACGGAGAAGTCTTTTTTTCTCATTATTTGGATATTTCATTTAGAACAAACCTATATATGTATGTATCTTAAGACGCATCTGCTGTATATGCTACCTATCAAATGGCCCTATATTTTAACTCTCTTTCTTTGTGTTGCCCTCTTTTGGCCCCTTCTTACTCCCATTAGCACTTGATCCTCTTATTCTAGTATCTTTCCAGATTCACCCATAACAATGTTTCCATTTCACTACTCTAGGGAGACTTATCTGCTCCTTTTCAGACTCACTCTATAATTATAGATCATAGTATTAGACAACATATCTTTCATTTGTTTTGAGAAATTTTGTTCAAAAAAGTGTTTATAGGAAGTGTGTACTTATAAGAAGTGTTCAAACATACTACTGTAAATAAATCAGGTTAATCTAGAGGACGTTCTGAAAAAGCATAAAGTCATTTTGAAGTAAAATAGTTGGTCACAGAGATTACTGTGTTTTTCCTTTAATAAATATCACATTAGTTTAAAACTTATTTACATTTATTCTTTGATAATTTTTACATGTACACAATACAATATTTTGATTATGATCAATTTTTCATAAGGGAACATATCTCTTTCAAAAAGCATAGCCTGAAATTTATTTTATTAAGCAAATATCGATTGTTTTTGCAAGTATATTGAATATATTATTTATTTTACAAGTTATGTACTTTAAATTTTAGGTATCAAAGCTATGTTAATTTTGCTTTCACTTGGTCCACACGGTAAATATTAGCTATTTTTTCTTTGTACACAATGCCAGAGTATACGAGGTAATTTTGTTTGCAGTGTTGATACAATCATTCTACATTTGGTCTTTCATATCCTGCACAAAGAAAATACTAATATAACATCCTAAAGAACTAGATACATCGTCTCAAAATTTGATAAACCTAATAAAAAATATGACAAATTCAATTGTAAGACATCACTCATGTTCCATAAAAATATAGATTCTCCTTGCTGCAGAAGAGAACACCTGATTTATTTCAATGAAACAATACATATTTAAGCTAAAGAAAAAGGTGTTTCATTTAAATATTACGAAAAATACTATTTTACTACATCAAGAATTTTTATCCAATATACAAATAAAGAGGTAAAATAAATAAAACATTTAAAAGACATATGTTTAAATCTTACTGTGTTTTATAAAAAGTAATGAGTTTTTTTTTTTTTTTTTTCAGAGCTGGGGATCGAACCCAGGGCCTTGCGCTTGCTAGGCAAGCGCTTTACCACTGAGCTAAATCCCCAGCCCCATGAGTTTTTAAAAAACCTCAAGACATATACTTTTCTATGCATTGTATTTAATGATTAATTTTTATTCATTCAGTATTTGTAACTTTACCTTAGTTAACAGATAAATTTTTTATTAAATACTACTTTCTACAAAAATATCCATTCTTAATTAGAAATGTTATTTGCTGGAGTCTATCTTGTTAATACACTTAAATTTTAGAAGGTCAATTTTTTATTATTAATTATTTTTCATTCTACATAATTTTATTTACTTTTATTATATGATATGTTTTGATCATGTAAGTTTCCTATCCTCCAACATAGATAGATACAAAAACAAGTACGAGTTATACATGTAGGAATGTTTTCGATCACTGTGTAATTTTTACCCTTTCATTATTCCAATGATGAATTTTCTGCCTCGTATCTTGTTTTAATGGGACATGACATTATAATACTTACACCAAGAATCACTTGTCCCAAGTTTGTGTAAGCAATTCTTACCACTTATTCTGAGCCTTATCAATAAATGATGATCGTCCAGTGGCTGGGTACAATAGAGAATAGGGTGAGTGGTCTACCAACAGAAGAAAGAGAGAGGGACTTTCGGATCAGCCAGGAGTGGGAGGATTTGGAGCCATGTGGAAGGGGTGTGGAGAGAGATCATGGAAACACATCGGAAGCTCAAAGAGCCAGATCAATAACAATATTCAACTATTATGTGACAGGGCTGGGAAGTAGCCAGATTACCATAAAAGGCTAAGATCATTTAAATTTTCAGCTATTGAGGTGCAGTTTTAAGTAAATATTGTTTCTCTGTGGGTTTCAGGGGACTAACCAACTAAAGAAGTCTAGTCACTGGATTAATTCTTAATATTTATATTAAAGAATAATTCATTTACCAGTCTACACTAATTCTTAGAATATATATTCATATGTATATGAATATATATTCATAATCAAGGCTTGTTTAGTTAATAAACAATTGATCTCTATCAAAGAATAAAGGCCAAACAGAAATGTAATGGAAGCTTCAGACCAAGTACTTAACCTTTCACATCTTCTTTGAAAGAAATTATTCATTTTTGATGCTGGATCTTCATATGTGTTTATTCTATTTGTAGTTGTTTTTAGTTTACTTTTAGAGATTACATTCACATATATAGTATTTGTTTCCAATGAAGATGTTTTATAACAAATGAACAACTAAGTAAATGGCTGGGTAAATTTTTAGTGAGTTGTACATCTTTATGCTCTGGTTTTACATTTTATACAAAAAAGAAGTTTATTGTGTTAACCTTAAGATATTTTATATATATTTATATATTTTTATTTAAATATATTAGAAATTTTTATAATTTTCCATTGACTTCAATTATTATGAATCAGGTCACATATATACAAGACCAAAAAAAGCCACATTAATAATCACTTTACCTTTTAATGTCATATTGTATGTCACAAATTATCAATATTGTTTCATATAATTTAGCTAAATATTTTCAGCAAACTGCAAATGTTTCTAATAATTGTTTTTGAACCTAAATAATGGGCAGGAAATTAAACTCTAGTTGCCGTTGACTTTGCCTAAGAACAGTGAGGCAGCTCGACCTCAGCAGTTAGCGTTGCACATTACGAGCTCAACAGGAGCCTACACCGATCTCTCAGAACCCCGCTGTACTCCTGGATGAGTCTCCCCTTATGTTGGAAGAAAACTCATTCTTATTCAATGTATGACATTAATCAAACAGTAGTGTCCCGCAGACCCTTCACCCTGCTCTTGTTTATGACTTCTGCTTTTCACCCTGACCCACTTCCTATGCAAGAGGTCAAAACTGCAAAAATATCACCCCAGAGGAAAATTTCTAATCTTTTTGTTGGAACATGTTTATAATGGAAAATTTGCTAGTTTTAAAATAATTTTCCTGAACTAATTTGTATTGAGATGCTATATAATCAGTACAAAAATTTTTGTTATGGTTCGTAGCAGAGATCATTACATTTTATTCAATCATGGTCTTTTTTACCATAGATATGTATTTTTAGGACTTTTTTAAAATTCTGAGTTTATGCATTTTTACAAAATGTGAAGGATACAGCTAAAAGTACATATACTAAAACATTTACTGATAATTATAAAGAAGTTTATTTTGAAACAGCATTTGATATACATGTAAATTTACTATTTATCAAACATACAAGCACAATCACATCTCACAATAAATTGAATAGTTTATTTTTACACAAGGAATTACTGTAGGATGTTGAATCATTTCAAACAGTCTCAGAATTAATTGATGTTTATCTTTTCTATTTGCAAACCTAAGAGCACTGCTAAACAATTTTAGTATTTAAAGTCAGGATTATGTTTAGGATATTTTCATGTGTGTTGGGCATTTGGTATATCAAGTCTGCTACCTGAACAGAGAGTGTTTTAACGTCAACCATTTAACTCAGGACAAAAAGAAATGCTGACTTGGCACGTGCTGAAGAAGAGCAATCTGGGAAGGACGATCCTTTTGCTTTCGATAATTAAGTCACTATGCTGGTAGGAGTACTGATTTTTATGTGCACAGCAAAAGCACTGTAAACCACCATACTCTGTAGTTTTTAATGAGACCTAAGCTGCTGCTCATGTAACCAGTGCTATGTGGCATAATGTCGTGCACAGTTTTAAGTGAATATGTCATGTGTTCATAAACAAACCTGCAGTGAAGCTATGCATTGCAACACGAGAGAGTACTGCAGGGGATGACTGGGAACTTTTATCCATTTGACTGGAAGTTAATTTTTTGTCATTTGTCATTCAGAAATATTGTAATGCTACCAGGAATTTTGCTGTTTTCATTTTCCGTTATGCAATGCCATAGGCATCAAACTAAGATGGTAGGTAAATTTTCTTCTCATGATAAGAATCTATAAAGTCACATTAGGAATATTTCATAAGAACATCAATAAACTATTTTCTAATCACTAAATAGTAGCAATAGCTGTGAAGAGAAAAATCTCTAGCTTTCAGAGGTTTTTGAAAGCTAGGAAAGGACCTTCAGAGAAACAGCAGTTACTACCTAGTCTAGAATAGGCTATCTATCCCTACATTTATGTTTTGTAACTCCAAATTTTATAAATAATGCATCATCCCAGAGTATCATCAATCATAATATTCTAATTGACCACAGTAAATGGGTCACTAGACTAGAATTCCATAGACTAGTTAGTTTTGTTCTTGTTGTCATTTTCTTTCTCAGTGATGCCCTCTGTAGAGTGAATTGATGTCTGTTCAGGCTTACCCAGGAATAGTTACAGAACAAGATTTTATCAATCAATATATTACACCAAGCACAACATAAATAATATAAATTCTAAAATCATCAGACAGCAATCTCAAAAATATTAGGCATAAATTGAATGGAAATGAATATTTTTGTGTCATAATTGTAAGTAGACCCTTGCATATGATGAACTGTTCTTAAGAAAGATGTCAATATATTCTATAGGAATAAAAGTATCTTCAGTAAATGGTAATAAACAAGCACTTGAAATTGTCTTTTAAGTACTACATGACTTGACTTAGGAATACTCTGACGTTGTCTAGGATGTCACTATGCACATCCAATTTCAACATGGAGAGGGAACTTGTTCATGAAGTTTTAGTTCTAAAAAAGGAACTACCAGGAGAGGGAAAGTGAGGATGAGTCAATTTTAATTCAAGACTCATGTTAGCTCAGGTTGATCTTTAAGGGAAAAATAAAAGGACTCAGGTTAAATGGAAGGGGAAGTTAGTCTGAAAACGAGTTGGCAAAAGGAATGTAAAGTTCCAAGCTACTTAAATTTTTTATATGAATGTTTCTTTATGTTTAAAGGATCCCTTGATCATTTCTAACCTCTACTCCATTTTTCTAGCTTTTGCTTCTTGAAATACACCACCTTTTGAATTTTCTGTTCAAATATATTCATACATATATATATATGTACGTGTGTGTTTATGAGACACACATACACACAAACACACACACACACACATATATATAAAACACATATAGATACACATACATAGGTAGATAGGTAGATAGGTAGATAGGTAGATAGATAGATAGATAGATAGATAGATAGATAGATGATAGATAGATGATAGATGATAGATAGATAAGCCATGCTGTCATTCCTTCGTGCTGAAGATAAGAACATGGTTACTAGTCATCCAATGACATTATCTACCAGTGGCAACACATCTTATGAAAATATCTCCTCCTTCCCTGGAACCAACAACTACCAGTAACTTCTCACCTAGGTCTAGGCTGTGGTAAATCCTCCCACACTCATGCTGTACTTTAACTGACTTGATCTTATAGAGGTCTTGTGAGGGTTGCAATTGCTGTGACTTCCTGAGTTCAGCAAGTTTGTGTGTTTCTAGGACAGTACTTCAGAGCACTCCTTCCCATCCTTCAGTTCTTATGTATAATGTTTACTATCTTTCTTCATTTTAGTATTTCATATGCCAACATAGTTTCTCCATGATTTCCTCTTTTTCAATGTTCTTTGAGCTAAATTTTAATTAACAACATGTGATCCTTATAAACTACGATACTTAACATACTTTCTCTGTTACAAATAATTGAATAAACAATTCAGGACAAAGAAAAATTCACTGTTTATAGTTTCAGGGAAGTAAGTGGGCTATGTTCCAAGTCCTCTTCAGACACTAACACTAAACATCTAAGTTTTATATTTTGAGACATTTTCTAAACTTCCCACCATCTCCCCAAAACCACAGAAGTTTCATCCAGGCCATGAATGCATGATATCCTTAGGATTATTTGAAGATTAAAACTGTAAAATGCCACATGCCCTTTGCACGTCTCAAGAAATATAGCTGAAGATGGAGAAGAAAGAACATAAGGTGATGGGAAGGAGAACTTTGCTTTGCTATATTGTTGGTATGACAAAGCCACTGAAACAATGAACTCCTACTACTGCGTTTGCCTACCCAACTCTTAGACGTGGCAGAGACTTCCAAAAGCATCTGAATTTAGGGCAGAGTGTTCTCTGGCCCTTACTCTTTTCTGTATTGGTGTATTGGTTATACTGAAGGAGAGTACTGGTGTACTGGAGGAGAGTAAGGATTGGTCTTCAGTTTAATATCAGATGGCACAGCTAAAAGAATCCAATGAATAGTTTTACAACTGTATTCATGAGGACAATGTGGAAGAATGCCTCATGCACATGTGTGGAATTGTCAAATAATAAATGTAACAAAACTAAAGTCTGACATAGTGAAGGTTATTGAAATTCATACAAACCTCTGTACTTACATAGTAAAACATTGTTACCAAACATATCATCTTTAAAATTTACTCTCAGTTCTAGCAAAACACACATACATTTCTGTTTCTTTACCTTTGTGTTCCTTCTTAGTAAGTAAGTTGAATTGATGAAAAAGAATTTTGGACCCTAATATTTGTACCTTTATTATTTCAAGTCAGCAGTTTAGCATCCCCTAACATAAGCAATGAAAGAATAAGAAAGCAGTATTTTTCCATGTTTTTTGAAGAAATGATCATGGGGCATTTATTTTAATGTTTGAATAATTACTTCAATATTTTAATATCAATATATTATCTCATTCTTATTCCTATATCAATAGTATATTGAGTAATTTTGCCCCATATAGGTAATAGTAGATTCCTTAACACAAAGGTATATATTATGTTTTAAGCCTTTTTCTATTTCTACTGTGTCTTTGTTCTACCACTAACATGAGAAATATAATCCCTAAAAGCTGTAGTTCTAAGGCATCCTCTGTTTACAATGATAAGACACTCATAGTACAGTTCTGCATCTGACAAAGTGCTGTTTTACAGGTACATCAGTGCCAGAAGATCTAAAACATAATATCCTACTGGGATAGAATAGGGAACTGTCAATTATGCAAGGTTAGGCTAACACCATACTGAGCATATTTAAAAATATTTTCCCATGCTGTCCTGACACCTAAGAGGATAATCTTCTGCAGAATTTGAGAGCAGAGTAGATCTTAGCAATTATTTAAGTCTTTTCACATTAATAATTAAATCAAAGAAATTATAATAATCTGTGTGTTTCCAGTGATAAGGAAAATCATTAGTTACTGGCCCATTCTTCTTAAAGATGCTCCATCTTGATGACTCTGCACTACTAAATGCTGTTACTTTATCTGTGAGTTTGAAGAACTCTATTTGAAACCTGCATTGGGATAGAAGAAATTAATGTTTATTCCTTTTTATTGACACATCATATGGAGCCTGGTATGATATAAGACCTATAATTATTCATAAATATAAGAGAGTCTGTGATTGTTACCTAACCTATAACCATTTTTCCTGGTAGAAAACCACCCTGATAATTACTAGTAGAAAAAATAAGCGAGAGTGACAATATTTAAAATAAGTTGAAATTGAAAGTATCTAAAACAAAAACAGGTCAATAAATTGAGAAAAAAAGAAATACAGTTCTATTTTGGATAAAACATGTCATTCATTGGTACATAAGTGAAATTTATGTCAACAAAAGCTAAGTTCTTTTTTGTTCACCATGAGAACATTTAAGTCTTTAATTTATCACAGTTTAATAAATTCCAAATAAAATTAAATTGAAACAATCTGCTGAAGATACTATCCCCATTCCTTAAAATGTGATCATAGTACAGAAGGTAATATATATATAATATATACACACACACATTTATAATTTTCAAAGAGAAAATTTCATATATTTGTACTGAAGAGAAAATCATCTCATTCTTATGGTAGCATGATATCAAAAAGATGAGAAAGATGAGGAAGAAAAGAGGAAACCATGAAGGTGGGAAGAGAGCAAGTGGAGGAATCAGAAAAAGATGGGAGAATTATGATAAAACAGTGTATGAAAATTTGTCATAAATTCATATTTAACAGTGATTATTAAATTATAATTTAAGAAACATATAAATCAAACATATAAAAATAATGGATCCCAAAGTAAAAGTATTTGTTACAAAATAGTAATATTACTTATTACCAGGAGGAAATATAAATACATCATAGTATTTTTAAATATAGGTTATTGCTGGTAGCGTTGTAGTTCATATTATTATGCTTTCTACATAAATAAAAATATATTATAAATATGTATAATTTACTGAATAGAGAAAATGATTAACACAACAAACATTATTTACTCATTGTAAATCTGTATTCTCTTTAACTTATCCTCACCCTGAATTAACGTGATGAGTACTAGCTATCATTAATTTTAGGAGGTTTATCATACGTTACAATTGTTTAAAGGCAAATGCAGTTAGTTGACTACAGAGAATCAGAAAAGCTGTAAATGACCCCCCAAAAAACGCTTCTTCTTCTGCTGTAAAGCTGCACTTTTCTTGGCTACACCAATCACAAAAAGTCTTGATAGCTATATACTTGGGTTTTCCCGTCCAGGTACACCTGTGCTGTGGCAGACCTCATGCCTCATTGAGTGGTAAGCATTTCAGACATATGCTTCTACCAGAGAGACAAATCTCTCGCTAGCTACTGCAGCACAAATGCACCTCATATTACAACTGCTTGTGTGTAAGCTAGCAATATCCTAAGAGCTGTTCACAAAAATATATTTAAATATAAAAGCCTTGTTTGCTTCAAATAAAATGCAGGTGATTGTTATAATGCATTGATGAGTTTCAGTATAAGTAAATAAATACATAAAAAATAAGTACATTTATGTACAGCATGGAAATATGCTAATATGTGTGTTAACAGTAGGAATGTGTAAATATATACATATATATACATATATATACATATATATATATATATACATGCATACACATACAATGATCATTTGTTGGATCATATACAGTGACAACTATTACCATTTTTGTGGTAGTTTATTTTTATAGTTACTTAATTATTTTTAACCTGAATAACTGTTTTATTACAGTCTGAGAGGAAAAACTACAGGGCAGGCAAGCGGAAAAATCCCAGCTGCCTGGGGAAGGGTGATGGTAAGAGAGTCATTCACTTTAGCGTTAAGCATGGAGTCCAAAGAAATAGCTTATTTCAAAGAACAACAATTTAGTTTCTTTTCAGGATTTGATTTATGCAGTCCAATATCGAAGAGCCGGCAGGGTTGCTGGCTAGGACATTTTTTTATTCTGGATTACTTACAGCATGCTTCTTGCTAAGTTCTCTCATGTTCTTTATTGATAAATCCATGGATGAATAATGAGAAAATACTCTAGAGTTTGTACTTAATATAATTATTGTTATGGTTTGTATTAATTGTCAATGTGATAATATTTATGTGCCTTGGACATAAATCTTGGGGAAATGCCTGTGAAGAACTTTTTTTTTATTTTTATACTAAAATATTATCAGATGATTCACTCATTTTCACTTGTTTTTTCAGAATTTCATAGTATGTATTTTGATCACATTCACCTCAAATCCTCTCAGATTCACTCTTCCTATATCCTCATATAACTTTTATCTTTAGTGAATTTATTTTTAAATCTGTTAAGTCCCATTTGTAATACTCCTATATACATGGATGTTTGACTGACCACTGGAGTTTGGTCAGTTGAGCCACATCCATCAGGAAAACTGACTCTCCCTCTCCCAGCAGTTGTCAACTGTTAACAGTTCCTCAGTTGTAGGTGGGTCCTCATACTCACCTCTCCTCTCCTTGTACATTTTCTGATCTGAGCGCACTAAGGTGTTGGATTACACTGTTTCAACTACTGAGATTTCGAGTTTGCAGTTGCCCTCTTGTGTCCTGATTACACTTCTGTTTGGGGGTGGGGGGGGAGGAAAGGATTTATTTGGTTTACACTTCCATATTGCTGTTCATCATCAAAGGAAGTCAAAACAGGAACTCAAACATGGTAGGAACCTAGAGGTAGGAGCTGATGTAGAGGAACGGAGGGATGCTGAGTACTGGCTTCCTCCCCACGGCTTGCTCAGCCTGCTTTCTAATAATACCCGTGACTACCAACCCAGGGATGGCTCCACGCATCATCAGCTGGGCCCTCCCCAGTTAATCATTAAGAAAAAGCGCTCAGGCTTGTAGTTTTCACTAGATTAATTCCCTTCAACTGGCTTTGTGACATTTTAGCACCATTTTACGCAATGACCTTGAGCCTTGGGAGGAAGGTGTTTTGAATTACATTGTCTTCAGGACTGAAGGTTTCGTAGTCTCTTCTTTCTGTATGTTGACTATTCCTGTGTCATTCACCATCAAATGCAGGAGAAAGCATCCCTGAGGAGAATCGATAAACTAATCAGTCGCTGTAAGGGTTACTCAATAGGAGTGAATTTAAAAATATGTGAATTTAGTTAACAGCAGTGCTCCTGCACGCCAACCCTACAGAGCCTATGATCTGTTCTGCTCCCTTGAAAAGCAGGCCAGGTATGGGTTTCATCTTGTGGCTATATGAGTTAAATGTGCCCATCTACCTGCTGCCCTTTCATCAACATCATGATAGGCTGTACCCTTTAACTGGGGGGTATAATAAACTCTCCCTTATTAAGTTGCAACATTCAGGTAATTCTAACAGCAAAGAGACAAGTAGAGAATACAAACACCACTATTTATATCATTTCATTAAGACTACCCTCATGACCGTCTTTAAATTTATTTTCAGAAGGATACTATCTGCAAATAAAACTATTTGGATATTAATGACTCACAATACACATTTTCTGTGTAGAGGTAAATTATTTGATACATGGAATTTTGACATTTAACTCCAAAAAATTATAACATTGTTTAACAAAAAGTACATAAATTCTATCACAGCATCTCCTACTTCCAGGAGAACTCTAAAAAATAATAATAATAAATCAGTTTTCAAATCAGTGTTTCCTAAAGTAAGTTGAGATTGCAAGCTGGTACAACTACTCTAGAAATATGTCTGGCTGTTTCTCAGAAAATTGGACATAGTTCTACCTGAGGGCCCAGCTATACCACTCCTGGGCATATACCCAAATGATGCTCCAACATATAACAAGGACAGGTGTTCTACTATGTTCATAACAGACTTATTTATAATAGCCAGAAGCTGGAAAGAGACGAGATGTCTTTCAACAGAGGAATGGATACAGAAAATGTGTACATTTACACAATGGAATGCTACTTAGGTATAATAAACTGACTTCATGACATTCATTCATTCATAGGCAAATGAATGGAACTTGAAAATATCCTGTGTGAGGTAATCCAGTCACAAAGAACACAAATGGTATGCACTCACTGATAAGTGGATATTAGTCTAAAAGCTTGGAATACCCAAGGTACAATTCACATGCTATATGAAGCTCAAGTGGAAGGAAGTCCAAACTGTGGATGCTTTAGTTCTCCTGAGAAGAGGGAACAAAATACTCACAGGAAGTAGAGGGTGGGAGGGACTTGGGAGGAAGAGAGGTGGTCAAGGGGGAAAGGGAGCAGGATTAGATATGAGATGATATCCAGAGGGTCAGTTATTTGAACAGAGGTATGTAGCAATGGAGGATGGGGACCTGGGGATAGCCGCCAGCAAGTCCCAGATGCCAGGAAAGCAAGAGGCACTCTGGACCCAACAGGGATGAGATTAGCTTAAATGCCCTACAAAGGTGAGGTGTATAGACCATATCCAGAGGAGAGGCAGGGCCCCGGTGGTGTGATGAGGCCACCCACTCATCTCCAAATATTTAGACAGAATGGCTCCTTTCTAAAGGACATACAGGGATAAAATATGAAGCAGAGACTGAAGGAAGGGCCATCAGAGACTGCCCCACCTGGGGATCCATTCCATAGACAGATACCAAATCCAGACACTATTGTGGATGCCAAGAAATGCTTGCTGATAAGACCCTGTCTCTTGAGAGGCTCTGCCAAAGCCTGACAAAGAAAGAGGCAGATGATCACAGACAACCAGTGGGCTGAACATGGGGACCCCAATGAAGTAGTTAGAGAAAGGACTAAAGGAGTTGGAGTCTGCAATCCCAAAGGAAGAACAACAATATCAACCATCTAAACCAGCCCCCAGAGTTCCCAGGGGCTAATCCACTGACCAGTGAGTACACATGGAGAGATTCATGGCTCCAACCACATATGTAGCAGAGGATGGCATTGTCTGGCATCAATAGGAGAAGAGGTCCTTGGTCCTGTGAAAGCTCAATTTCCAAATGCAATGTAGGGGAATGCCAGCTGGTGACCTGGGAGTGGGTGGGTATGAGGGGCACACTCTCTTAGAAGCAGGAGGAGGGGCCTTGGGATAGGGGAGTTCTGGAGGGGAAACTGGGAAAAGGGATAACATTTCAAATGTAAATATATAAAATATCGAATAAAAATATTCAAAAGATATTATGTTTACATACTTTTATCACAAATTCCTCACCAGATGTGAGCATATGAGGTATGGCATATTAAATGTGTTTTTTACACTTCTGTGATGCAAGTCATGGCATATAAATTCCATCAAAAATATCAGACGATAAATGGAAAATATGGACAATGATTCTGAAGCAAATTTAAACTCTAGCAGGGAAAACATACAATCTTTAAAGCTTGAAGGATCGCCGTACAATCAGGGGACCTGTTTTGTCTTAACCATGGTGATGATCCTGCATTCTAAATTTACATGCTACAGATGAATGTTATCTCCAAGTTCTACCTACAGGAAGGTTAGTCAATTTTCCCCTTGACTTAGCCATGAGGGAGAATTGAGTCTATGTGGGGTCCAGCTTCTATATATCTGCAAGACAACTTCTACAGAAGGCTCCTGGGAGGGCTATTGAGATTGTTGAGACAGAAGATTCAAATCCACACTTTAAACTGGGAGACAGTCTAAACACATTAGAATTGCTCTTAGAAACTCTTTTCTTGAAAAATAATTTAAGTTTACTGGAGGGAATAAAAGGGAACGGTCTGTTGTCTTACACTCCAATATTTAAGAAACCTATAGACTCCTTCATTCTGTTTTTCCATCTTCTGAACTTAGTATTTTGACCGCTAGCAAATAGTTTATCCATATCATTAATTTTTGCTTGAGATATTTTCTTCATTATTATACAAATGGAAAGTCTGAGACATTCAAAATCAAAGCATGTTTTTTCTTCATCATTTTTCTTTTTGTGCATTTCAGTCTCAGTACATGTAAAAATGTGTCTGCAGAGTCTAGAGGACATAATTGGATGATATTAAGCTGCATTTATAGACAGTTGTGTAATGACAGAACAAAAGCTGCATCTCTAGGGTAGCAATAAGAGACTTGGCCTTTGTCTATGATAAGGCAAATGCATATAGGCATCTTTGGAATATAGAACACACACACACACACACACATACTCACAAATACAAACACATATGTAAATAATATGATTCCTTGAAGCTTGATCAAACAACATTGGCGTGGTTTGTTCCTCATCCCTTCTTCTTCTTCTGTACTGATTTTCCTTCTTCCTTCCCAATTGGAGGGCACAGCCACTATTATCTGTCTCTAGTATTCTTCTCCGAGCCTCTAACAAAAAAGCTTTTGTCCATTTATACTTACTTAGTTTCTTTGTTTCTTCATAATTTATATTCATATCTTTGAATTAGGAGCTAGGAACAGAGGATGATAGACAATCTGAGGTATTAGTTTTGCTGAGTCAGTATTACCTCACTCAGTATAATCATTTCTTTGTCTACACACACATTACTCTCAATTTTTTCCCTTGGTTCTTTCTCTGTTTTTTGTTATATGAATAACTACCAGGAGTAATCAAACTGATCCTCCAACATAGTTGAAATATTTTCTGACAAATATATGTTTTATACTGTCAAAGATCTAGCTCATAAAAAATCAGAATTCAATTTAGCCAGGTCTTTCGAAACTTATAAAATAATTGCCTTTACTTCTTTTCAAATAACCTAATTTATATCTCAGAATTCTTAAGTATATCTTTTGTTTGACCAGCATCCTGTCAGTAATTATTTACATATTTTCTTAAATGTTGAAGTATAGTCCTTTATCTTCTTCCTTTTTCTGCTGGTATTTTCCCACTTTCTGCCCATTATTACTTCAAAATATTATTGTTGTTGTTGTTATTATTATTACTACTATTATTATTATTATTATCTGCGTTCTTATTTGTTTAGCTCTAACTCATCTTTTCTTAAAACGCCCAAAAGATCTATGTACATTTATAGGTAATTTTGTTTTATATACACAATGCCTAATATGCACATATTTGTCTTTTTTCAGGATCCCATGAGAAAGGTCAGTAGTCTAGGTTTCTTATAAAGCAGTGCTCTGACTTCTGGTGGCTCAGGAATTAGAATACTGACATGTTGTTTCTCTCTGTCTTGTAGAGAAATGTTATATTGACATATACATCTATGATGTTTATTCCTGATGTAAGTTTAAGTAGAGGGAGTAATTCCAACTAATTTTTAAATATATGAAAATCTAAGTTGAAAAGCACAATAATTTTAATCTTAAATATTAAAAACATGACAACTGAGTACATTTATATTTGGTGTTAACAATTAAATAGATATATTGGGAGACATTCCATAACACACATGCATATATCCATAGAAAATATGTCTGTTTGTTATTGGCTTGGTTTTTTCTTTTCTTTTTGGTGATAGTGTTTGTTTGGTATACTATAGTTTTGTTATTTATATATTTTGTTATTGTATTAATTTTTGTTCTTGTGATAGCTTTTTGATAGTTAACATGACATCTGGAATCAATTAACATACAAGCCACTGGACACAATCATGGTTGACTATCATGTTCAATTTAATTGACATGAAATTCAAACCATATGTGTGGGTTCCACCTTCTAATACTAATCATGTGTGTACATGTGAGTGCGTGTGTGTGTGTGCGCTTGTGTATGTGTGTGTATGTGTGTGTGTGTGTGTGTGTGTGTTTGTGTTTGAATAGCTAGTTAGAAAATAGGAAATAGATATCAAGCTTCTGTTTTTGATTTTCCTCATGTGCTTCTGACATGTTTTGTTTGTTTGTTTGTTTTTTTTGTCTCTGTGTTTTTTTATTCCTGGTGTTTTGCAGTAACTACTCTAGCTGTAATTATTTGCTGATTCGTGAACACATTTTTTCCAGTTTTCAAGATGGAATGGAGAATAATGATTCTTCAGGACCTTCCATGTCTGCTGTAACTTTCTAATGCCGTTATGACTCAGAGAGTGGGATGTCTCAGTGTCCCTGTCGTTCTCATTAAGGATCCACTAACTGCTGGACAGCCCAGAAACTATGAAGTAAGCCAATCTAATAACACCCCCTTCCGCATTGCTCATTTGATTGCTTCATTTCTTCTGGAGAACTCTGCTGAATACAGTTTACAATGATTATATTCTGGGCAAAGCAAAGGTATATAAAATATAATACTTATTCTTAGGAGGTTCTTGTGATTGCATGAATGAATTTCTGTATCAAAATTAGACAGTGAACAACACACCAAAGATGGATATCTGTATTGCAGTGGGAGATCTGATGAGTAAGACCTTAACATCAGCCAAGAGGTTTGATTTTTCCTCAGAGTTCTATAATAGATTTTTGTCACTAGCCAGACTCAGCCTTTGACTTCTGTGTTGAAACAAGCCACGAAGGCACTTATAATGTAGTCAGCTATGTAGGGATACTTAACAGAGACCACCTGTTCACTTCCCATGAACCGAGGTTATTTCATAACGATTTTGTGCCACAATTGATATGAACCAGATTTGAAAGAGTCTTAAAGGTGAAAGGGGTACTAGCAAAGTCCATGAATCTTGTAAACGACTTACTGCTATGCCACAGGATTTCTTAGCATTAACAGCATATAACTTAGAAATGAGAGACAGATCAAGAGGAGTTCAAATGTCACTAATAACTTTCATTTTCAGCTTCTTGAGAGAAGAGAAATCGAATTTAATCTTTTTTTTGCTCTTGGGATTTGAGTTCCAGCATAAAATACATTATTATAATAAATGTGTTCCAGGAATATAAGGAAGGAAATTATTAAGTTATCCAATATTTGATATTGTGCTGTATCTTATAAGGATAAATTGAAGTGTTTTCATTGCTATTGAAAAAATAAAACATAAAATTTTCTTCCTTCCAATGTAAAACATGAATGTAATCAACAACTAACACCTTGTTTATAGTCACCTACAGTGAGAAATACAAAGAAAATGGCAATGATTACCAGTACAACTAAAAAACTTTGGTAACTGATTTTTGCCAAAATAATTACAATGATATTGATGAGATGAAGCTACTACTAATGAAGATTTAAAGGATATATTTTACCTTGTTTTTTCAAATTCTTATAGATGTGGAGTTTTACATTTGCAGAAATAAAAAAGGCTTATAAAGTTTAAGAGCCTTCTATTTTATTACAGAATAAGGTATACCCTATATTAGTAAGTAATAAAGAGCTTCTGAATTCTGTAATAATCGTGGTGCTTTATACAGCACAAACAAATATGGATATGAGAGAAATGTGCTCTCTTATTGTATTAGAAATATGATAATAAATACTTCTTTGATGGCTGTAAGAAAACCTATTAGCAAAATAAATGATAAAATCAAAATATGTACCACGCCTGACTCACGATATTTGAGTATTTGATAGCAGACCTATGCACAATATTTTATGTGCTGTGTGCATAAACTAAAACAAACTTCCAACTTATCTACATAAAAGTTCTATTTTCCCTGCACTAAGAAACTAGTAATCATAGTTTATCTTTTAATTTCTTCAAGAAGCAAAGCCCTCTCATTCTGTTTTTGTTTGGCATATAAAAGAAGGCAATTGGGTATTGCAGTGTCACCACATTTGGGAAGCATAGATTAAATTGCTCTACTCAAATCTCTACATTGCAGGAAGAGTCATCAACTCCCAGGAGCCATATGGGTGTCATCACAGATGATGCTGGTAATGCAATGAAGGCAAAAGTGAAAAGTGTCTAATTGAGATTGAGATGGAAAGTGTGTGAAACAAGCAATATAAGGCAAAAAAAAAAGGACTGCATAATTTTATGAAGTAATTGACTAACATTACCATTTATGTACATAAATCTATCTTCATGAACAAAAAGGAAACCATATATTAAGGATGTTTTGGAAATAAGTAAAAATGATTAGCTTTTGTATTTCCAAACCTGATCAATTTTCTTCAAGCCAAAGGCATGGCTAAAATTCGTACAATCTACTGCTGTTCCTCCCATATGGGTGCTATCTTATGAAGTGAGCTATGTTGCTGTCATTCCTCCAATGTTCCCTAATTATCTTTTATAGAAATCTCAAGAACTGAACAATAGAAATTATTTCGAACGATGAAGTAAAACTACACCCCGATTGACCATATGTTGTTCTGTAGAACAAAATTTCAGCAACTTTTAAGGGATTATATTCAGATTGTTATGTTACTATAATAAAATAAAAGTGAAATTAAGAAACCTAAAACCCCAAAAGGCACAGAAATTGAGTCATATAATTGAAAATGTCCCAATGAATGAACTATCAGAACAAAAATAAAAAATATTGTGAAAGAAGCTCTTAGAATATTAAAAATAAGATAAATATTAAGCAGCAAAGATTGTTGAACATTGCTATGTCATTAAATAAAATCTTGCTTATGTAATGAGTTTTATAAATGCTGTACTCAGCAATATAGTATCCTGAGAAGTTTGTGGAGAATAACTAGGGGCCTTACCAGCCAGTTTTGTTTAGAAATTGCAATAAGATACCTTTGGCCCACAGTTAGATAGGATTACCCTATTCTCAGAACTGGAAGGTTCATTTGCTGACCAGATGTATACAGTTGGTGCTCTGTCTTCCCCATTATTTGGTGAATCCATTAAATCTCCTTCACATTTGGTTATACCAAAGGCTATGCTTATGGATCTGGCGGTGCTTGTATAAAGTCTTCTAAATGCTAACATTTTAGGTAAGGGAAGGAACCTGTATGTAAGGAAAAAGGTAAACATCAACCAGTTCAAACCCTTTGATCTACAGTGGGGCACTCCCTAAAAGATTTTCAGGTTCAATAGGGCCACAAAGCTTGTAGTAGTAAATGTCCTCATGAAATGAAGCCCCACTTTACAATATGGAAACTATTCTTGTCTCTGTTCAAGTGTCTAAAAACCTGAGATTAGATAGGCCAGGAACCAAATACTACTCTTCTATTAAAGAAACATTGCAGTAAAATGTCTTCTATCAACATTCTGCCATATTCATAGGTCAGTGCCTTGTTGAACAATCATCAGAGATGACCCCTTCTGTATTAGCTGAGACCATACACAGAGACTCACAGCTCGACAACGTGTAGGCAGGGAAAGAATTTGGAAAACTGAGTCAGGTAAGAAGCTGAAGAAGAGCAAGAAGAAAGAGTGTAAAAACCAGAGGGGATTGAGGAAATGAAAGGTCTTCTGAGCACATCAAGACCATCCATTACACATGTGAACTCACAGTCAATGGCACCACGGACTGGGTTTGCACAGGTCTGAGAAGATGGGGACCCAGCAATGAGAAAGTAGACATAAGCCTCCATCCCTAACTTGAAATCTATCATCAACTTATAACTACATGCACATAAAGATTAATTTTTCTCAAATTGCCTAACTCAGTATATAAATCACTCTTAAGTAAAAGGCCCATACCTAGCAATTGATTTCAAACATAGAACAAACTCAATGACATTTGGTTTTGAAGTCAGAGATTTTTTTGTTTGTTTGTTTGTTTCATAATGCTTCTGCAAGGCTTTTCCGCTCTCTCTTGTTTATTTTCCTTTGTTTTAACCTTATAGGCCATTTGCTAATTCATGAGTTTCTTGTTTTGCATTTTTATGGGACTTGTACATCTTGGTATGTTGTGTCTCTCTGTGAGTTTCTGGTGCTTTTTCTTTGGCTCCTTCTCCTCTGTTTGTTGTCTCCACTGTTGTCTTTTCTATTCCAGTTTGCTTGCATCTTTTTTATCTTATTTTATTTTCCATTGAGCTTTAGATTCCTATTTGTTTTGTAAGGAGAGATAGAAAGGGAGTAGATTTGGGCAAGGGTGGATATTGTAGAAGTTTGGGGAAAGAAAATATCGTATGAAAAAAATCAATTTTCAATAAAAGAAAAAGAGAAAATGAAGGTTAATTGTTCGATATGCATATAGTGTTGTGTGCGATAACTATTCTTTTTTTTTCTATTCAAAGAGAACAGAGAATACAACTGTTTTACCTTTTCAAAGATCTGACTAACTCAAGAACAAATGGAGAAATAGACTTTAAATTTTATATGAAAGTGGTTGGAGAAATGACTCAGTATTTAGAAGTCAGTACTCTTCCAGCTGGAACATGAATTTGGGTCCCATTTTCTAGATTTAAAGTTATATGTACAAATAACGTCAAAATCATCATATCTGACATATCTAATTTCTGTTCCTCCTACACTCATGTATAAACACCAGGACTCACACATATATGCATCTATGTATATGTATATACATACAGGTTACATTATATATTTATAATAATGTAACTTAAAATTCTATTTAAAAATATTCACTATAAAAGCAAAACGAGGAAAATAACTATATAAATATAGTAACTTAAAAACTTTGAAAGTTTATTTATTCAGAAAAACATTAATTTGTAAAGCAAACAACAAAATGAAAATTATTTGCATTGAACACTTCAAAAAAAAGTTGTTAAAATTCTCCCCAAACACCACAGTGATCTCCGAACAATGTTGTCATTTAGGGCTAGTGAGTTCAGAAAAAGAGTAACGGAGTTGACTTAGCAACAAATTTAGAGGAAGAATGTCAGCATCATTATTCTTTCAAAGTTAAAAACATGAAAAGGAATGAAGCAAACACCTTCACTCAAATGCATGAAAAGAAGACTACATCTAACAGGCTGCCAAAAATGTAAACTGGCTTTGGTTTATCCATTAAGTGTTCTAGAATTTCATAAATGATTCATTGAAATAAACCTCTCTGTTGACATTTGCAGTAGGGGCCTGTATTGTTTTTGCATGAACCACATATTCTAATTTTCAAAAGCAAAATAGATTTTGATGCTTAATTAATGACTTATTCAAGAAGGTTTTTAAATATTTATTGAAAAAAGTGTCAAAAATTGAATGTCCACCAAGAGTAGCATATACATTTATATTAAACTGTTTTTATAACAACAAAACTAAGTAATTCAAACTTACCTAATAAAGAATTCTTAAGTCAGAATATTTTTGTGTGTTTTCCCTGTGAATTCTTCTAGTTCTGAAGTCTAAGTTGCATTTTGAATAAATTACCAGCATTATGAAGAAACAGTCTATTGGAGGGGTGAGTTTTCATTCAATTATGAATAATTTTAAATCATCTATAATTTGATATTTCTTCCATTACTTTTTATAAAACAATTTGGTAGCAGCAGTAGCGATGGTGCAGCAGTTAGGGCAAGTTGCTGTTCTTAAAAATTACCCAGGATCTGCTCTCAGAACACACATGGTGGCTCAAAAGCGTCTGTAATTCTGTGCCTAGAAGATCAATGTCCAATTTTGACCTACTCCAATACACGAAACTCAAGAACACATAAAAACATTAAAGCAAACCCTTTAAGTATGCAATATAAATAATCCTTTAAAAATGAAAGGTAGAGGTATGGGCTGTGTTAGAATGGTTAAAATGTATGTATGAAAATTTGAAAGAATAAATTATTAAAACACTCAAATTCTATGAAAATAAATATTAGTATTAGAAAACTTGTCATAAAATGTGAGAAGATAAGTTAGACATCAACATCAGGTTACACTATGATAGTTACAATTTTTTAAAAAAAATAGTGTAATTATTTATTGAAAAATTATCCCAAGGAATAAGTTCACTGAAAGAAAAGTTAAATAAAAATACAAAGATGTTGAAAGGGAGATAAGTAAATAAATATAAAAGAGGAACTAATTTTAATCATTAACCCACCCCATAAATTAAAATTGTAGAAGTAGAATATACACTTACATAGAAATATGAAAAACATCTTGTCCAATTAAGCAATAGGAATATCCAATTTCAGTAGGAAAAATTCTTTCATGCTATTTCAAAATGGTGGGCTAAGTCCAGATATAACTTTCCTGCTCCTTTTCCTAATGAGTTATTTGATTCAAAACTTTTTATTATATGGATGTTCAAAGGAAGATCTATATATTGAAAACCATAAAATTATGAGAGAATACATCAAAGAAACAAAAATCTCGTTTGTACTAATTATTTTTTATTATTTTTCTTTATAAAGCTTTGTCATGAGCCAAGTGAATCTGTAATAACTGCTTATGCCAAAAGAAATACAAATGCCCAAACACATTTGTTGCACGGTTACTTACAGATTATTTTTCTGTACTATACTTTAATGTCAGAATCTTTCTTCAGTGTCACATGATTAGCTGAAAATATGAATATCTAGATAAAAATATATTTCCTTTTTCACTAGAGATTTTGGTGTGGTCTACAAATTCTTTAAATCAATCAAATAAGAGATGTTCCTCAGATGTTAAAAGTGAAACTTTGAAATAAAATATAATTAAGCTTTGAAATTTAGCTACTTTGTCTTGAAAAAATAAAACAATAATTGCTTGGGAAAACATTACAGAAACAAAATATCAGGTGGTCTCAAGTTATTTATAATGTGGTTTAGCTGTAGTCGTGCAGTCTCAATTGCTTAGGTTATCTTTATAATCATCAATTCTCAGTTGATTGTTAACTTATTTTACTCAATTTTATGACATTTTATGTTATCTCTTATACATATGTATATATTAGGTATTTTTACAATTGAAACAGTGTAAGTGAATCTACAGGTAATTTTTAATAAATATTAATAGCATAGTACTCAAGTTATTTAACATTTATAAATAATCCACATTATAATTTATTACAGTGTTTACATATATATAAGATGTGTATATCTGATTGTTCTTTCTCTATAATTAACATTTTAAAAGTCATTGTGTTTTAAATATTTAATAAACTCACGATTTAATGCTTAAATTAAGTAAAAGAGTACAAATCTTTGTGTTTCTCGAAATCATTCAGTACATTTTTCCCTTTGATTCCAATCATTTTTCCTTTCATTCCAATTTTGTTAAAATGTATAAAAGTCCTGGGGTTGGGGATTTAGCTCAGTGGCAGAGCTCTTGCCTAGTAGGCACAAGGCCCTGGGTTCAGTCCCCAGCTCCGAAAAAAAAAAAAAAAATCCATGTTAAAATTGTCAATGTGCTTTCAGAATTTATTATCAAAATTTCTTTTTCAATTTCACATTTGAGAAACTAACAAATCAAAAACTTATAAGCATTTTCTCTGCTTTTCTACTAATATTCTATGATTTATTTGATATTTTATTCCGATTATTTTTAAAAGATAGCTGCAATGTGTTACTTTTTTTCTAGTAGACAATGGAACTGCCCTATCAGATAAAAGATTGATAAACTCTGTTCTCAATTTTTGAATGACTTTCAATACTCTTTAATTTTATACCAATTAATATATTATTATTTATTAGTTTTTAATATTTCAGACACTTGGGAATATTGTATATTTAAACTACATTCTTGGTATTTGTAAGTTATGTTTTACCATAGTTCTCATATTTATTATGTTTTTCTTATTCTTTGTGAAATATCTCATTTTGTCATTATACTCAGCGTGTTGTTTTATGGAAAATAGATTCTTTTCACATACAGTATATCTTAATTATAATTTCCCCCTTTGTTTACTCCTCCCAGTTTCTACCCAATTCCTATCCCTTATGGATTCACTTTGTTTCTGTCTCCCATTAGAAAAGAACAGTTATCTAGGAGATAATATCCAAAATGACAAACTAAGATGTAAAATGGACCAATGACTCTCAGAGAAGTTGAGCACTGTAATATAACAGGAAAAAAAATGTTCCAGGAGAAGGCACAAAAGTCACAATTCCTTTTATTATCACAGTCAGGATTACCACGCAAATATAAATTAAAGGCTATATAATACATAGCTAGGATTTGGTACAGACCCACGTAGGCCCTGTGCTTGCTGATGCAGTCTCTGTGAGCTCACACCTGCCTTGCTTATTTGATTCAGATGGGTTTGTTTTTCTTGTTGTTCTTCATCCCCTCTGTGTCTTACAATCTTTTCTCTGGTCTTCTCTTTCCTGGGATTCCATAAGCTGTAAGAGATGAAATTTGATGAAGACCTCCCATGTAGACATGTTTCATGTAATATGGCTGTGTGTTTCTAAATATAACACTATCTGGTATGGGAGAGGCTTCTCTAATGATGGATAAGTCACTAATTTTGATAATGCCAGGTTTTCATTAGGAGTCATTTTATTGATATTTTAGAATAAGTCCTGTTTTGTTTTATCCTAGGTTTCAGCGGCTATCCATTCCCTTACTTTTGGAAATTTTGTCTCATGTAGACATTATGAACTTTTCATTTCCAAAAGAAAGAACAAAAAGTGTCGCTAGTTTTCAAGATGCTTTCTCGAACCTGAAGTTGTGGCTGAACCAGTCTCTTTTTTTTCTCCCCCAAACCCCATCTCTCTCTGCTTCCCCCCTCTCTCTCTATTAAATCTCACCTCCAGTACTTCATGACCTCAAAAAATATCACACCTACTAAATCTGTGCAAACAACATCAACTGGGAAATAACTATTCAAGTGACCAATATTTGGAGAGACAAACCATCCACCTAACACAAATACTTATAGTTTAAAATGCTGAATAGATATTTCCATAAATTAAGAGATTTATAATTATGATCTTAAGCTCTTAATGTTAAAGATACTTTTAAGAAATAAAATCTACTTTGTTATTAAATAATTTTATTAGTGTTCATTGGCTTAGATTGATTGCACTGCTTGTGGTTCTCTCTGGGTTCCTACTAAAATAATGTCCTCTTTTTGTATAGCTATTGCTTCAATATCCACATACATGTATAAATAAACATATAACCAGGACACACTTATTACATTTTCTCATACCTTTATACGTATGCGGTTGAGTATTTGGGATGTGATAAGCCATCAGTGAGGTCATACCTGGACAATACTGGTCTCTTTCAGCAGTCATTACTTCTCTGGAGCTCTTCATCTGTGTGGACCCCAGTGAGATACTTACCCATCTACTTTGTCATATCATTGTCCAGATCATGCTTAAGGATCTATTTTATTGGAAATTTATGTCTAAAATTCTCCTGCATATATAGAGGACAGTCTCTCTGCCGATGTCCTATTCTCTGGGTCTTGCAATGTTTCCATTCTCTCTTTGGTCATGTTCCATGGGTCTTAGGATAAGGATTGTGTTGATGTTTCAACAGAGGCAGAGGACCCTGAAGTCAGTTTTTCTCCTCCAACCTGTGATTTGTTGTAATGGTGTTTTCTCCTTCCACTGTAAAAAGAAACTTGTTTGGAGAAAAGCAAGAGCTATACAACTTACTCGTATAAGGTTAACTATTGAGAATACTTTCAGGAAATATACTGGTTCAGAAAAATACACGTTTATATTTGCTTGAGTATTTTACTATTATTTGCTACTTGAAAACACACTATATTTTGGCTTCTTTTTCTCTTTCCATAATTTCTTTTTGTATTTTAGTTTTAATTAATTTGCCTCTTGAATAGATTATTTCATTCAAACTTGGGAAATTATCACACACCACTAATATTTATTATAATCTACAACTTAAATTTATTAATACATTTTATTTTCACCACCAGACACTTTGCTACTTTATAAAAGAGCCATTAATGTTCACTGTTTTAAACTATCAAAACTAACTTTAAAAACTGTCACAATCACTTATTTACATATTTTGATGGCCATTGAGCTCTGTGGCAGCAGAGTTAAGTAGCTGTGACAAGACCTTATGTTGAGTAGATCCTAGAAAACTCATCATCTACCCTTTAAAATTTTTACCAATTTTACTTTTATAAAGTGACTGATGCTTTTATTTTAACAAATAATAACATTACTTTTACATTGAATTTCTTACAACATAATAGTTTTTCTCCAGGAATGAATGTTCCTCCTCTTTTGCTGGAACTTTTAAATTGTCCATGCATAAAGCCATACATGATGTTGACAAACATTTCCCTGTCACAGAATTTGAAGTTTATTGAAAGATATCATTTTCAAATTCACCACTTAAAGTTATTTTATTAGGGATAGATATTCACAGTTATAGTTTATTCCTTCTGCAGCATGTCACCATATCTTTGCTTCTGCATCTCATTGATATTGTGAGGGCACAGTTAAACAAAAGCCCCATTGACCATTATGATGCGAGTTTTACCTCTCCACTGAATCTCTCTCTCTCTCTCTCTCTCTATATATATATATATATATATATATATATATATATATATATATATATATATATATATATATTCATGATAGTATAACAATGTAGTGTTATAACAATGTCTACTTATGAGCACATTCACATATATAGTGATATTTCATTTTCTTACCATCTAAGTTTTACCATTGTATAATATGAAATATACTAAAATATTAGTATTAGATAATGTACATTTCGTAGTCTTCTAGAAGAGTGTTATAGAAATTGTAAGTCTGGGTTTTCTTATGATGTGGAACACCTCTTAAAGTATTTCTTAGACACTTTTAATTCTTATTTAATGGGACACTTTATCAGTACCAACCTTCATTGGTCATGTAATCAGTAGAGGAAAGAATAGAAAATCCAGAAGGAAGGGTGGAGTGCTCAGAAATGCTGTCTTTTCTACAGCCTTTATGCTTTTATGCAGCTCAAAAACTCACAAACACCATGATTACCTAAACAAAACTTCCAAAGAATTCAACACTTAAAATGCCTGCCTATTTTTTTTTCACATCTATTTTCACATGATGGTACCTTCCCTTCAGTTGCTTACCACAGGTGCCCCAAAACTGTCCCAAATCATTCAAGCTGATGCTATTTTATGCGGCAATCTACCAGAAGTCACAGTAGCATCCTATTGCTGAAGGCGCCACTGTATTTGGTGGAAAGACATGAAAATCTAAATAGTACGGATCAGGAAACTTTTTTACTGATATGTAGGTCTTATAGTACTAGAAGGTGCTGTTAAGGCTGAAAGAGAAAAAATAAAATAAAAAAGCTATAACAGTCTTACCCAGATGAATAATGTTAATTTAAATATGGCTAAAATATCAAGGAATCCCAATGGGTACAGTAGTGGTACAAAGATTACAGTGTTAACCTACAGTTTGCTGATTGGGTTTAAGCCTTGCCTTATGTCATGGGAGAAAACACATTCCTGGAACTGTGAAGAATATAGTTAAGAATACAAGGTTGGAGAGCTCACAGCCTCAGGGCAATCCTAATAATAATGTTTGCTAAATGAATATGCTATCCAACTTCCTTTTATATGACTCTCTCTGCACGTAGATTATAGAATTCTCAAACCTTCTCAGAGAAGCTTCTTGGTCCAGTGAATGGTAGTTAACACAGGAATTCTTAACTGATCAAAGTACAGAGAATAACTTGCATTATACTGTTAAGCCACAAATGTGATGCATGTATCACCCTCTGTTTGTTAGACTTACAGACTAATGTAAAGAATAGTCAGGAAGATTGTAAGAGCATGAGATTAGGAGGACTTGAGAGTTAATAGTATGAATGTACCGGGAATAATACGCTCACAAATGCACTGTAGCTACAAAATTCCTCCATTAAGTCAAGCAAGTTAATATCTTGCATGAAATAAAAGGTGATTCCTGAGACACCAAACTTTACCGAAGATGAATAGATATTATTTTCTCAGTGACAGAGTCAATTTGCATTCAGAGTATACATTCTTGCATTTCAGTCATTCTCCAGTAGATGCTTCCACACCCAGAAGTATATGAGCATCACAAGTTATAGTTTATGAGCTATTGAACAAAAAGAATACAAGGTACTAAGAGAAAATGAGGATGGGTTTGGGAGGAGTAAAAAGGAGGAGTTTATGATCACAATGTAGTATATGAAATTCTTAAATAATTGATATCATATTTATAAAGATTATGCCAACCGGTATAAACCATTAAGGGACAAGAAGAAGTGAAGATTCCCCATTTATATATACAGTCAGCTTGTGTATAGTGTGTGTATTAAACAACTAGTGATTGAGTGGCATTTTTTGGTCTACTAGCTGAAGTTTTGCTGGTTGTTAAATTTCAACATACTAACTTGGACCTGGGACCAATACTTAGAAAATTATACATCATTTTACTCTCCAAAATTTGACCATGCCAACCAGCATTCTTGCATAAATAGAGAAGGTCAATCAAGGTTATGTGGTAGTTTATGGATTGTTGCTTTGAGAAAAAATATCATTCGTCTTTGATGGGGTGCCACCTTGTGATAATAGTGCATTAAGATTTTTATTTATTTAATAGGCTACAGTTTGTGTAATTTCCATTGATTTATTAATTAGAATTTATATTAATAATAATTCTAGTTCTTTAAATGAGTTTAAGGATAAACGTGTCTTTTTCATGTTATGTACTTGCTCATTGAGTAATTGTTTAAAAAATCTTCAATTTATATAATAGGCAATTCTGAATATAAATAAGTCATAACATTGACTGATGTTTCACATGTGGATTAAAGCATGAGGTGGAATGTACATTGGCAAGTGTGAGACCCTGAGTTCGTAAGTAATTCAGAACTTTATAAACTCACATTTTACTGCATTGAAAATTTTTATTTATTCATGTACTTTGTGGATAGCATGTATTAAAATCAACAATATTCTTATTAACTGTAGAAGATCACTTAGAATCCAAATCTACTTTTAGAAATTTAATTGAAATTTTTCTTCTGGTTCTCTGTGATAACTGTGATATATTTATGACTTTATATTGCATTCTCCAGTGTATATGAACATGATCTATGTTCTTCCTGGAAAAGATGAACAGTGAAGGCTTGAGAACTACTTGTGTTACCAAAAATTTAAAGGCATTGGCATAGTTATGTATTAAAACACGTCATAAAATTGTTCGGTCACAGAATAGGAACAATATGTTTGCTTGATCTCTATTTTGAAATGTCTAATATCACCTAATGATATCTTCCTCTAAAGACAAGAATCAAAGGCATTGCAGAGCATTCACAGCAAAATGAGTCACTAAAAGTTCAAAATTCAAACAAAAAATGGAATGAATCAACTGATATCCTCAGTATTTTTAGGATCACAAGATCATGCTTCACTAAGATTTATTGTACTACAAAAACCCCTCAGGCTATATGCTCATATTGAAAACAATAAACTATCAGTATTCCTTATGATAGTACAAAGCCAATCAAAGGAATAAAATTAGAACCTACTGGTATGAAAGTAAATTTCTTCTTACACTTCAGGTGCTATGGCATAGAAAGGAAGATCCATCTAACTTATACCTTTGGAGCCATGAATAGATTCTAGCCACCTCCAATTGGGGTCAGTTGCATACCAGTTATTTTCCAAGGAGAATGCTTGGTGGATGAGGCAGGGGTGGATGGGTGGGTGGGGGAGCATCCTCATAGAGGCAGGAGGAAGGGAGAAGGTGTTTTATGGAGGACAAACTGAGAAGGGGGATAACATTTGTAATGTAAATTAATAAAATAACCTATAAAATGAAAATATAAAGGTAGTAAGAGAAAGCACAATGAACATATACAGATGCTGTACTTCTCATCTCTCTAGGATAGGAAGCCAGCCAGGTCAACCTTTCTTCCTGTCGTTCTGATCAGGCATTGTATTTTATCACAACAGTAGAAAAGAACTAGAGCAAACATTGGTATCAAGCCACTACCCAAAGACTATACATGGACTGACCCTGGGCTCCAACCTCATAGGTAGCAATGAATAGCCTGGAAAGAACACCAGTGGATGGGGAAGCCCTTGGTCCTGCCAAGACTGAACCCCCAGCAAACGTGATTGTTGGGGGGAGGGCGTTAATGGGGAGAGGATGGGGAGGGGAACACAGGTAGAGAAGGAAAGGGGGAGGGGCTAGGGGGATGTTGACCCGGAAACCGGGAAGGGGAATAACAATTAAAAAGATGAAAAAAGAAAAAAAAAAGAAAATGAAGGAGGGGATCAAATGCTGTAAATGAGGGTTTCAATAATGCAGAATTTTACCATATTGAAAAAATGCACACAACCAAAATGAAAACACTATCCATCTTTTTGTGCAATCTTCATTTCCATTTTTATGTCCTTTGATTAAGCATAGATAATGCATACAATTTGAAAAGGGGGGTTATAGGGAAATGATTTAAATTTTCTGCTTCTGCAATAATTTCCACCGCTTTGTTAACATTGTTAACCTATTCCCAGAGTCCCACACTCATATATTTTTCTAAATATTACTTTTCTATAATTTCTCATTTTCTTTCAGTTTTATTCTTTCAGGTTTTAAACCGACTCGATAACAATCATATCTTGTATATTGAAACATCTTTTTAATACTATGCCTTTACTTAAGAGAAAATATTCATGTATTTAAAAACTGATTGCTAGAATTTGAGTATGTCCCATAATTGTTGTTGTCAATTAAAGATATGTAATAAATGTCTTCCTCTACTGTGTAGTAGCTAAGAAGCCCTTATGCAAAATACAAAAGCATTCAGATTTGTGACATGGATGGTTACTTTAGAAAACTATACGGCAGACTTCTGACTGTCTGTTAGACACCTACCTGAATTTTACCTATGTGCTTGTTTGTTTTTGTAAAGTGATGCCTTGGAATATTCCTCATCATTGATACTAGCAAGGAGACATTTTCTCTGTTAGTAGTCACAAATTCCCTCCCTCACTTTTTTATAACAGCCTCTCATCCTGCACTATTTCCTGACTGAAATACGACCTTTGTGCTTGCAATAAGAATACTGTGAGGTTAGTTGATTTAAAATGAGATGCCTCCATAAAATGATTGCTCATAAAAATACGTCTTCACGTATCTGTCAATCATTCTTTCCAACCACTTCACTGGCTCTATTTCCCCACTTAGTCATTACTGTACTTAGAAAATGTGAGATATTTTCCCCAAATGGTATAATAACATAATAGTTACTATATACATTATAGTAATTATGAGTAAGGCTCAAATATTCATATTTTAATTAATATCATTAAATATGATTTATTTGCATGAGTTTATCTCTGTGTGTGTGGTGTGTGTGTGTGTGGTGTGTGTGTGGTGTGTGTGTGGTGTGTGTGTGGTGTGTATGTGTGTGTGTGTGTGTGTATGTGTGTGCTTCAGAAGATGAATTCTTTCAGTTATTGTGGACACAGTAAAAAAATCACATTGTGCCTGAAGCTAGATATCATTCTAAGTTTTTACAAGAATCTTTTCCTCCTGTACATTGTAGGTGTTCAATAAAATTTGTGGTAAATCAGTTAAATTGCAAACACTGTCATAGAGACACTGAAATAAAATTAGACTGCAAAATGCCTGTTCTGAGAGAAATTGAAGAAATATATCTTCATGCTCTTTTGTTCTCAAACATACAGATATAATCTTCTAGTCTCTGGTGGTAGATATTATTTGTAGTGCTGGATGAAATATTTGTTTAGTATGGTAATGTAATGTGATAAAGAGAAGCCAGGAAAAGAAATAGTATACTTGTGTTCAGAAGAAAAAGAAGATTTAGAGAAGCACTTCAAAACGTGAGGCAACTGAAGCTCCAAATAGACAAACTACACGCACCTGGAAGGATTTTCACAATCCCTCCCTCTTTCTTTAAAGTTTTTGCTTTCTTTGATTCTTTGTTTGTTAGAATACATAAAAAGGAAGACTTCACCTACTTTTTCCAAAGGCAAATTACGGTAAATTATAAGATGTTAACACTGAAAGAATTGAAGTTGCTTAATTATTTAGGATGTTTCAAATTTTTATTCTTTGGCTACCATAATTTTTGACAACACAGATTTAGTCTACAAACAACTTTTCAGTTCGATGTGTGCTTTTGCCATCACCCATATCTGGATAACAAATGCAATCTAATGAGGAAACCCAAGTTCTATGAAATCTTCATTGTTCAAGAAAGTTGACAAGATCAGACAAGTGGGTAGGGGTAAGAAAAATTATGCATCAGGATTTAAAAGCCAGTACTAGAGACCACCTTTAGCTGATATCATTAAGGTAGACGTACCTTCTCTAGAGAGTATATTTATTTATGTCTTTGCTTTCATACCTGCTTAAATAAACCTTCAAATCTTCCCTGTTGTATCTGTGCTCAGTGTGAATTATGCACATTTGAGGACCCAGAGTGCTACATTTGAAATTAAACAAATTTAAGAGAACATATACCATTATAATAACAAATAAATCCTCCAATATAGATATCACACATTGTTATTAAGAAAAAAGAATATTTGGGGCTGGAGAGATGGGTCAGGGGTTGAGAGTACTGACTGATCTTCCAGAGGACCTGAGTTCAATTCCCAGTAATCACCTGGTTACTCACAACCATCTATAAAGGGATTCGATGCCCCCTTCTGGTGTTTCAGACATACTAGTTATGGGGTATTCATATAAAACAAACAAACAAATAAATAGAAAACATATTATGAATGCAATATGTATAACCCTAGAATTCAACTATGTGTTTCTGTGTGTGTGTATGTGTGTGTGTGTGTCTTTGTGTGATCTCTTTCCTAAAATAAATATACACTTTCCTAGAAGTTGTTTTTAATAAAAGTAATTTGAATTACATAAAAGGTTATGACTAAGGGCACAACTATACTCCAAAATTGAGAATTTTACCAGGGAAGAGGTGAAAAATGTACCTTGCACATGTTTCCTAGGAGAGCTTTATGGGAAAATGAAGAGTCCTTTATATGTTTCCAAGCATCTAGCCTTCCATTTAAGTGGTAAGCATTAAAATATCCTACCCAGTTAGGAGCCTTTTAAATCATGTTCTCAGTGTTCTTGACCATCAAGTTTTAAAATCAGCAGTTGTTTTCATGTCAACAACATATATAAAGATGCCTGACTGCCCAGTATGTCTGTGTGTATGATGTAGGTATGATATGAATAAGAACATTGTATTCCACATTTGTGTATGGAAAACATGCCACCAAGATTGTGTGGCCTTTTTTCTTAATAATAAAAGACACATTTATAAATATTTTGTTCAAAAGATTAATTGATGATTTTCTTATTTTTGTCCCTTCTTTCCCATCATCTTCCTTCCCCTCATTTCTTTGCCCTCTCCACACTGCCATATCATACACTGCTTTCTTCCTCTATTTTCTTCCCATGAAAAATTCTCATTCTTTTAATCGGCTTTGTTTGGAACTTTCTTTACAGATCAGGTTGGCCTCGACCTCACATCAGTTGGCTACCAATACTGAAATTAGAAGATTAAGCCAGTGTACTATCTAGTCTTATGTCAACTTAACACACACACAAGTTATCTGAGCAGAGGGTACCTCAATCTCAATTGAGAAGATGCCTACATTGGTTCTGGCAATAAGGCATTGTCTTAATTAGTGAGTGAGAAAGGAGGGCACAGCCCATTGTAAATGGACCATCATGGGTTCTATGGAAAAGCAGGCTGAGCAAGCTCAGTAAACAGGTGAGTAAGCATCACCTTTCCCTGCCCTCTGCCTCAGCTCCTGCCCCCAGGTCCTTGCCCTGTTTCAAATTCTGTCCTGACTTTCTTCTATAATGAACAGTAATATGTAAGTTCAAGCCAAATGAAGCTTTTCCTCCCCAACTTGCCTTTTAGTCATGGAGTTTTATTGCAACAAAAGAAACCCTAAATTAGGCAGCCAGTAAACCTAGCTTGAATTGGCAACACCTATGTCAAGGAAATGAGAAAGCCATGATTTGTGGTCTGTTTTGTTTCTAATTTTTTCTCTAAGCCAAATCATTTCCGAAATGGATCATTTATTTCTAATCCATTTACACAATTAGTTGTCAGTTTTTATTTGTCTTTGAGTTTTATGCTTACTATCTAGTTATAGAGTTCTTTCATAATCAAATTGAAGTCTTTTCAGAAGTTCTTCCTTAAATACTATTAGACAAGGGTTTTATGAAAGACTGATAAAAGTAATAAGTGAATAAATGTGAAATATTTGTAAAATAAAATCTTGTAAACAAATACCCCCACTAAGTCAGAATGACTCTCAATTTTACATTAGAGGAGAGAAAAATAAAATGTAAAAAATATACCAACATATATTATGATATCTTATAATGAATGAATAACATGAAATTATATGTTGAACTGAAAAATGATTTCATATATAAATATTAAATTATATTTTCTACTTAATATAATTATTTAAATTATAAATATTAATAAAATTAAAGGATAGCACAGTATTTTATTTAAATATTTACTAATACTTGAAATGGTTCAAAGCAGTTACTTAGAAGATTACAGTCATTTATTACTATAAAATAATTTAATGGATTTTCCACATCGTCTCTTCATAAGAGGATTACAAAAGAAATGACAGAGCAGTCCCAGCAATTGTGGTTCAACAATTTACAAGTATGTTAATGCTATGTTTGAAAAATATTGTTCAACATATTTATATTTAAAATTATGAAATATTACTACTGCAACAATAGTTATACTTTAGAAATTCATTTTATTAAAAATTCATGTATTGTAAAATTATGCTAAAGTCTGTGGATAAATACCAATTGAAAAAAGTCAATAATTGGTAATATATTACAATATATTCCACAGAATAAACCACATATAGAATCAAAATAATTATGACCTTAAATAAAGGGCAAAGCAGTTAAGCAAATGGAATTAGAGGCAGATGCAAGCTAGGTGATTATTGCGTAAATAGACAGGTTAAAGACAACATAAAACATACTTTAATTCTGAAGGGCTTTCCCTCAGTCATAAATTAAGAAATTCAATTTCTCATTTTTCAGGTCATGTTCATAATGCTTCTCTAAGTATTGCAGAGATGAACTGATTAATGGCCATGCTACAGTTTTCAACTAGTTATCAGTAACTCAAATATAAATTAAATAAGACTTAAAATGAACAGGAACATTGCTACCAACATGGACCCACTCTTAAGCCTTACCTTTTTAGATTCTATGGACTTGAACTGAAACCAATCCATTTATAAATCTATAACTAGGGAAATGTCATAACACATACAAAAGAACAAATATAAAGGAGTTTAAAAAGAGCTAACCTATAATGGAAGATATTACTATCACAAAAATATTACTTATCAAATAGAAAGGCAAGTGCTAGCAATGGGTAGCCTTTTTGGAAATTAATGGTCAATGTGGTCTCATAGATCACATTTCTATTGTGGGAGTATGAAGTGGTACTATTAGGAGGTGTGGCCTTATTGGAATAGGTGGTGCCTTGTTGGAGGAAGTGTGTCACTGTGTAGGCAGGCATTGAAATCTCATCCTGTGCTCAAACTCTGCCTGGGAAGGAAGAGACCCTCTTCCCAGATACCTTTGGAACAAGATGTAGAACTGTCAGCTCTTCCAGTATTATGTCTGCCTGGATAGTGCTGTGATTTCTGTCATACTGAAAATGAACTGAATCTCTAAAACTGTAAATGTTTTTTCTTTATAAGAACTGCCTTGGTTTTGGTGTCTTTCCACAGCAATGGAAACCTTAAATAAGAGAAACCACAATATATTAATGGCTGTTACAATCTAGAACTTGATTGTAATCTTCTATTGCTGAAGTTAGCAGATATTTGAATTCTCTCTCTCTCTCTCTCTCTCTCTCTCTCTCTCTCTCTCTCATACACACACACACACAAAGAGAGAGAGAGAAAAAGAGAGAGAGAGAGAGAGAGAGAGAGAGCAAGAAAAATATAAAAAAGTAATAATTTGGTACCAACTTGGGAAGATTCTTCTCTATTCACTAGTTTTCATCTTTTCTGATGTTGCTATTTAGGCAACAAGGAAAAAAACTGCAATTTTCTACTATAGTATACTGTGAAGGCATGCATCTATGAAAATAACCTATATGAAAGATATGCCCAGTGGTGGAAAAGAAAAATGCAACATATATTGCATATTTTATATATATATATATATATTGCAATATATATACATATATATGTATAAAATCTGAAAGTCAACATGGGAGTGGGGAGCTGAATAGAGAAGGAAATTGGAAGTGAAGTTTAATCAGAACACAATATACACATATACAGATATCCCAAACAATATAAAAAAATAACTACATTATTGAGGCTGACAGTATTAACAAATTTAAATATACTCAAAATCTCAAAATCACAAATACTACAATACTCACTAAATCATGAATATTTTAAAAACAAAAGAAGTAACATAAAACGACAAGAAAACATAAATTTATCGATATCTTGTATGAACATGAAATAAGAGAGCATTGAGAACTCTGAAGTGACTCTCTCAGTGTTTATCATCAGTAATGGAACTTTGACTGGACCATAACACTTTTCAATTAAAGCCGAATGTGTTCTCTTATCAGTGATGCTAAAAATATAGATGTTGCTGACCTTAAAAATAGTAGCATATTCAAGTTTTATTTTATCAGTGTTTTGCATTATTCACACCAAGTTAGATGTCTATGTATCTTTCATGCAAAGCTATTTACTGTATAGATCTAAATATAAAGAAAATCTTTATATGCATTTGAAGAACATTACTAAGTTATTATAGTTTTATTTAAAAAGCAAATTGATAAATTAGAAACAAACATATTTATTACATCTTTCCTTTTTCAGTAAGTATACATAGTTATCACTCACTGGTACTTTTCAGAGACCGACGATAAAACAAATGGAAACCCATAGACTTCTACATAATGAGATTACAGCAAAGCACCTCACTACAAAGTCATATTATTATGTTTATTTTCAAACTGCGCTTCAGTGTTTGGAGACCTGGTAGGTGAGAGACTCAGGACTCAAAGTGGGGAACCTTAGATGAAATACCCTACAGCGAGGGGAAGGAACTTGTGGAGCCCAACTCCAGCAGAGCGGTCATCATGTGAGGGATGACGTTGCCATCCCATAGTCAAAAACTCTGACCCATATTTTTTCCTGTCTGAAAGAACTGCAGCAACATAAATGAAGTCGAGCCTGAGAAAAAGGAGGTCCACTGACAGGCCCAACTTGGGATTCAGCTCATCGGGAAGTTCCAAGCCTGACACTATTACTAAGGCTATGGAGCGCTCACAAAAAGGTGGAATATCATGACTGCCCTCTGAAAGGCCCAACAAACAGCTGAAAAGGTCAGATGTAAATAATTACCCTCAACCAATGGACAGAAGCTGCTGACTGTGTGAATTAGGAAAAAAGCTGGAAGAAGCTGAGGAGGAGGGCAACCCCTGTAGGAGGACCAGCAGTATCAATTAGCCTGGACTCCTGAGATCTCTCAGACATGGGACCACCAACCAGGCAGCATCCACCAGCTAATATGAGTTCCTCAACACATAGACAGCAGAAGATTGTCTGGTCTGGACTCAGAGAAGAAGCACCTAGCCCTCACGAACCTGGAGCCCCAGGGAGTGAAGAGGTCTGGTGGGCTGGGTGTTAGGGAGGTAGGAGCATCCTACTGGAAACAGGGTCGGGGGAGGAGACATGAAATGTGAAACAGTCAGACGTTGGACTAGGAGGGGGAAAAAAAGCTCGATTTTAAAAAATGATTAAATAAAATTGAAAACAAAAACAAAATCAAAAAGGCAAAAACAAAAGTAAACCAAAAACCAGAACAAACAAATAAACCAACCCAACCAACGGAAAAAAACAAAAACAACAACAACAACAACAAAAAAAAACCTTACCACAAGAACGAAATGCCATTCTTTAAGAAAACATTGGTACCTTAAAGGCTTGCTTTTTGGGTGTTCTAAAAGAATAATTTAGTATTTGAGATGATTGGATTGTTGAATATTTTTAAGGCAACGTACATTTTGTCAAACCTTCTGTAAAGAAGAATGTACTGGAATTATTCTGAAACAAAGGTTTTGTTTTTAAATCCTGCTTCCTCTTTTAGGTTACACATGATTATCCTTTTGATGCTTTCAAATTATTTTACTTTATAAGTTTATTCATGTAAGAAATAAATATATTTTCTTCATTGGTTTTGATTGATTTTGAACAAACCATTACTGTGCTTTAAGTAGCAGAACATGTATAACATCTGTTGTATACTTACTGCTGTGACGGGCAACATGAACTGGATCAGGAAGTAGATGTTATGGGCATGGCTATGTTCTACAAAAATGAAAATCCAGTCAAGGGTTGTTCAAGAAATCCAGTCCTTTGTAAAGATTATAATGGATCAGTAGAAAAAAGATCCTTATGGTGCCAGAGCGATCACACCAAAACTTTTGGAATTATAAACACACATGCTGTGCTGTTCTTCATAAATCCCTGTATGTACCCCACTTACCATCTCCTTTTATGTTTGTAGAGAACTAGTGGTGTGATAAATGTTTTATTGCATAGGTTCCTGCAAATACACTCTGGGCATTCAAACAATGACAAAATGCTTTAGGGATAAAATGACTTCTCACCCAACTGTCTTAAATTTTGTATATTTATTAGCACCAGTTCTAATTCATTCATCAATGGGTACTGATGCCCTGCCTAATCTTTGTGAATGATGTAGGCCTTTTTGCCTATTTCTTTGTTCCTTCACCTTATCCTAGGCTCTCAAAGCTACTAAAGTATGTTGTATTAGTCATCAATCATATTAGTTTTCTTTTTCTTTTCTACATCTTTATTAAATTGGGTATTTCTTATTTACATTACAATTGTTATTCCCTTTCTGGGTTTCCAGGCCAACATCCCCCTAATCCTCCCTCCATTACCGCCCTCCCCCCAACAATCACGTTCTCTGGGCGTTCAGTCTTGGCAGGACCAAGGGCTTCCCCTTCCACTGCTGCTCTTACTAGGTTATTCATTGTTATTTATGCAGTTAGAGCCCAGGGTCAGTCCATGTATAGTCTTTGGGTAGTGGCTTAGTCCCTGGAAGTTCTGGTTGGTTGACATTGTTGTTCATATGGGGTCTCAAGCCCCTTCAGCTCTTTCAGTCCTTTCTCTGATTCGTTCAACGGGGGTCCTGTTCTCAGTTCAGTGGTTTGCTGCTGGCATTCGCCTATGTATTTGCAATATTCTGGCTGTGTCTCTCAGGAGAGATCTATATCCGGTTCCTGTCGGCCTGCACTTCTTTGCTTCATCCATCTTATTTAATTGGGTGGCTGTATATGTATGGGCCACATGTGGGTCAGGCTCTGAATGGGTGTTCCTTCTCCTCTGTTCTAAACTCTCCTCCCCATTCCAACCCAAGGGTATTCTTGTTCCCCTTTTAAAGAGGGAGTGAAGCATCTGCATTTTGGTTATCCTTCTTGAGTTTCATGTGTTCTGTAGATTTGAGGTAATTCAAGCATTTGGGCTAATATCCGCTTATCAATGAGTGCATACCATGTGTGTTTTTCTGTGATTGGGTTACCTCACTCAGGATGATATTTTCCAGTTCCATCCATTTGCCTATGAATTTCATAAAGTCATTGTTTTTGATAGCTGAGTAGTATTTCACTGTGTAGATGTACTATGTTTTCTGTATCCATTCCTCGTTGAAGGGCATCTGGGTTTTCCATATTTGTTTTCTTAAAGCAGCAATTTGGCTTTCATCTAACAGTTGATCTTTCATGATATTAGAACGTTCAGATCTATTACAATTTTCCGCAAATAAAAGTTCTTCTCTCTACTGTGCTAGCATTCTATTTGGAAACGAGCTTTCAGTAGTGCTTCTACTAAACCTTTTCAGTCTTGCAGTATAAACCTGTTTGGCTAGACCAGATACTTAGCATCTCTCTGTCTCACATGCGGTGAGTGCATTCCATAAGTTAGTATTGATTTTTAAAAAATGTTTAAGTTTTTTTGTATGTTAACATTATTACAGCAGAGTTGTTCATTTTCTGAATTTTCATCATTTTTTTTGGCATTTGTACTTGGACAATTGGGAAACTAATGGAGGTTGATTTTCTTTCCTCAATTTCATTAAGAGGAGGTGTTATAGCTTCACTGCGCTGTCCACCTTGATTCTCAATTTCCTTAGGTATCATAGGTTCATAATTAAGTACTTCCTGTTATCACATTTTTCTGTCTTTTGTCTTTCAAACCTGTATTCTATCATAGTTATTTTTCTACTTGTATAGCATATTTTAACGTTTTTTTGAGAGCAAATATATAAAGATTGCAATTGAAATGACGAAGAGGTTTACTCTGGAAGTCCTAATTGCAAGAAGTTCTGCCATGGCTTTTTCCAGTAATGTTCTATCTCAACTCATGGCCTTGGTCTTAAGTGATCTGAAATATATTTCCCCAATTTAATTCAGGAAAAGTTTGTTTATGTAATTAAAATTGTCTTTTGAGATGGGTAACTGTGATTTGTTCAATCAAAGTCTCCTGTATCCTTCCTTATTCTTGGCTCAAGGTTCCTGTGTCTCTCAAAGAACTGAGAGTTAAAACATCAAATCAAAGAATTGATGCTTCCTCTGGAGATGATCCCAAGTGATTTTTCTCCTTTACAGATTTCTGTCAGATATCTCCTGTTCTCTGTGATGTTTCTGTGAGATGGCCACGGCCTTCTATATCATCGATGAGCTTTATTTTTCTCCAACCATGTTGGGTGCCAGATGTAAATGTAACATTTATTTGCCAGAGGTAATCACCACCTTAGAGGCTTCCTGGTGAATAAGATCACTTTTTCTAATTATTTCTGAACTTGGCTGCTTGATTCAACATAGCTGTTATGTCTAAAATCATTTACAAGCCTACAGATTCAAACGGGCTTCTCTTGGCTTCTGATTAAATTTCTCTGCTTCATCTCAAACTATTTTATTCTAGTCTTTTGGCTCTTTTTGTCTTCACTTGCAAAGTAAATCTGTCCCAATAAAACTGTCATTGAAACATGTGACACTTTTGTCTCTGTCTATCTGTCTTACTTTCTATCTGGCTCTGTCTCTCATACATACCCTCTCTACTGCTCTCTTAACACACCTCTTTTTCTTGTCTGGACAAACAAGAATGTTGGGCATATCCTATCTCTAACTCATTCTTTCAACTTTTTCTCTGATTGATCACTTTGCCCCTTGATTAGATGTTACCATTAAACATGGCTACTTCCTTTTACAAACAAACGTTACTTTAATTGTTAGGAAGTAAGGTTCTTAGGGTATGTCTGTGTACCAGCCAAGTCATACTGTACTCCAGTGTGTGTCTGTACACTGCAGGTGCAACATATTTTTGGGTGTGATTCAATGTCAGAGAAGTGATGTTGCTGTTCAAAATTCCTTATCATGGTAATGAAAAACATAGTTTCATGCAGTTAGATATGGTGCTAGAGAATAACTAAAAGTTTTATATCCAAATCCAAAGGTAGCAAGAAGAGAGAGATACTGGGCTGGGCTTGAGCATCTGAAACACTCTTCTAGTGGCACACTTCCTCAACAAGAAAAGATCAACTCCAACAAGGCCATGCCTACCAACAATGCTAATTCCTATGAGCTTATTGTGGCCATTTTCATTCAAACCACCAAAGACATGTATTTAAAAACTAATGTGGTAGTGGAGATGCACATGATGGGAAATACCCAACATGACAGAACATGCAGTAGCATGAAGAATAATAGAATATATCAAGGAGAATGATATTTAAACCTGAATGAGAAAATGAAATCATGATGATATGTAGGTTTCATATTAATGAATATTATTAAGAAAAGTACTCTGAAAGATGTATAGTTGCCTCATGCATTGTTTGATCAAGCTTGCAATTATATAGTATGTCCAAATGTAGTAAGAAGCCATTCAAGAGGATTATTACAAGAGGTATTGGTGCATAGCATAAAGTCAGGTGTTGGTTTCAAGCTACATTATCTCCTATGCTTTCCTGGTTTACTCTAAGCTTGAAACATTTAGCTGATCACCTGTGAGAAAATAAACTCCCATAATATAAGCTAATTCCTCTGAGATACTCTTAGGTATTTGGTACAATAAACCAATAAACTAACACACATAAAATAATAATAGTTTGATCCTGTATCTGCACTGTATTCACCAGGCTACAGCTCTGGCTCTTTTTCTTAAGGTCCTGGTATCACTGGGGACAACCAGGTTAGATACTGATGCCCTAATCCTTGCCTATTGGGTCCCCTGGCAAGTCAAGTGGTGATGAGTTCTGCCTATTGCCCTCTAAACTCCATTTTCTGGTTAACATCTCTTTCTCCTCTCCCAGATCTGAACTCCATTCCCTGAGCCACAACTCTACATGCATCCCTGGAGGCCTGCTGCCCCTTAGAACAACGAGCTTTGCCTGCCTCCCTGGAGGACTGTTGCAACCTAGGACAATTAGAGGCCTGCTGACATCAGGCTACCAGCTCTATCTGTGTTCTCAGCGTTCTTCTACCATTAAGGACTACCAAATCATCGAAAACTAGAGCAAAGAGTTGAGTAAAGACCAGCATAAGAGGAAGGTCAAGAACAGCCAGAAAAATATGGCACCACCAGAGTCCAGATATCCTGGTATAAAAAGCCCTGGTATCTAAACACATCTGAAGACCAAAATAAATTAACTTAAATCTAAACTTATGAAGATGCTAAAGGCATTTAAACAGTAAATAAATTAATGCCTTAAAGAAGTACAGAAAAACAAAACATGAAGAAAAGTAATAAAAGTATTCAAGACCTGAAAAGTGAAAGAGAAACAATTAAACAAACACAAATTGAGGCAACTCTGGAGATGTAAAACCTAGGAAAGAGAACAGAAACTACAGATACAAGAATCATCAGTTCCATCACAACAGATGGAAGAGGTAATCTCAGGCATAAAAGATGCAAAAGGAAAAATGATGCATCAGTCAAAGAAAATGCTAAATTTAAAAACTTTACAACACACACACAAACACACACACACACACACACACACACACCAAACAAGGCAATGGAAAACAGGAAATCAGAGTCACTATGAAAAGACCAAAGTGAAAAATAAAAGGAGAAAAGAAGAAGAAACTTAGAGATCCAGAGATATCTTCAACAAAATCATTGAAGCAATTTTCCTAACCTAAAGAAAGAGATAGCTATAAATGTACAAGAAGCTTACAGAACGCCAAATAGATTGGACCAGAAAGGAAAATGCTATACAATAATTGATACACTTTATTATACCTGACTTATCAACAGAGACCTTAAAGGTTGAAGAGCATACACAGATATCTTATAGACTCTAATAGACCACAGATGTTAGCTCAGATTAAAGTACCTAGCAAAACTTTTTATTACCCAGGATGGAACACATATGCTAATTCTGAACATATATTGACCTAATTCAAAGACACCCAGATTTGTAAAAGAAATGTTACTAAACTATAAATCACACATTAATAGTGTTAGATTTAACACCACCCTCTCATTAATGGACAGGCCACTGAAACAGAAAGCAAACAGAAATAATGAAACCAAGAGAAGTTATGAATCAACCTAACATATATCTCTAGAAAAATCACACCACAACCCAAAAGAATATACTTCCTTTTCAGCACCTTCATAACCTTCTCCAAAATTGACCATGGACATGGACATGAAACAAGATTCAACAAATACAAGAAGATGGAAAACATTTCTTGCATCTTATCAGATCACTATGGGTTAAATGTGGACTTCAACAACAATAGAAACAACTGAAAGTCTAAAACTTCATGGAAACTGAACAACTCACTCTTCAATAATCTCTAAGTGAAAGAAGAAATGAAATAAATTAAAGACTTTATAGATTTCAGTGAAAATTAAGGCACAATATACCCAAACATATGGGGCACAATGAAACCAGGGGTAAGAGTAAGATTCATAGGACTAAGTGCTATCATAAAGATATTGGAGAAATATCATGCTAGTAACTTAACTTAAAGTTTTTGAACAAAAAAAGTAAACACACCCAAGAGGAATAGAAAGCAGGAAACATTCAAACTTAAGGCTGAAATAAATACATTGGAAACAAAGAGAACAATACAAATAATTAACCAAACCGAGGGCTGGTTCTTTGAGAAAATCTACAAGATAGAAAAATCTGTAGCTTAGCTAACTAAAATTCAGAGACACAGTATCCAAATTAATGAAGTCAGAAATAGGGAAATATAAAATAAGCACTGAGGAAACTAACAAACAATTATTAGGCCTTATGGCAAAAGCTTGTACACTCCAAAAATGTAAAGTCTAAAAGAAATGGATGATTTTCTAGATAGACACCACCGACCAAATTTGAATGAAGAATAGATAACCTATCTAAATAGCAAAAACAATCCTATACAATAAAAATCTTCAGGAGGTATCACCACCGCTGATTCGAAGTTGTACTTCAGAGCAATAGTAATAAATAGTAGGGTTCTATAAACACTAAGGTTATAATACACTCATTAAAATTTTTCTTATGGGATGGGGGTAGAGGAGAGAAAGAAAGAAAGTCTTCACCAGAGGGTTTTGATGCAGAATTTTTCCAGACCTTCAGAGAAAAGCTAATGCCAATATCCTCAACACAAAACGCAAACAAAAGGAACATTTCCGAACTCACTCTATGAAGCCATAGTCAATCGGATACCTAAACTACACAAAGAATACAAAAATAAAATTTCAAACCAATTTCTCATGAATACTTGATGGAAAAAATACTCAAAATATGCACAGTCTGAATCCAAAAACACACCAAAATCCAATATGGTCAAGTAGGCTTCAATTCAGTGTTGCAAGGGTGGTTCGATGTATGAGGATCCAACCAATATAATCCACCACAGAGAGGAACTGAACAAAGAAACTGCATGATCACCTCATTAGTTGCTGTAAAAGCATTTGAAAATGACCAACATCCCTTCATCTTAAAATTTTTGGAGAGATAAAGGATACAAGGTATATACCTGAACATAGTAAGGGCACCATTAGCCAATAGCCAACATCAAATTAAATGGAGAAAAACTTAAAGCAATTCCACCAAAATCAGAGAGAAGGACAAAGCCAGGCTGTGATCTCTCTCCAGATTTCTTCAATGTAGTATTTGAAATTCTAGGTGGAGAAATAAGAAAACTAAGGAAGATCAAGGGATACAAATTAAAAATGATGAGGTCGAAGTTTTACTATTTGCAGGTGATATGGTAGTACTGGTAAGTGACTATAAAATTTTTACCAAACATCTTTTACTGTGGAAAAACCCTTCAGAAAAGTGGATGAATACAAAATTGACTTAGAGAAATCAGCACCTCTCCTTTCTACAAATAAATGGGTTGAGAAAGAAATTATTAAACAACACTCTTCATAATAGTCACAAATACTATAAAATATGTTTTTGTAATATAACCAAATAAATGAAGGGATTGTATGACAAGAACTTCAAGCATCTGAAGAAAGAAAATGAAGATGTCAGAAGGTGGAAAAATCTCCATGCACATGTATGGGTAGGATTATTACAGGGAAAATGGATGGCCATCTTATCAAAATCAATCTACAGATCTACAGATTCAATGCAATTCTCATAAAAATTCCAACACACATCTTTACAGATATTGAAAGAACAATTCTCAACATCATATGGAAAAACAGACAACTTCAGATAGCAAAAACAATCCTATACAATAAAAATCTTCAGGAGGTATCACCACCCCTGATTCGAAGTTGTACTACAGAGCAATAGTAATAATAACTACATAATATCGGTTGGTGTGTAAACGGATACATCAGTCAATGGAATAGAATCTAAGACCCAGAAAATAAATCAGAATGCCTATGGACACTTGCCTTTTGGCAGAGAAGTCAAAGTGACATAATAGAAAAAATAGAGTATCTTCAACTAATGGTGCTGGTCTAACTGGATTTCTGCATGTAGGAGAATAAAAATAAATGCCTATTTATGATCCTGCATAAATCTGCAGTTCAAGTAGATCAAAGACCTCAATATAAAACCTTTCTATACTACAAGAAAAGCTAGAGGCTCCCAGGACCCAACAGAGATGACATTAGCTGAAATATCCCACAAAGGGGAGAGAGAACCTGTAGAGACTAAATCCAGAGGTTAGGCAAAGCCCCTGGTTGAGGGATGGGTCTACCCATTCATCTTTAAATTTTTAACCCAAAATGGCTCCTGTCTAAATGAAATACAGGGACAAAGAATGGAGCAGAGGGAAGGCCATCCAGAGACTACACAACCTGGGGATCCATCCCATATACAGACACCAAACCCAGTCACTGTTGCTGATGCCAAGAAGTGCTTGCTGACAGGACCTGATATAGATCCCTCCAGAGAGGCTCTGCCAGAGCCTTACTGATACAGATGCAGATGATTGAACCTAACCATCGGACTGAGCACAGGGACCCCAAGGGAAGAGTAAGGGGAAAAACTGAAGGAGCTGAAGGTGTTTGCAACCCCGACAATAAGAACAACAATGTCAACCAACTAAAACCCCAGAAGTCCCAGTGACTAAACCACCAACTGAAGAATGCACATAGAGGGACCCATGTCTCCAATTGCATGTGTAGCAGAGGATAGCCTGCTGACGTCAATGGGAGGGGAGATCTTTTGTCCTGTGAAGGCTTGATGTCCCAGCACAGGGGAATATTAGTCTGGTGAGGCAGGAGTGTTTGAGTGGGTGGTGGAGCACCCTCCTAGAAGCAGATGGAGGAGGAGGGGATAGCGGTTTGTGGAGGGTAACCGCAGAAGGGAAATAACATAAAAATAAAATGAAAAATAATAAAACTGTCTATACTAAACCTAAGAGAAGAATGGAGAATAATGTTGTACACACTGGCACAGGAGACATCTTCCTTAACAGAACACCAATAGCTCAGGCCCTGAGAACAACAATTGATAAATGGGACCTCAAGAAACTGAAAAGTTTCTGTAAGTCAAAGAACACTGTTCATAAGACAACATATTGTTCTCCACTATGTTCCTAACAGGTTTATTTATTATAAACCAGGAATTGCAGATGACCTGGTTGCCACTTAACTAAAGAATAGATAAAGAAATTATGATTCATTTACACATTACTACCCAGCTATTAAAAATAAGGACATCATGAAATTTGTGTGCTAATATTTGGAATGAATGCATATCATGTTGAGTGAGTTAACCTACACCCAAAAGAAATTACATGGCTTGTACTCATTTATAGGTGGATATTAGGCATGAAGTACAGGATAGCCATGATACAATTCACAGACCCAACAAAGCTAAATATCAAGGAAGGCTGAAGCAAGGATACTTGAATCTCACTCAGAAGGGAAAATAAAATTGTTATAGGAGGCATGTGGAATGATAAAACTAGGTGGCAGAAAGGATGAGAATGAGAACAGGGTTGTGGGGAGAGAAGGAAGAGAGGACCAGAAGAATGAGTGAAAATCAGCAGCTTTTGGGACATGAAGTGGCCACCTCCTATCAGGACCCCCAATGGAGGGAAAAGGATATTAACCCATCCACAAATATTTCACCACAAAATTTGTCTTCCCTACAAGAAATTCAAGGACAAAGATAGAGCAAAAACAAGATGATGGCCATCCAATGGCTGCCCCATGGGTAAGAAGCAATCCTAAAACTATTAATAATATTCTGTTATGCTTACAGACAGGAGGCTAGTATAGTCATTCTCTCAGAGGTTTCACCCAGCAGCTGACTAAAAGAGATGAACAGAACCATAGCCAAACAGTGAATAGAGTTCTGGGAGTCTTATGGAAGAGTTGGGGGAAAACTACGGGGACCTGAGCTCCACAGAAAGAACAGTAGAGTAACCTAGCCTGGACCCTTGGGGGCTCTTAAAGATTTAACTGCAAACCAAAGATCCTACATGGGCTGGTCTTACCCCTCTTCCCTGCACATATGCAATAGACATGGAGTTCTGTCGTCATTCTAGTCTCGCAACAACTGATGCAAGAGCTGTCCCTAAAGCTGTTGCCTGCCTATGGATTATGTTCCCCTAATGGAGCTGCCTAATTTGATCTTAGTAAGAAAGAATGCACCTAGTCCCTGTAGTGCCTTGATGTGCCCAGGTGAACTGATACTTTGGGGTAGGAACTCTTTCTCAGAGGAGAAGGAGATAGGGGAAGTGGGAAGCAGCTCTGTCACAGAGTACCTGGATGAGAGGGCACATGCAAATGGAATGTTAAATAAATAAATAAATAAATAAATAAATAAATAAATAAATAAAGAAAGATAAAAGAGGGGGAGGGCTGGGGCTGTAGGAAGCAATTCAGTGTAGAAGTAATTCAGTGTAGAAGTCAAATGTATGTCCTGAGTCATATAACTGGTCAAGTAACTTCATGTCTCTAGATCCTTCTTTTGGAAATAGTGTTGTGGATATTTAAAATAAAATAATGAATTAAGTCATAAGTCGAAAGAGTGAGTTGTTGGTTACTGTCAAACATGTTGTGAATGCCACTACTGCATATTGGTGTTATTTTTATTTTCCAAAATAATTTGTTGAAAATATTAAAAATATACCATTAAATTGTTTTCCCCTGATAAAATACTTATGTGTTCTTTAGAATTTTGAAGATACCTGAAATCGTTAAATGTTATAAAATATTCCATAGGTCTAGAATCAATTTACTTACAAATGACAGACACTATACTCTTGAAGCCACACATTGTCTTTGAATTTATATTTGGGTAACAATCTATAATTACCAGTAATGCACACATGTGCTGATGGAATTAATATCATAGTTAAACAGTAGCTATAACTATTTGATTTCAATTTTATTTCATGATTTCAATTTACAGTGTACAATACAGACTATAAGGACTTTTAAGTATGTGATTTCTCTATCTTGTGTCAGTAATGTATATTAAAATATTCCTGGAATTTTTAAATTGAATGTCCCATAGGCAGCTCAGTTCATTAATTTCAGATCTGAATATGTAACCTATCTAGCTAGCATGAGGATAAAACACCTTCTTTCTCCAACTTTCATGAGTTTAGTTAATTGCATATTTATTCTCAAAAGACCTGGATACAATGCTAAATGTATTACAATTATTTTTCCTGATTTTAAATATTCAGCTCATTATCAAGTCCTACCAGTTAATGTTTCTCAAATGTCATTTAAATGAAGCACATTCTTCTCCAGTTCCCAATGTTTCTGCTTTAAGATTTAATATTCTTCCCTCAGTCTGCTTTAATGATATAATTTTAGTACTAAATCCATTATCATAGAGTTATTCCTTTCTGAATTAATTCTAAATATTTATGATTTAAATTGTATTTGTTTCTCATAATTAAGCTACTACATTTTACATTTGTAAAAATTTCATCTATCTGATAAAAATATATGTGACTTTTTCTGGTGGTTGCCATGTACATGTTTGAAAATGGACTAATGTTTAAAGTTGTAATAAGTTACAAAAACTCTTTGTATTTGATTCAATATCAGTAGATTATGCTGAGGAGAATTCTTGTATTTCAAGTGTTTGATGGCTTTAAACCGTCAGCCTATTTTAAGTAAACAATTATAAATGAATTTTTGTTCTCGTAGTCACTTTCTGTCTTACAGTTTTTATTGCTGTGACAAAATCATCATGACCAAGAGGTAATGTTGGATAGAAAGTGTTTATTCCGCTTACATTTCCAAAATGCTGCTCATCACAAAAGAAACTCAGGACAAGAGCTCAAAGTCAGGATTCTGGAGGCAGCAACTGATATAGAGGACATGAAGGATAGCTGGTTACTGACCTGCTTGTCATAGCTTGCTCAGCCTGACTTCTTATACAATTTAGAATACAAGGCCAGAGATGGCAACACCCACCATGAACTTGGACCTACTCCATTGATCATTAAAGGAGAAGATGCCTTACAATTTTGTTAAAGGAGCTATGTCAAGTTGACATACAAAACCACCCAGTACACAAACTTACATACATTTCTATTCATATATCTCATATTCTGATGAAAGGACTCTATGGTAGTTTCTACAAAAACTTAAAAGCAATGCTCAGTACATTTTTCTTCAGTCAAATCATATCAAATACTATTATTTTATTTATCTATATTAACTAATCACTCAACACAAAAATGACATAAATGGTGTGGCATATATGTGGGAGCTGTATAAGATTTTCTTTGATTATATTCACTTCATTTCTTTTTTATTGTTAACTTTTATGTCTGTGATGGTGTGATTGTGCTTGGCCCAGAGAGTTGCACTATTAGGGGACGTGCCCTTGTTGGAGGAAGTACATGTCTGTGGAGGTGGGCTTTGAAGGTCTTCCCAGTCTTGAAGTGTCAGTCTTCTCCTTGCTGCCATTGGATCAAGATCTAGAACTCTTGTCACTGCTCACAGCCCAGACAGATGGGCACTCCTGAGACTGCAAAGCGGAAGAGACCACCAATACTGCCCACCCCTGCCCACATCCCTGGCCCAGGAGGAAACTGTATATGGCCTCGGGGTTCCTGTAGATGAGGGCCCAGGAGCAGCAGGTCCGCTGCCTCTGAGACACCGCCAGAACCTGAAGGGACAGACCGGATAAAAGTTCTCTGCACCCAAATCCCGTGGGAGGGAGAGCTAAGCCTTCAGAGAGGCAGACACGCCTGGGAAACCAGAAGAGACTACACTCTGCCCATATCTCTGATGCCAGAGGAAAACACCAAATGCCATCTGGGACTCTGGTGCACAGGGGCTCCCAGAAAGGGCAGCGCAGGTCCTCCTGGTTGCTACCCCCACGGAGAGCTCATAAGCAACACCCCAAAAGCAAATTTGAGCCTCGGGACCCCAGGTAAGACAAAATTTTCGGCTCCAAGCGACCTGCCTGGTGAACTCAAGACACAGGCCCACAGGAACAGCTGAAGACCTGTAGATAGGAAAAAACTACACACCCGAAAGCAGAACACTCTTTCCACATAACTGGCTGAAAGAAAACAGGAAAACAGGTCTACAGCACTCCTGAAACACAGGCTTATAGGACAGTCTAGCCACTATCAGAAATAGCAGAACAAAGTAACACTAGAGATAATCTGATGGCGAGAGGCAAGCACAGGAACCCAAGCAACAGAAACCAAGACTACATGGCATCATTGGAGCCCAATTCTCCCACAAAAACAAAAATGACACCGAATATCCAAACACACAAAAAAAGCAAGATGGTAGTTTCAAATCGGGTACGGGTTGATCATTTGATGCTGGAGGACTTCAAGAAAGACATGAAGAACTCCCTTAGAGAAAGAGAAAACATAAATAAACAAGTAGAAGCCTACAGAGAGGAATAACAAAATCCCTAAAAGAATTCCAGGAAAACAAAATCAAACAGTTGAAGGAATTAAAAATGGAAATAGAAGCAATCAAGAAAGAACACATGGAAACAACCCTGGATATAGAAAACCAAAAGAGAGACAAGGAGCTGTAGATACAAGCTTCACCAACAGAATACAAGAGATGGAAGAGAGAATCTCAGGAGCAGAAGATTCCATAGAAATCATTGACTCAACTGTCAAAGATAATGTAAAGCGGAAAAAGCTACTGGTCCAAAACATAAAGGAAATCCAGGACTCAATGAGAAGATCAAACCTAAGGATAATTGGTATAGAAGAGAGTGAAGACTCCCAGCTCAAAGGACCAGTAAATATCTTCAACAAAATCATAGAAGAAATCTTCCCTAACCTAAAGAAAGAGATGCCCATAAGCATACAAGAAGCCTACAGAACTCCAAATAGATTGGACCAGAAAAGAAACTCCTCCTGTCACATAATAGTCAAAACACCAAACGCACAAAATAAAGAAAGAATATTAAAAGCAGTAAGGGAAAAAGGTCAAGTAACATATAAAGGCAGACCTATCAGAATCACACAAGACTTTTCGCCAGAAACTATGAAAGCCAGAAGATTCTGGACAGATGTCATACAGACCCTAAGAGAACACAAATGCCAGTCCAGGTTACTGTATCCTGCAAAACTCTCAATTAACATAGATGGAGAAACCAAGATATTCCATGACAAAATCAAATTTACACAATATCTTTCTACAAATCCAGCACTACAAAGGATAATAAATGGTAAAGCCCAATATAAGGAGGCAAGCTACACCCTAGAAGAAGCAAGAAACTAATCGTCTTAGCAACAAAACAAAGAGAAGAAAAGCACACAAACATAACCTCACATCCAAATATGAATATAACAGGAAGCAATAATCACTATTCCTTAATATCTCTCAAACTTAATGGTCTCAACTCGCCAATAAAAAGACATAGATTAACAAACTGGATATGCAAGAGGACCCTGCTTTCTGCTGCCTACAGGAAACACACCTCAAAGACAAAGACAGACGACACTACCTCAGAGTGAAAGGCTGGAAAACAACTTTCCAAGAAAATGGTAGGAAGAAGCAAGCTGGAGTAGCCATTCTAATATCAAAAAAATCAATTTTCAACTAAAAGTAATCAAAAAAGATAAGGAAGGACACTTCATATTCATCAAAGGAAAAATTCACCAAGATGAACTCTCAATCCTAAATATCTATGCCCCAAATACAAGGGCACATACATACATAAAAGAAACCTACCTAAAGCTCAAAGCACACATTGCACCTCACACAATAAATAGGAGATTTCAACACCCCACTCTCATCAATGGACAGATCATGGAAACAGAAATTAAACAGAGACATAGACAGAGTAAGAGAAGTTATGAACCAAATGGACTTAACAGATATTTATAGAACATTCTATCCTAAAGCAAAAGGATATACATTCTTCTCAGCTCCTCATGGTACTTTCTCCAAAATTGACCATATAATTGGTCAAAAAATGGGCCTCAACAGGTACAGAAAGATAGAAATAATCCCATGCGTGCTATCAGACCACCACGGCCTAAAGCTGGTCTTCAATAACAATAAGGGAAGAATGCCCACATATACGTGGAAGTTGAACAATGCTCTACTCAATGATAACCTGGTCAAGGAAGAAATAAAGACAGAAATTAAATTCATTAAATTCTAAAAAGTGAGTGAAAATGAAGGCACAACATACCCAAACTTATGGGACACAATGAAAGCTGTGCTAAGAGGAAAACTCATGGCTCTGAGTGCCTGCAGAAAGAAACAGGAGAGAGCATATGTCAGCAGCTTGACAGCACACCTAAGAGCTCTAGAACAAAAAGAAGCAAATACACCCAGGGGAGTAGAAGGCAGGAAATAATCAAACTCAGAGCTGAAATCAGCCAAGTTGAAATAAAAAGGAACATAGAAAGAATCAACAGAACCAAAAGTTGGTTCTTTGAGAAAATCAACAAGATAGATAAACCTTTAGCCAGACTAATGAGAGGACACAGAGAGTGTGTCCAAATTAACAAAATCAGAAATAAAAAGGGAGTCATAACTACAGATTCAGAGGAAATTCAAAAAATCGTCAGATATTAGTATAAAAGCCTGTATTCAACAAAACTTGAAAATCAGCAGAAAATGGACAATTTCCTAGACAGATACCAGGTTTTGAAGTTAAATCAGGAACAGATAAACCAGTTAAACAACCCCATATTTCCTAAGGAAATAGAAGCAGTCATTAACGGTCTCCCAACAAAAAAAGAGCCCAGGTCCAGACGTGTTTAGTGCAGAATTCTATCAGACCTTCATAGAAGATCTCATACCAATACTATCCAAACTATTCCACGAAATTGAAACAGATGGAGCACTACCAAATTCCTTCTATGAAGCCACAATTACTCTTATACCTAAACCACACAAAGACCCAACAAAGAAAGAGAACTTCAGACCAATTTCCCTTATGAATATCGACGCAAAGTTACTCAAAAAAATTCTGGCAAACCGAATCCAAGAGCACATCAAAACAATCATCCACCATGATCAAGTCGGCTTCATGCCAGGCATGCAGGGATAGTTTAATATATGGAAAACCATCAACGTGATCCCTTATATAAAGAAACTGAAAGAACAAAACCACATGATCATTTCATTAGATGCTGAGAAAGCATTTGACAAAATTCAACAACCCTGCATGATAAAAGTCCTGGAAAGAATAGGAATTCAAGGCCCATACCTAAACATAGTAAAAGCCATATACAGCAAACCAGTAGCTAACAATAAACTAAATGGAGAGAAACTTGAAGCAATCCCACTAAAATCAGGGACTAGAAAACTCTACCCACTCTCTCCCTGCTTATTCAATATAGTTCTTGAAGTTCTAGCCAGAGCAATCAGACAACAAAAGGAGATCAAAGGGATACAGATCAGAAAAGAAGTCAAAATATCACTATTTGCAGATGATATGTTAGTATATTTAAGTGATCCCAAAAGTTCCACCAGAGAACTACTAAAGCTGATGAACACTTTCCGCAAAGTGGCTTGGCCTGAAATTAACTCAAATAAATCAGTAGCCTTCCCTCTACACAAAAGAGAAACAAGCCGAGAAAGAAATTAGGGAACGATAACCTTCATAATAGTCCCAAATAATATAAAGTACCCGGTGTGACTTTAACCAAGCAAGTAAAAGATCTGTACAACAATAAGAACTTCAAGCCTCTGAAGAAAGAAATTGAAGAAGACCCCAGAAGATGGAAAGATCTCCCATGCTCATGGATTGGCAGGATTAATATAGTAAAAATGGCCATTTTACCAAAAGCAATCTACCGATTCAATGCAATCCGCATCAAAATACCAATCCAATTTTTCAGAGAGTTAGACAGAAAAATTTGCAAATTTATCTGGAATAACAAAAAACCCAGGATAGCTAAAACTATCCTCAACAATAAAAGGACTTCTGTGAGAATCACTATCCCTGAACTCAAGCAGTATTACAGAGCAATATTGATAAAAACTGCATTGTATTGGTATAGAGACAGACAGATAGAGCAGTGGAATAGAATTAAAGACCCAGAAATGAACCCACACACCTATGGTCACTTGATTTTTGACAAAGGGGCCAAAACCATCCAATGGAAAAAAGATAGAATTTTCAGCAAATGGTGCGAGTTCAAATGGAGGTCAGCATGTAGAAGAATACAGATCCATACATGCTTATCACCGTGTACAAAGCTTAAGTCCAAGTGGATCAAGGACCTCCACATCAAACCAGATACAGTCAAGCTAATAGAAGAGAAAGTGGGGAAGCAAGTTGAACACATGGGCACTGGAGAAAATTTCCTGAACAAAACACCAATGGCTTATGCTCTAAGATCAAGAATCGACAAATGGGATCTCATAAATCTGCAAAGCTTCTGTAAGGCAAAGGACACTGTGGTTAGGACAAAACGACAACCAAAAGATTGGGAAAGATCTTTACCAATCCTGCAACTGATAGAGGGCATATATCCAAAATACTCAAAGCACTCAAGAAGTTAGACTGCAGGGAGACAAATAACCCTAGTAAAAAATGGGGTTCAGAGCTAAACAAAGAATTCACATATGAGGAATTCGGAATGGGTGAGACACACCTAAAGAAATGTTCAACATCTTTAGTCATAAGGGAAATGCAAATCAAAACAAACCTGAGATTTCACCTCACACCAGTGAGAATGGCTAAGGTTAAAAACTCAGGTGACAGCAAATGCTGGCCAGGATGTGGAGAAAGAAGCACACTCCTCCACTGTTGGTGGGATTGCAGACTGGTACAATCATTCTGTAAATCAGTCTGGAGGTTCCTCAGAAAATTGGACATTGAACTATCTGAGGACCCAGCTATACCTCTCTTGGGCATATACCCAAAAGATGCCCCAACATATAACAAAGACACATGCTCCACTATGTTCATAGCAGCCTTATTTATAATAGCCAGAAGCTGTAAAGAACCCAGATGCCCTTTAACAGAGGAGTTGATACAGAAAATATGGGACATCTACACAATGGAATATTATTCAGCTATCAAAAACAATGACTTTATGAAATTCATAGGCACGAATGGAAGTGGAAAATATCATCCTGAGTCAGGTAACCCAATCACAGAAAAACACACTTGGTATGCACATATTGATAAGTGGCTATTAGTCGAAACACTCGAATTACCCTAGATGCACAGAACACATGCAACTCAAGAAGGATGACCAAAATGCCAATGCTTCACTCCTTCTTTAAAAGGGGAACAAGAATACCCTTGGGAGGGAATAGGGAGGCAAAGTTTAAAACAGAGGCATAAGGAATACCCAGTCATAGCCTGCCCCAAGTGTGACCCATACATATACAGCCACCAAATTAGATAAGATGGATAAGGAAAGAAGTGCAGACTGACAGGAACCGAATGTAGATCTCTCCTGAGAGACACAGGCAAAATACCGCAAATACATAGACGAATGCCAGCCGCAAACCACGGAACTGAGAACGGGACCCCGTGGAAGGAATCAGAGAAAGGACTGGAAGAGCTTGAAGGGGTTCGAGACCCCATATGAACAACAATGCCAATCAAACAGAGTTTCCAGGGAATAAGCCATTACCCAAAGACTATACATGGACTGACCCTGGGCTCCCAACCTCATAGGTAGCAATAAATATCCTAGGAAGAGCAACAGTGGAAGGGGGAAGCCCTTCATCCTGCTAATACTGAACCCCAGTGAACGGGATTGTTGGTGGAGGGCGGTAATCAGGGGGAGGATGGGAGGGAACACCCATAGAGAAGGGAGGGGTAGGGGTTAGATGGATGTTGGTCCGGAATCCTGGACGGGGAATAACAATCAAAATGTAAATAAGAAATACTCAAGTTAATAAAGATGAAAAAAAAGAAAGAAAAAATGTGTCAACTTGTTTTATATATTACATTGTATACTATATAATTATAGTATAAAATGTATAATGTGAAATATACAATGCATACTGCACAATGTCAATATGGGATATGTAATACATAATATATGTAATATGTACTATAGAATATAGATTATAGAATGTAGAATTTACAAAAAAGAATAGAATATACATATATAGGAGGTATGAATTCAAATAAGGTTGAAATTTTTATATTTAGTAAAATATCTGTTATCAGAAGATATGATTTTAAATAAATTCAGTCAACAAAGGAAATATTTTTAATATGTTGGTTTTATCCTTGGTAGAGTGAATAAGAAGTAGCACTGCATGTAGAGTAATAATTATTAAAACCTTTGAAGCATAAATTTAGAAAGAATAGATTTTGAATTAAAAATAGCATTTTTTAGAAGTCACTGAAAACCTCCCTGCACCACCAAATAAAAGATGGAGGGGGGCAGGGGCCAGATGGATATAATTCTACCAGACCTTATAAAGACCTAATAGCAATCTCTCAAACTATTACATAAAATAGAAACAGAACAAACACTACCTAATTCATCCTATGAAGCCAAAATTATTCTGATACCTAAACCACACAACAATCCTACCAAAAAAAAAGAAAAATTCAGACCAATTTCACTGATGAATATTGATGCAAAAATACTCAATAAAATTCTTGCAAATGAATCAAAGAACACATTAAAAACTATCATCCACCTCAATCAAAGGCTTCATCCCAAGGATACAAGGCTGCTTCAATATTTGAAAATCTAATAAATGTTCTTGCTTTTAATATACTTGTGTTAGTGACACCAACATTTTGTTGGAAATTTATAAACTTCTCAAATATATTAATGTCTTACTCAAAAAACAAAAAAGAAAAAAATCTATTAAAGTAATCAACCATATGAAGAAACTCAAAAAAAAATAAGAAAGAAAGAAAAAGAAAATCAGATGATCATCTCATTGGATGGCGTAAAAGCATTGTAAAAGAACAACACCCCTTCATGTTAAAGGTATTGGAGAAATCAGGAATTCAAGGCCCATAACTGAGCATAATAAAAAGCAATTTACTGCAAACCAACAGTCAATATCAAATGAAATGCAGAGATACTTGATGGAATCCCACTAAATACAGGGACAAGACAAGGATGCCCACTTTCCCCATGTCTATTCAATAGTACTTGAAGTGCTAGCTAGAACAATAAGACAACAAAAAGAGGTTAAAATGATACAAATTGGCAAAGAAGAATTAAACATAGCTGTTTGCAAAGTATATGATAATGTATGTAAGTGACCCTAAAAGTTTTGGCAGAGACCTCCTACAGCTGGTAAACAACTTCAGCAATGTGGTTGGATATAAAATTAACTCAAACAAATCAGTAGCCTTCCTCTACTCAAGGATAAACAGGCTGAGAAAGAAATTAGGGAAAACACCCTTCACAATAGGCACAAATAATATAAAATAACTCAGTATGACTCTAATAAAGTAAGTGAAAGACCTGTCTGATAAGAACTTCAACTCTCTGAAGAAACAAATTGAAGAAGATCTCAGAAGATGGAAAGATCTCCCATGTTCACAGTTTGGCAGGATTAATATAATAAAAATGGCCATTTTGCAAAAAGCAATCTACAGATTAAATGCATTCCCCATCAAAATTCCAACTCAATTCTTCATAGAGTTAGAAAGAGCTATTTGCAAATTCATTTGGAGTAACAAAAATAAACACACAAACACACACACACACACACACAAGTGAAAACTATACTCAACAAAAAGCACTTCTAGAGGAATCACCATGCCTTACCTCAAACTGAAATACAGAGCAATAGTTTTAAAATGTATGGTATTGGTACAGAGACAAACAGGTAGATTAATGGAATAGAATTGAAGACCCAGAAATGAACCCACACACCAGTGATCACTTGATCTTTAACAAAAAGCTAAAAACCATCTAGTTGCAAAAAGATAGCATTTTCAGCAAATGGTGCTGGTTCAACTGGAGATCAGCATGTAGAAGAATGCAGATCGATCCATTCTTATCACCCTGTACAAAGCTCAAGTCTAAGTGTATCAAGGACCTCCACATCAAACCAGATACATTCAAACTAATAAAAGAAGAAGTGGAAAAGAGACTCGAACACATGGGTACTGGGGAAAATTTCCTGAACAGGACAATAATGGCTTATTATCTAAGAATAGGAATCAACAAATGGGACTTCATGAAACTGGAAAGCAGAATCTGTAAGGCAAAGAACATAGTCAATAAGACAAAACAGCAACCTACAGATTGAAAAAAATTTTTTCTTAACCCCACATCTGATAGAAGGCTAATATCCAAAATATATAGACAACTCAAGAAACTAACCAACAAAAAAAATCAAACAATGACTTCATGAAATTCTTAGGCAAATAGATTGAACTAGAAAATATCCTGAGTGTGGTAACCCAGTCTTAAAAGAACATACATGGTATGTACTCACTGATAAGTGAGTATTAGCCCAAAAGCTTAGATTATCCAATATACAATTCACAGACCACATAAGCTGAAGAGGAGAAAAACTAAATTGCAGATGCTGCACTCCTTCTTAAAAGGGGGAACCAAATATTCATAGGAGGAGAAATGAATACAAAGCTTGGGGCAGAGATTGAAGGAATGGCCATTCGAGTCTGCCCCACTTAGAGACCCAGCCCATATACATACAGCCACTAAATGCAGGCAATATTGCTGATGCCAAGAAGTGCATTCTGATGAGAGACATATATAGTTTCTCCTGAGAGGCTCTGCCAGAGCATGATAAATACAGAGGCATATGTTTGCAGCCAACTGTTGAACTGAGAATGGGGTCCCCATTAGAAGCATTAGAGAAAGGATTGAAGGAATTGACGGGGCCTGCAACACCATAAGAACCAACCAGAGCTTCCATTTGTAGGGCAATATCAGGGTAGGTAGGTGAGAAGGGGTGGGTGGTTGGATTGGGGAACACCCCCATAGAAGAAGGGGAAGGAAAGATGGGGTATAAAAACTGCATAATTTCTATGAAATGTTCTTAGGTTTGTTGATTTTTTTACATTAATAGATAACTTTTCAATATTTTCATGGAGTATAGCTAGGTAAATGTCTAAAAATGTGTAATATCCCCTCTTAAATTATATATTTTATGAGCTTAGTTTTCTGTTTGGTGTCATAACAGTTGCAAACTACAATTTTCAAATGTAACAGCAAAAAAAGATGCAGTATTATGAAATATTTGGATTCGTGAAAAGAAAATTTAATAATTTAAACCTTGATGTGACCACGTTTCTATTTGTGAGAAATAAAACTACCTTCTCATTTATCAATGAGTGATTTTTAAAACGAAAAGCATGCCTATTATTAGATAATGAAGTTATTGCCAAGAGCACAAATTAGATGTGAATTTATATTTTTTCTAATATTATTTTTCTACTGATTTGCATGCCTATCTATTTTTATGAAGTTATTCCAATATCTTTTGTCTTACGGCTTTGATAATTTGCTTACAAACAGAATTCTAAAGAAGAAAGTACTTATACGACTTATATGGGGATGCCATGGCATAAACTTGAAACACCTATTTTATCTACAATTAAGAGCAGAAAAGAAAATGAAATTAAGCATGTTTAATATGAGCTCATATTCTCCTGTCTTGTATAGTTCAGGATCCAGCAATTTAGGAATGGGCTATGTACATCAATTAATATAGTCAATACAGTCCTCCACACATAGTGACAGAAAGGTTGTAGGAGTACACAACCGACAACTGATTTGACCTAAATGCTCTCTAGATTAGGTAAGTCATACCTGCAATTACTTGGGTGAGCTAGAACCTCACACCAGATAGTCTGGGGACTGAGGATAAAACCAAATAATAGTGATCTGAAAAGGGAAAAAATGCAGTGATAAAATTACTTCTAGTAATATTCTGCTACACACATAGCAGCTGTCCTCAGAGGAGCTTTCTCTGTAGAGGAATTTTAATCGTGAAACATGAGTACTCTGATAAAAGACCACATCCAAAGAACTAGGTCTGTCTTCAATGTGGACAGCATACACCTTAATTCTTCTAGCTATAATACAGAGACAACCATAGTACATACCTTTAAGGTACACATTTCTAGGATATCTTACAATGTAGATGAATTTATAATGATAAATTACAGGATTTTATCTGTAATAAGTGCAACACAAGGAATGAAATAAGTAGAACAAAATAATCCTCCTTTTTCTAAAGGAAAGATCCATCAAATTATTTGGAATAAGAAAAATCATTTCTCAATGCCAGAATAAAATTATCTAGACAAACATGTACATAGTAAAATTGTAATAGAAAAGCTGTCTCTGAACGAAAGTGTCTATAGAAAGTAGTGTTAATAATGAATAATTATGGGAGAATATGGCATAAGGAGATTCCTAACTAAGAAAAGTTGTATGGAGTTGGAAAATTGAAAGAAAACTTAGCGAAAACAGAGTAAGTAAACAGAAGTTTATGATGAAATCTGAGGAACTTAGATGTCCCAGAAATCACACACACAGGTGCACACAAGTATGTGTACACACATATACACTCTCACACACAAACTGTCATTAGTATTCTGCCTAGGAATATATAAGTGTCCATTTTCTATTATAGTAGACATTGTGAATTATAAGGAATGAAATTTGAGACTGAATAAGAAGAAACATTCATGTCGTGGCATTTTACCAACTGAAATGAAATGAGAGGCACATTGAAGTCTGCTTAAAAAGTATGACAAATACCGAGGTGGATGCTCGCAGCCAACCATTGTACTGAGAATAGGTCCTCAGTGGAGGAGTTAGAGAAAGGATTGAAGGAGCTGAAGGTGCTTGCAACCCCAGAAGAACAACAATACCAATCAACCAGACCTCCCAGGGACTAAACCACCATCCAGAGTATACACATGGACAGACTCATGGTTCCAGCTGCATATGTAGCAGATGATGGCCTTGGTGGGCACCAATGGGAAGAGAAGCCATTGATCCTGCCAAGGCTCGACCCCCGAGTGTAGGGGAATATCAGGGTCTGTAGACGGGAAGTGGTGGGTGGATGGGTTGAGGAACACCTTCATAGAAGCAGGGGTAGGGAGGATGAGATAGGGGGATTATGGATGGGAAACCGGGAAAAGGGGATAGCATTTGAAATGCAAATAAAAAGTATCCAATTAAAAATCCGAGAGAGAGAGAGAGAGAGAGAGAGAGAGAGAGAGAAACAACCTAGAGCCCATGTTAGCTACTTCCATTGGCAGAAGAATTACAGATTTCTATTGTGAATAATAGGCTGCGCAACAGTAATCTGAAAAAAATAAACTGATAAGAAGTGGAGAGGAATAAACCATCTAATTTTTTTTAATTTGTTTTTTTCCCTCCATCTTTATTAACTTGGGTATTTCTTATTTATATTTCTATTGTTATTCCCTTTCCTGGTTTCTGGGCCAACATCCCCTAACCCCTCCTCCTCCCCTTCTGTATTGGTGTTCCCCTCCCCATCCTCCTCCCATTACCTCCCTATCCCCAACAATCCGGTTCACTGGGGGTTCAGTGTTGGCAGGACCAAGGGCTTCCCCTTCCACTGGTGCTCTTGCTAGGTTATTCATTGCTACCTATGAGGTCAGAGTCCAGGGTCAGTCCATGTATAGTCTTTAGGTAGTGGCTTAGTCCCTGGAAGCTCTGGTTGGTTGGCATTGTTGTTCATATGGGGTCTCGAGCCCCTTCAAGCTCTTTCAGTCCTTTCTAAGATTCCTTAAATGGGGGTCCCATTCTCAGTTCAGTGGTTTGCTGTGAGCAAAATACATATAAAGGTAATACCTTAATTTTAGTGTATTTAAAGTAGAGAGACACAGATAGAAATATGGACACCTATACAGATGATAGGCTTTTACATGCAGAACTAGTAGGAATGAAAATTCCTGAAAAAGATTTGTATTTGGTTGTGAGTGCAAACTTCCTTTTGGGAGTTGTTTTGTGTGTGTGTGTGTGTGTGTGTGTGTGTGTGTGTGTGTGTGTGTGTGTGTCCAAAGATTGATTGGCTGATTGGACTTTCAATACTGTGGTGAGATTGGAAGTTTTGTAGTTCCTTGGGGCTAATAACTTTATCCTGGGCTAGTTTTGTTCTTCTCAAACAGTCATTCCTTGTTCCACTCTGTATCTTAACTAATATGCTGTGACATTAGACAAAAGTCTATTAGAATATGTTTATTTAGCAGTCAACAAACTCATATCACTCCAGAAGCTAAGAATACCATCACATAGCCTTGTATATTGGAAAGTTTCCTCAATATCAATGTAACAGGCTTTCTTATCTAACCATTAATGTACTTTAAAGTTGGCTTGATTTATGACTTTCTTTGTTATTTAAACATATGAAAATTTCATGAAACCGTTTCTATTTTGGAAAGCAGAATTTGGCTTTACCTAAATCTGTGCTTCTTGGATATGGTCACTCAAAATGGCTCAAAATAAAATACCTCTTATTTCTGTCTTTTGAAAAAAAATGTAAGTCTTTAAAAAAAAAACACTTATTTTGAGTTTTTGTGAGGAATAAAAGAAGCTAGTGGAAGTCATTGCATTAGTGGAGGATAAAAGGATTATAAGGAAAACTGAATATAACCTACACCTAAATGCAAATTTTGCATAAGACAAAGAATGGAATAAAATAAGATTATATTTAATATAATTAGACTAAATATATTGCATTAAAATCATCCTCAAATGTTAAATCTATAAATATTCAAAAGCAATTAGTTGTTTTAGGTCATCCATTCATTTTGAAATATGACTTGCATTCATAGATGCAAGTTTTTAAATGATATTTATAGTTTATTTTTATTTTCAGAAAAATTTATCACACTATTCCTAAAAATATGAATGTTTTAGTCAAGTAGGAATAATATGTTTTCTGTATAGGCAAAAAAATGTCCTAGAGCATAAAGTAACAAAACCGTCATCAAGAAATTAAGGTTCAAAGTTTCAGATATGAAATAAAAACTTCCCTTTGTAGAATTAACCTTTAAAATCAGAACATGAAACAATATATTACATTTTTATTATAAACAATCACTAGCCATTTTAGTAACAAATGTTGGTTTTACTGATAAATCTATTCTAATTATTATTATTTTTAGTCTAGGTTTTGATCACATGAGGAAAAATGATATTTGAATATTACATGCAAGAGGCCTTTTATGTGGTTCAAAATTATATCATATATAAGAAATTTTACTTAAAAAATTACTTCAAGGCACAAAGGGATTTCCATAGAAAATACATGCAATGCAATTACTCTTTGGTAATTGATAGGCCTGAGATGAACTCAGTTACATGTTAGTGATGTAATTGTACTCCAAAATCTTTCAATGAAGAGGCTTGATTAAGTTGATTTAAATTAGAGGTGTTCAAAGAGTGCAAAATCCTTTATTCATTTATTGCCAGAGGAATCAATGCCAATGAGAAAAAATCCTTTGAATTCTAGATTAGGCATTTAATACCAAAATTAAATATATGTCAAATTTAGCAACATGGTCATTTCCCTCTTCCTGTGGGTAGACACAGGAAGCAAATCAATGTGTTTATCTTCTTATATTACAATTTGATAATTTTTGTTGAAAATATTTTTATATAAGATCTGAGGCACAATATTAGATTCATTATATTATTATCTCAAATACCTGGAAAACTGAAATTTTTAAAAGGGCTTTTAAATATGTACATTTTTATAAATTAGTACTTGTTTTCATTTTTACCTGTCATTCGATATTTTTTAACTTTGGTTTTTGCAAGATCTATTCATATATAGTTGCCAGACAATGAAGTTATACCATTGTATTATGCTCCTAAGACATTTGACACTCAGATATAAACTTGTAACCATTAACACAGTTTCTAATATTTATCAAAGTGCCCCATTCACTTTTGTATGTACTGTGATCTAACTGAACTCCTGGGGATAACATTTATCCAGATTCTGTCATTTACCTAGAGTGGTGTGAATAGATTTGGCACCCATAGACTCATGTGTTTGAGTGCTTAGCCCACAGGAAGTGACATTACAAGGGAGTTTGTCCTTGTTGGAATATGTGTGCCCTTATCTAGTGCAGAAGAGGTAGTCTCCTGGCTGCCTTCAGATGAAGCTGAGAACTCTCAGCTCCTCTTCAAGCACCAGGTCTGCCTGGACACTGCCACACTTCTTGCCAAGATGATAATGAACCAAACCTCTGAAAATATGTGATTACATATGTAAACGGATATACACACACATATAAATCTTGGATATGAAACGAATGATTTTAGAAAAACCAGACTGATCTGCTTAAGTCTGCCCTCAAACTTTAGAATTCTTCTTGCCTCAGATTTGGGAGTGGTATGAATACTAGCTTCAGTCACTACACCTGAGAAAGATACATATTTCTATGTTGGATTCCTTTATCTTAACTTAAATATTATGATATTTTCATTAATTTCTGGGTTCCAATGTTATTATTTTAATAACCCAATAATATTTAACATTATAGCAATATCATCATTTATTTGTACTTTGAATTAGTAAAAGGCATATGGACCTTACATATGTTCTAAATCTCTTTTTTTAATTAATAAAGCTTTCACTGAAATTTATGCTATATAAATAATATATTTCCTTGTTTTATAACATACATTAATATTATTTATACATTTAAATAACTTGGAATTTCTCATTCATATGTTTGATGATTATAGGATGTTGACATCATTAAATAAGTTATAGTCCTTTCTACTCCCATTAACGGTGTGTAGAAACTCCAACAGAACAAAAAGACAGTTAAAAACAGGCTTGGTTTCATCCCAATTTTCATTATTGAATAGGTAGTGTATCTCTTTGCCTTTAAAACAAACTACATTAATAATTACAGTACTATCAAATGAAACATTTATAGTATAAGCTTCTAAATATCAACTCAAAAAAAAAATAGGTTTTACATTGTCCTACTCTAAAAATCTGTAGGCAATGTAAAGCATTTAATCACTCATTTTGTTGTGAAAGATGATCTCACCTGAATTCATCAAATGATAAATCTGGCATCAGAAAAGGTGGGAATACTTTGGATTGCTATTTTTATACATGATGTCATTTTTATATTTTGTTATAGACATTTTAATTAGATTACAAGGTGATGCCCTTCACTACACAAAGAATGAAGCATGGTGCAACACATAGCTTACAAACTCTAAAAAAATTCCATATTTTAAGACACAGTAATCTTACAGAAAATTATACAGATTAAATCAACATGTAGTTTAACTAGAAGTGGAAATTAAATCATTTTAATTCCAGAATAACAGATACTTAAAGGGATACACACGGCCTAATTGCTGTTGATGTTTATTAAACTTTTACAATTCACAAGATGAATAGTATCCACAAAGATGTCTGCAGCATAGGGTTTTGCTGTTAAAAGGTATTTATAATAGATAACACAATGCATTATCTATGTACATTAAAAACTGCAACCCTACTTCCTATCTGTACTTCATTCCACCTTGTATCATGAGGTTCTCATACTTCGGGTTCTGAATGACCCTGTAACCTGTACCCTGCATCACTTGCCTTACTTTGACCGCAGTTTCCCTCCACACTACTTTTTTACATGAATATTCCCATGCTCTAGGATTGATCTTGCTTCCACGCAGATTTAATCTTTCCCTGTCCAGTTCTGACTGCACGATCTTATAGTACCCCAGCCGAGCAATGTCATTTCCCAGGTTATTTCCTACACCCGCTTCAGGTGCTTTTAGAGATTTACGTCAACATAGTAACTTAGCTCCAATTCTAGAAAATGATGGTGTTGTCCTCCTATATCTCCTCTCTTCTCAGAAGCCATGTTCTACGACGTAGTTGCCTGGTCTCACATGATAATCATTTGTTTGTTAGATCTGCGCCATGTGAGATCCAGTCAAACACCCCCCTTAATTTTGGTTTCATTAGTTACTCAGTCCTCATGTGTGTTACAGATGTACAGTGCGGAGGTTCATGCCCTAAAATATGGAAGAGTAATTGTCTCAGAACTAGGTCTATCAAAATGGTGATACCCTATGGTGGAATTTTAATCCAGCAACTTGGCTGCTCTGGCAATGGATCATATTCAAAGACCTAGGCGAGTGTGATTTGTCTAGAATGGAGACATGGTACAATATAGAGCTTTATGGTAAAATTAATTTGTAGAGGAAGCAGACATGTTTGACAATGACATCCAATTTAAGGGCAAAGTGGTGATTCAAAGAAACATACGTTAGAATGAGTCAGAGATAGCATGTGCCCAATTCTCAGGCAAACAAACAGGGAAGACAGGTGAGGAGCATCGCAGGGGGCAGAGGGGTGGGACGGGAGTCAGTGCGGTGAGCGCAGTGCAGAGGAGTTGAGTCTGTTCAGGAGTAAGTGACGTGCTGTAAGTACAGGGCAGCAGAGGCAGAGCCAGAGAGAAAGAAGGAGCCAAAAATGTAAAACAAATTGCTAAAATTAGTTTGAGGATCAAGCAGAGCCATCCAGCAAGAAACTGAGAGTCACATCAAGTCAGTTAGCTTAGAGACGAGTTTGAGTCAGAACAGCTGAGTTCAACCACAGTACAGCCAGGGTTCAGGAAGAACTAGAAAGGGTGAGCTTATTCAGCAGAAAACCACCAAATCGATGATTCATATCAGGCAAAGAAAAGTTACGTTTACAATACCTGTTTTCTACCACACACTGTGAAGACATCCTACCTTATATTACTTAGTCCCATTCTGGTCTCGTGAAAAAAAAACAAAACATAACAAAAGGTAAGTGACATGAAAGTCACAGACCTTCAGATGCCATGTCAGGAAGAAAAACAAAGATATTTTTCCAAAAATAATCAATTCCATTCCAGTATCCCTTTTGTAGTTCTTTTTAAACATAAGCATGTTGCTGAATGACATTATGATAGCTCAAAGTATGAAAAATTAATTTATTAAAGAGATAAAAATTAAAAAGTCATTTCAAAATCATAGATTATGAAGAAAAAAACTACATATAGTGGACAGAATGGAAGCAAGGAAAGAAAAGACAACATTTCATAATTTTAGTAAAATGTAGATGAAAATGCTAAAGAACAAAGTCCATCAATGTACAAAAAGCCCACAGATTCTGAAACAATATCAGAAAAGAAACTCCATATGACATAAAGGAAAAGCACTGAAGTCACAAAACAAAATCAAATCTACCAAACACTGCAAGAAACAAAGATCAAGTACATAAAATAAACGACCCACCAAAACACGTGGTGATCATTTGATATGAGCATTTAGATTCATTTGTATTCCAAGTTCTGAAATACCACGATTGACAGCCCAGGAACCTGCACATGATAAAAATCAAACCAAAGAAGTGCATGATCATGTGTGTATGTGGAGGGGGTGTGTACGTGTGCCGGTGTGTGTGCATATGCGTGTGTGTATATGTGTGTGTGCACTTGTGTGTGTATGTGTGTATAGATATATGTGTGTATATGTGTGTGTATGTGTGTATGTGTATATATATGTGTGTGTGTGTGCATGTGTATGTGTATATGTGTATGTGTATATTTATGAGTGTGTGTATATGTATGTGTGTGCATATGTGTGTGTGTGTGTAACATATTTATGTGTGTGTGTATGAATATATCTGATGTAATTATACTCCGGACAGTGAAAATAAAGGATTATTGTCAATTCATTTTATACTCATTGAGGGAAGAAGCTGTCAAGGCAATATTAGAATTCTATAGAAAAATAAGAACAAAAGCAAAACAGAGAATCTGTATGGTTAAATAAAACCAGGAGTTGAGTGGACCTAACAGACAGCTCCAGAATGTCCTACTGAAACAATCAATAATATGCTGCTTTCACCAGGTCATATAACATTCTTTAAATTAGATTAGTACTAAGACACAAATCTAGCCACAACAAGTAGAGATTTTAATACTTTAATTGTGTCCTTTATTATGCATGATCAGAAAGAAAAAGGTAAATAGAAAAAAGATAACAAAAATAGCCAATAAAGAATGAACAATATCTTAATAAATGATGATTAGACAATGGAAGCCATATTAAAAAAGAAATTAAAAGTTCTTAGAATGGAATGAAAATGTAAACAGAGAATAAAAAACAAACAAAGAAATGAAGCCTCTAGTTTGTGTTGAGGGCATTGTTTGAAGAAATTTTATAGTTTTAACTGCCTAAATCATATAATTCTAAATATTTAATATAGAGATCTTCATGCTATGTATGAAGATTTTGTAAAAATATAAGAAAGAAAATCTAAAATAGAATAAAATCTAATTAAAGCCAGAGCAGATGTGAGACAAAATATATCAATGAAATGAAGACATAATAACATAGTTTACAAACCACTGATCAGTTATCCATCAAAATATAAATAAATCAATAAGTTTTAATATATATCAGAAATATTTTTAAAAGATGAAAATATAACTTAAACAAAATGTAGTGGACAATGAGACAAAAGGAATGACCTAAACATAACATTTACCACCTCCTACCCAGATCTCCTCCAAAAAGACTCAGATTCATTAGAGAATTCTAAAAACACAATTTGGTTCCCAAAGAATTCTGAAAACACAAGTAGAGTCACTATAGCATTCTGTGAGAAATTCAAACAAGAAATTTCAATACTTTTATAGTATTGCATAAAGTTAAAAGCAAAGGATGTATTCAAAGTTTTTTTTTATGAAGTTAGTATTGTTTTCATGCCTGAGATAAAGGTGTGTCAAATAAAAGGAAATTAAAATAGTTATCTCTAGAAGTCATATTCTGCTCACATGTAATATATCAATCCTGTTCCCAACTGCTGAGATGTCTCAATCAATCTGTAATCAATTCTAAGGGCAAATGTGTATCTGAATAGCTATATAAGGATTTACAGAGACTTAAATAATGACCATGTCAGAGATTAGTTCTTTTCCTTCTCCATTTCATCTCTGAATTGGTAAAAGGAACACAGATGTCTACTTTCAACATAGACTGAAAAATCCAAGAGACTAGATACTATATATACTCAAATGTCAAAAATAAAAGAAAAGGACTTGTTTTTTGTTACAAACTTAAGATCTACCAGTGCAATTTGTAAGTGTGTGTGTGTGTGTGTGTGTGTGTGTGTGTGTGTGTGTGTGTGTGTGTGTGTTAGTACTTCGAGGGTATGAAAAATGTAGTTTTACTGTAGAGGACCTCATTCCCCTCTTCTTCTTCCTCCTCCTACTCCTATAGCTCCTCCTCCTCTTCCCAGGTCCACCCTTTGATTCTTATCCATCTCCCCACCCCATATTTGCTTCTGTATATAGCAAAACAAATTAAACAAGTAAAATAGTTCAAGACCAATTTGTGCTGCCCAGATAACCTTATATATGTGAACTTCTACTGAAGTATAATAGAAATACCCGATCCTACACTTGTAGATAAAACTGACTTTCTCTCCCAACAGTTAAAAATTGCCAATAGTCCCATGACTTGATAGATACTTCTTCTCTAACTCTTCTCACACTGAAATTTGGTGCCAATTGGGCTACCGTAAGTTTGGTCCATGTTAGCACTAGCACTGTTAGTTCATATGTTCATGTGCATTGCTGTGTAGGAAATCCCACTTCATTATAATCACACACTACCTCTGGCTTTGCCATGCTTTTCCTTCCTCTTCAGTGTTCACCCTTTAACTCTGGAAGTGGGATGTGATGTAAATGTTCCTTTGTTGAGGAACATTCTGCTATTTCTTACTCTCTGTATCTTGTTTAGTTGTTTGTCTTTCTGTTAATTACAATATTTCAAAGAGAAAATTCTCAAAAAGGGGTCAAAGGATGAATTAAGCTATGGGCATAATCTTAAATTATTGTAGATTTTATAATATTGTCTCAATTTAGCAGAAAAAAAATATAGTCTATGACCTAGCCAGTCAATTTTTTTTCTCTATTAGTGATAATAGTTTTGGGATTTATCTTGTGTACTTGGCCTTAAATGATAAAGTGTTTCTATAATCTTCGTCCCACAGTATATTATCAATGACCATATTTTGCCAGGCCAACCATTTATGTGTAATCCTCTTTCCCCAGGGTTTCATGGGCCAATATTTTTCCATGAGGGCAAATGGAGCAGGGGTGACAGATGGGAAATTCAGAAGTCGTGTTAATATGAATGGTAATAATGACAGACAGGGACTAGCTTTTGTGGGGAAAGAGCAACTTTCCTTAGGGTGAATCAAGGGTTATATACTTTGTGGAGTAGAAATATTCAGGTTGAACCAAGGTCATTGACTACAGACTGAGATAACTCATAAGCACAGAAAGGCCTCCCAGGGATCTCAGGTGCTAGTTGAATTTGTTCTTCTCAGAAGAAAGAAACCTGAACCTGTAATCTAACCAAGCCAACATGAAATTCGGGAGGTATAGGCTGTGGGGTGTAGTTGAGAAGAGGGAACTTCTCTGAGAGGGGGATCCCCTTCTTTTGCACTGAGCTCAGTAGCAACAGGGCTTTCTGACATTATTGTGTTTCCAAGGGTTCACAGTAAGTCTGATGGTTGTTTTTAACCTGACAGAGTGCATAGCACCTTCTAGCAAACACCGTCTTGAAAGAATCTATGTTAGTATTAGCCTGACTTTTTTCATGTTCTATGAATGAGCTATATCCCCGTTTTACATCCAAGATAAGGAGGGTAACTAACCACAATGGCAGTAGCATGCAATGTTTGTGCTTATAAGAGGTTTTGTTAGCTGACACCCCTAAAAGAAGTAACTGGTTCCTGGTGCTTGCCTTTTTACTAGTTAACCTCTGGTATGTAGTGGACATGGTCACCCCACGCTACATTTCAATCACATCTTATGTTTGCAGAAAAGGAAGTTACTGTAAAAGCTTACAGCAGCAGGCTTCTTTATGCCTTTTTAAAATGGATTCAGTATTTTCACTTCCCATAGTCTTTTCTCTATTCTGACTTTTGCTTTACCTCACTACATAGCATTTAACTCTTACATCTGTTATTGTCTTGTATCCCCTTACATCATTGTATTTTACCCCACCTCCACTATATGCTTCCTTTCACGGTTCTTTACTTCTCTGATCCTTCCAGATTATGCACAGAGACCTGAAGCTTCCAAACTAATATCCTGAGTTGTGAAGAAGCCTGTAGTGATATTTGCATTTCTTGGTGAGATATGCCACTCAGAATGATTCTTTCCAAATCTACACACTTACCTGTGGATGAAAATTTCATTTTTGTTAATATCTGAATAATACTGTATCTTGTAAATATACAAAATATTATTATCCATTCTTTGGTTGATGGACATCTAAGTCATTTCCACTTTATTTCTAGTGTGAATACAGTAACAATGATCATGGATGAGACAGTATCTCTACCCTTGTAGTGTCAAAGTCGCTGCTACACATAGGATGGGAATGGATGCAGCAAAACCAAGTTCTGTGGTCCATGTGTCCCCTGTACCCTTGAGGTGTCTAGACCCCGTGGGAGGGGAATGGAGGTTTGTGGGTAGTGTTCCATCTATAGGTCTCAGTGTTTCAGCTTTTTAAGACTGCAGCTCTTTTTGATGATATTCAATGAAGCAGTTTTCTCAGATGGCATTCAATGAAACAGCTTGCGCGCCTACACTTTGTTCAGAGCGAACCAGGGGTAAATATGGACCTTGGAAAGTGGGAAGGAGTTTCCAGCGTAAATGAGAGTCACTGGCTAGAGTTTTATAGTTCTGTGAATGCTTCGTTTGCATGAAGAGGCATTTCAGAAATCCTGGGTACTTGTCCAGTGGTTTCTTAACAGGAAAAGAGGATGGGAATGAGGAAGTTGAACTTGTAATCTCACCAAGGCTATGTGACATTCAGCAAGTAGAGGATGGGAGTTTCAGACTTTTCAGACGAGTTCAAAGAAAGAGAAAGGAAAACCCTGCTGCAAAGGAACTCCTCCATTTTGTGCCTAGCTCAAGTGACCTCTCCAGACAACAGTAGACTTAGATCTTAATTTGCAGGGCCCAAGACATGTCTGCAGTGTAGGATATGATTTCTTTGTGCGTATACCAAAACGGTTATGGCAAGTTTTCATGGTAGATTTATTTTTAGCATTTGCATAGTTTCCATACTGACTTCCAAAATTGTTTTATCGGTTTATACTCCCAGAATGAGTGAATAAGTTTCCTTCTTCCCATATACATGCTAGCATTTGTCATATTTTTATTGTTCTTAGACAATCTGTAGTGCATGATGACATCTCGAAAGAGTTTTATATTGCAATTACCTGGTAACTTGAGGAACATTTTTGAATTATTTTTTAAAGCCATTTCTATTTCCTTTGAAAATGTTCTTTTTACTCCTTGTCCCCTTTTAAATTGTGTTGCCTTCTTAATGTTTTTTTAGTTCTTCATGTAATTTGAATATTAATTCACTTTTGTGAGGTATTTTATCTTGTTAACATGAAGTAACTCTACCTATGTACAATTTTTAAAGAACAGAAGAATTTATGTGTACTAAAATTTTAAGAAATTATCGTATAATAATATACAAAAACATCAGTTGCTATGGTAGCCACTATAATCACTAGAAATTTATCCACTTTTTGGTAAATTGATGGAATTAATTTTATAGTGTTAGAAATCATTTGCTCATAATATAGAAACCTGGATATACCACAATTTGTTCCCTGTTTTTTCACCTCCCCTTAGGCTGTTTTTGTGGGTTACACATGAGTCTATTTCCAGTCTATAGATTTTCATTTTCCTGTGTTTGTACAGTTCTCATGTCTATCTGTGATACAAATACAATTTTCATCATTTCTCTATACTCTCTGTCTCCAAATACATGGAAGTCTTACATTATTAATCCAGGTTAGATTTTTAGTACATATAAAGTTGAGAATATACACCTGAATCATATGACACATTTCAGCATATTAGTTTAAAAAAAACCTGGAGAGAAGTGTTTAAAATTCGAAGATAAGTGGATTATGCACTGGTTAATGACACATAGGTCTCTAATTTATTAACTTAGACTTGCCATGTGTAACTGCATGAGTTGCATACAGTGTGTACACACAGATACTTATAACTTATACTTATACAGATACTTATACTTATACTTATACTTCAGAAAGAATGAAACTAAAGCACATGTAAGCACTCATTGATTCTAAAGTTGAACTCATGTCTTGCCACAGCAGTGTGTGTTCTTAAGCTCTGAATCATCTCTCTAGCCCTGTTAACTTTAAAACTATATTTAAAAAAATGCATTCTGTCATATATTTTAAATTAACTTAAAAGTTCTTTAGCAAGTGATGATTAATGTGTAAATAAGTCCTCATTTCAAAGGAAATGAGCCATTAATAAAATTGTTAATCATTGAAGGAAATAAATCTTACAATGTGTAGGAAGGAAAATATTAATGAGAAAATGTGTTTTCCATTGTGAATGAAAAAAATGTAGTAATGCAAATGTTATTGTCCAAGCTTTAGAATGAAAACTCATAAGTACTGTTGTGCAAGTAGATTGATGTGTCTATCTAGCTACTGATTTAGATTGTACTACTGTATTTGAAATTTGCACAGCATTTATGCAAAACAAATTCACAAGTAACTAGACATTAAATTAGTACACTTAATGTTGTATTTCAATCTAGTAGAGATGGAAATAAATCCAATTGCTGCTTTGGTTGGTTTTGCACTATAAATTTCTCGCCAAAAATGCTGTCATTATATTACTAGACAAACATATTTTTATTAATTGTTTCTTTTTATGAAACTGTACTTTATAGCTTAGGAATATTTTTATTAATTAAAATAGCTGAAATTCTTAGAAGTGAGCGATATAGAGTCTGACATGGCTATCTCAAGGACACCAAACCAACTACATAACAATTGATCCAAAATTTGTCCTGCCTACAAGAAGTATGGGTGCAAAAAATAGAGCAAAGCCTGGGAGAGTAACCAATTAATGACTGGTCCAACTGTAGACCCATCCCATGGGAAAGAAGCAATCTCTGACTCTATTAATGATGCTTGCAGACAGGAACCTAGCATAACTATCCTCTGACAGTTGACTATGCTCCACTCAGCAGTTGGCTGAAACAGATGCAGAGGAGTCTCATGGAAGTGTTGGAGGAAGGAGAAAGGGATCCAGATAGGATAGAGACTCACAAGAAGTCCAACAGAGCCAAGGAACCTGGATTTTTGGCATTTCCCAGTGACTGAACCACCAACCAAAGAACACACATGGGGTCTCCCTACACATATATAACAGATGTGCAGCTTGATCTTCATGTGAGTCCCCCAACAATTGGAGATCGGTCTGTCTCTGACAGTTTTGCCTGCCTGTGGATCCCATTCCCTTAACTGGGCTGCCTTGTTTGACCTCAATGTGAAAGGATGTATCTATTCCTGCAGGAACTTGATGTGCAAGGGTGGGTTGGTACCAAGAAGGATATCCCGCTTTTCAGAGGAGAGGAGGAGGAGAAATGGAGGGAAGGACTATGTGAATGAGAGACAAGGGGAGAGGATGCTATGATCAGATTATAATTCAAATAAATAAGTAACTTATTTGGAAAAATTAAAATAGAAATGAGGTAATAGAAAATGGACAAAGCACAATAAAAAAGATAGATGACAGGTAGAAAGGTAACAGATAAATGATGAAGTATAGATGATAGATGTATGAAAGAATGATGATGGATAGATATAGATAGATAGATAGATAAGATAGATGATTGAGACAAAAACGGAGACAGAAAGATAATTGGTGTCTAGTACCTTTAAGGTATTGAATTAGCTTAAGAAGGATGTGATACTCATTACGAGAAAATTAAATAAAATAACTAAATTCAAAATTAAATAAAATAATTGTGATGATGAGAACTACAGTATGAATTAAAAAGGTTAAGGATAATCAGTTTAAGCTAATCAGGGCAAAGCAGGTTGCAGTGCTAAATACGTAGCCAGAAAAGACTATAATCAAAAAGAATCTGAACAAGGACTTCAAATAAGCCAAGCAACTAAAAGAAAACTTTGTACATGGCTGTTTTTTATGAAAGACATATATAGTTATAATCAATCCTTCAAAATCCTAATGTCCATCAACAAGTAAAAGTCAAGGCATATATGTATATATATGTATGTGTGTGTGTCTGCATGTGTGTATGTATGTGTATATGTACATGTATGTGTATGTATATGTAATGATGTATATGTATACTTTATGTATGTGTTTATGTATGCATGTATAAGAGCCTAACAGCTAAATGTGTTACTGTTTTATAGGAACATTTATATTCAAACCATTGCTCTGGTTTTATATTTATGCTTGCCCTGAAAAAGAATTATGGGAATAAGTGAAGTTCAAACTATTGCAATGTTAGAACAATAACATTGGTTCCTCATTTCTATTAGAAGGCTAAATAAAGTCAGGAAGAGTAATAATTCCAACACCAGAGTTAAGGAAGTTTTGGATATGCTCTGTTTATGAGACTGTAGGCTCAGGGAAGCTTTAGGGAGACACAATAAAAGAGGGCTCTCCTACTGTATTGATTAGGGGTGTTTGAGTAGGTTTTGCTTACAGATCCTGAATTAGAAATGGAGATAGAAACTAGGGAAACTGCACTATAAAGAAAATTTTCTATTTTTCCAAATTTGTCTCCTGTCTGTAAATAATACTCAGTTATTACTTAATTCCTTTGAATGTTAGTAAAAGATATGAATAGTTTTTGTACAAGTTTATTTTATTTCCTGGTGTTTACAACAGATAAAGACATTAGTTTCTTAGATTAAGATATCAGAGCATTATTAAAATTATCTACCCATTATTTGTTGTAAACTCTTATCTTCGTATCATTAACCTTCTATTTTTAACCTTCTCACCATTTACAGTGCTTCAACATTATGTGTATGAATTGATCATGACTGGGATCATTATATATTAAATGATTAATAATAACTCTCCAGAAATACCCAAGTAAACAGTTCTCTCACAGATTATTAATGCGTGGATTGTATTTCTACAAAAATATAAAGTAGTTGTGATAACTTTATTGTTGGAATTTCCTTTTGATACTGGGCTACACTCTTAATAAATATGGTTATATTATACATAATTTAACAAATAGTTCCACATTTCATTTTGGATCTTCACTTATTGATTTACATTTATTTTACATTTATTTTAAACTGTGGAAATTACATAATCAAAAAGAAAATTCAAACTACTTTTCATATTTAAAATGTCTGATAAATTTGATGTTATAATTTGGAATTGGAAAACTTGTGTGTCCCAGGAACTGTTAACGTATATACACTTTTGCAAAGGTGAGAGTAACCTGGAAGATTCTGCTTAAAGTGACAAACTCTCAGAAGTTAATAGTGAACAAATGAGAGCATTAATACAAGGCAATCCTTGTGATAGGATATGGAATCAGTTGGGTTTATATCCAGAAATGGTATAGCAGCAAAATACATACAATAGATCATTTGGAGATAGGGGGAAGGAAAGTAACAAAAAACAAAAAGTAAGAAAAAAGAAACTTTTATACCTACTCACAATGGCTTCATTAATCTCCATTCTTTCGAGCAATGATGTGATGAAATGTTCCTCCTTTCCACGCACTTATCCACATTCACTATCAGAATTCTTTAGGATAGTCATTCTGATTTGGTGCTGAGTGTGTATACATTCACAAGGTGTTTTATTCTGCTTAAAGAAAAAATAAAATCAATTATTTTGCCCCAATTTTGTGTTTGTATACCTTCCCAACCCTAGTTAGAGAAGCCCGTCTTTCTCATTTTTCTTTAAGACTGTTTTATAAACAGCTATTTCCCTCTCTTTCCCACACATATTCCTGCAATGGTTCCTTTATACTTTTCTGGTTCCTGGACTTACTTGAGGCTGTGTATATGAACATTAAGCTATTGGGTTTGAAGTCTCAAGAGCAAGATCCTCTAACATTTGTTTTTCTGAGTATGGACTATATTAATTAATATCACCTATTATAATTTACCTGCAAAGTTCATGATTTAACTTTTACTTACACATAAATTCATTGCAATATGATATATGCACCACGTTTCATTATCCCTTCATTTGTTGAAGGACATTTAGTTTGCTTCCAAACCTTAATAATTTTGAATACAGTAACAGTTATCATGGCTGAACAACTATCTGTGAAGTAGGATGTCAAATACTTTGGGCATATGTCTCTCAGTGATATAGCTGAATAAACTAGGAAATCTACTTTTGATCATTTTGAAAATTTCTATTGTTTCCAGAATATCTGATACAGTATTCTAACTCCAAAGATAGTAAATCAATGTTCTATTTTTACATACACCCATTCTCGTATTCTGTGTCTGTGTTGTTGTTGTTGTTTTTGTTGTTGTTGTTGTTTGCCATTCTGATTGAGGTGATATAAAATTTCAAAGTTGTTCTTATTTGCCTATACTGAATTTCTAGGAACTTTAAACATTTTTTGAAATCGTTTTTTGATGGTTTCCCCTTCTTCTTTGTCTTTTAAGAAATCACTGTTCATGTTCCAGTCCCATTTATTGAATGGACCTTGGGTTATGTTGTGTTTTGTTTGTTTGAGATCTTAGTATATTCTTTATGCCAATCTTCTATCAGATGTATGGTTGTCAAAGATCCTTCACCAAATATTGGCATTTCTTTTTATTCTATTGTTTCTTTGCCTATATAGAAATTTTATAAGACCCAGTCCACAGGATGGACATCTCATGCTTGATACTGAAAATCTAACCAACTAACCAAGATTAGTGTAATCATAGACTATGGAAGTGAACTTACAACTTCAACTTTACTAAAGAACCATAACGCCTAACCATACTTTTAATATCCATCCTTACACTGAGAGATTTTGTCCCAAAACACAACCAGGAAATTCCTCTTTGAACCAGACAGATACAATTACAGCAAAGTACATTTAAAGAGAATATAGAGCAACTAAAAATGATTAAAATGATTGTATGCAATGATATGTGTAGTTACATACTTCAGGGCTGCTTTGTTAAAAATGTATTGTTGTATTGTGCACACGTGACTAATATCTTAATATCTTACACTGAATGCATTAGTGCAATAATGGTAACCTTATAATGCATTACCACAGAGAATGATTGCTGAGAGAGAGAGAGAGAGAGAGAGAGAGAGAGAGAGAGAGAGAGAGAGAGCCGAATTTCTTTCTTTCTTTCTTTTTTTTTTATTAACTTGAGTATTTTTATATACATTTAGTGTTATCAGGGCAAACATCCCCCTCCCCTCCCCTTCCTTTGGGTTTCCTCCCCATCCTCCCCCATTGCCGCCTCCCCCCAACAATCTAGTTCACTGGGGGTTCAGTCTTAGCAGGACCCAGGGCTTCCCTTCCACTGGGAGAGCAATTTTTAAAAGAGTACAGTAGGAAGTGAGAGCCTAGACCAAATCCATCTTGGGTTCAGGCACCAACTTAGAGACACTGACCTGAGGTTGAACTGGATTTAACATCCAGGCTTGCTTCTACCATCAGTCTCCAGGTCATTCCTTATAGCTCTTAACAGAGGAAAGCAGAAGTTGCAGGTGTTCTTAAAGATATTTACTTATGAAAGTTTATGGTTTGGTTACCAGCACCTGTCAATCACTTTAAAGGGAAGGAAATTTAATAATTGCCCCCCAAATCAGATGCATGCCAAGCTGGATTCCCCCTTGCTTTTTTGTGTGCCACTATAAATGCTTGCTTTAATCTGGGCTCAGGTCTTCAACCACTGTCCTGTGGCATCAGTTATGACAGCGAGGCAAAAGCTCAAGTTTGAATAAAGCCCTTTCGGTGATTGCATCAGAATCAGCTTTCAGTTTTCCTTGCCCTCTTTGCTTACAATTGTTTGTCGTGACTGTAGAGAGAAATGCACCAAAGAACATCTTGTGGTATTCTAGGAGCTCCTTGCCAATCCCGAGGAGTCGGGCCAATTAGCAGAGCATTGCAGTTCCTTCTGAATCAAACTGCCATTGCTCTCATCCATGGATCGAACTGCTGCTGCTGACCCTGTGAACTGAGTTGCCGATATCCTGACAACACAGACTGGATTCGATGTAAAGAAATATTTCTAAACAGGTCCGCATCCTCCTTTGCCCTCCATTTGTCCATACTGGACAGATGTTCAGCAGAGGAGAACTCAAAGTTTACCCCCACAGTAATACACTACCCCTCAACAAGGCCACGCCTACTACAACAGGGCCATACCTCCTCACAGTGTCACTCCCTATGGAACAAACACTCAAACACATTAATCTATAAGGGCCAAAACTATCAAACCACCACAAGCATCTACATGAACCTTACATGGAGAAAATTCAGCCCAAAACTAAGTGCACTTTGTTTTGTCAACTGACAACACTGACACAAAACGTAATATTTACTAACGAGATAGAATCATTATTGATCATCTAAAAGTGACCCGATACCAAAGCAAGGGTGAACATGCTGTTTACCATCTGTTATTAAATCATCAAAAACTCTGCATCCTTTAGCTATTCACACTGGGAAAGATACGTGGGCTTTTTTCTTTCTACATACTATTGATCTTTGAATTTTCCTTTCCATTAGGGAATGTATTCAATCCGATATGATATTATTCTTCCGAATGCTTAAGAACACTGTTTCTGTTCTCACTTGGCTCCCTGTACTAGTCTTCCTTTCTTATAACGTCTATTTCAAGCCAGTGTTATTTTTCCTCAGTCAGACCTCCCCTTGTCATTTCCCATGAAATAAGAATTCAGAATGCCACAGCCTATTTTCCTCATGAGGAAGCCTCATGAACAAAAATGGTTAAAGGCAATGTCTTCATTTGCACTTCATCCCTCAATACCTTGCATGTGGTCCCTATTTCTATGACTACCCTGGAGAAGCTTTTGCTTCAATTACTAATGATTTCCTCATCAATACAGCCAATCCCCCGTTTTGTTTTTATCCTCCTTAATTCTCCTGCAGAATTTGGCACTGTTGAATACACTCTATTGAAAATATCCTCTTTCACTTTGGCGAACTTAATCTCAGTGTTTCTTTGTGTTTTTCTCACTTTTAATAAAGCTTATTTTCTCCTGCTTCCCTGTAAAATAGTTTTTCAAAGGACTCTTTTTTGATATGTGATAATTATTACACTATAAATCCTAAAGAATAATCTTATTTTTATGAAGATTTAAATTAGTATCACCCGAAAGGCATACAGTTCACTGCAAATATATGGCTGCATTTGTTCATTTTCATTCTTCTGAGGTATAGTTAAGATGGATAAAATTACAATATAGATTAGAATGATGTACTTAGCATGTCTGTGAAGTCCCTATTTATATTTCTAGGTATAAATTACACATTTTTCCTTTCCTTCAAATAGCAACTCAAATTAATAACAGTTTATTTAAAAAATGTTTCCTTTTAATACCTACCTCATGTGATTTTGCTTCCTTAACTTTATGCAGTAAGTTACATATTAAATTAATATTATTAATTTGTAGTTTAAAGAAGATAGATGTTACAGTAATAAGTAGCTCCAATTTCATGCCTTAATAGATGTTGATATTTCCATGGAAAATTTTCAGATATATAAAAGCAGCAAATAAGTATTTGGTGGAATAGTACTTGTGATTTTTAAGAAGAAAAATATAAGCAGAAATATAGTATATTTATCAAAATTTTTTACATAAAATTCTTAATAGCAAACCTTAATTTGACTCTTCATCTATTTTAGAAAAACAGGTTAGTGCAGAAGTCTTGATACGGGTGTGTTATGATCTGTGTTTTAAGAGGAAAATAAAAACAGTTGATGTTAGGGGGCTGTGGGAAGTACATGTTCTGCATTCTAAATAATGACCAAATACTCAAATATGACTGTGAGTGTTCCAACTTTGGCCTCTGACTGACTCATTGAGAAACATTTGTTGGAGTGCTATCGAGAAGCTTGTCTGAGGGACAAGGGAACAGATGATAGATACCTTATGCTTAGTTTGGAGACATTCAAGTGTGAAGATTATGGAATGATCTCTGAATTGCATACTATTTTTTTCTTAGACTGAGGAGACACAAAATTTAGTACCTAATAAAAGGAGATGAGGCAAACATCAGAAAAGTAAGATTAAAATCTTCAAGTGTCATATCTGAGATGTCAGGAGACAAATAACTTCAAGAGGGGGAGTCACTTGACACACTCCAATCTCATTTAAGAAGTTGATGGAACAATGATGTTTTTATAACTCCACAATTTATAAGTGTTAAAAGTTGTTCTTCTTAAGGCTGTAGTAAATTCACCTGACTGTATTTGCTATTTTCATCATTAATGACAGTTGATTAATACTGTTAGTATGCATTCATGAATGCTGCAAAATGAAAATGAGAAACTGAGCATGGGTATATGAGGGTTTGCATTTATTAACAAGACTCCAAGAAAGTGAATTGGTGTTTATGAATCTTAAAGGTGTTTGATATCAATTATTTATATTATTATATTTATTCATTGATTTAAGTATACTGATGTGTCTAAAAGTAAAGTAATTATTAGACTTCCTCAAGCAGAGTTATATCACTATGCAAAGGTCTTGTGGTAGTGATAGACGTGACTAGGCCAGAAGAGGGAAAGGCTCCAAGTCTGATTCCATGAGTTTAGTCCCTAGAATGCAAGTTAGAATGATGTGTACCCTCTCTCTCTCTTTCTCTCTGCCTGTGTCTCTGTTTTTGTCTGCCTGTCTGTCTCTCTCTCTATCATAAAAATATAAATGAGAAAATAAATAAATCTACCCAAAAAAACCTTATGATAAACTCCGAGTTCATTTAAATATATTCTATTGTATTCAAGAAGTATTTTTTTAGACTCATGTTCAACATTTTGCAGAGCTGCAACAGCATTCCTCACTGCTTCATGTTATTTTAGTATGAAGGAGATAAAATGTACACGTACATTACTTTGCACATGCATTTCATTTACATAAATATGTCCCATTGGATTATTATAGATTTATATGAAAACTAAGGATACAAGTTTCCTATTTATTTACTACAGTTGTAAGTCAATTCTTGCATATTGTCTATGTTCTTTATACAACACAATATTCTTGTATTACATTTTTAATTCTAACCGTTTACTCTGCTATTGTTTTATTAGCATTGGTGTTTCTCCGACTACATTCTCTGATGAAAGCAAAGTTTCCAAGCTTTACTCTGTCTCATGGTTTTCAAAGGCTTCACTGCATGGTTCTTAATGCTTGTGTTCATATCAGCAGTAACATTATTAAAAGATGGCATAATTTTTAAGTACTCATCACTACTATCCATTTCTATTACCTAGATCATATCTACTAAAAACACCATGACATCTTATGCAATGTTACCAGCTTTTAAAAAAGAAAAAAGGACCAATAGCAGCCTTATTTATAATAGCCAGAATCTGGAAAGAACCCAGATGTCCTTCAACACAGGAATGGATACAGAAAATGTGGTACATCTACACAATGGGGTACTGTACTGTACAGCTAATAAAAACAATGACTTCATGAAATTCATAGGCAAATGTATGGAACTAGAAAATATCATCCTGAGTATGATAACCCAGTCACAAAAACCACACATGGTATGTACCTACTGATAAATGGATATTAGTCCAAAAGTTTGAATTACCCAAGATACAATCCACATGAAGCTCAAGAAGAAAGATAACTGAAGTGTGGATGCTTCATTACTTTTTAAAAGGAGAACGAAAATATTCATAAGAAAATACATGGAGACCAAGTTTGGAGCAGAGACTGAAAGAATGGCCTTTCTCAGCCTGCCCCACCTGGAGATGCAACTCATATACATATAGCCACCAAACCCAGACAATACTGGTGATGCTGACAGGAACCTAATATAGCTGTCTCCTGAGAGGCTCTGCCAGAGCATGACAAATACAAAGGAGAATGCTAGCACCAAACCATTGAATTGAGAATGGGGTCCCCATTGGAGGAACTAGAGAAAGGATTGACAGAACTGAAGGTGCTTGCAAAACCATAAGAAAAACAATACCAAACAACCAGTGCTACCAAAGACTAAACATGGACAGATACATGGCTCCAGCTGCATGTGTAGCAGAAGATGGCCCTGTTGGGCACCAAAGGGAGGAGAACCCCTTGGTCCTGCCAAGGCTGGACCCCCACCCCCGCAGTGTAGGGCAGGGAGATGGGAAAGGATGGGTGGTTGAGGAGGGGAACACCCTCATAGAAAAAAGGGGAGGGGGATTGGGATAGGGGTTTTATGGATTGGAAACCTGGAAAGGAGAAAACATTTGAAATGTAAAAATAAAATCCAATAACAAATAAATTAAATGGGAAATAACAATGAGAGCACCTTTTGGTGGAAATAATAAACAATGACTATTAAGCAGCTATTTGATCAGTATTTAATAATTTATTTAAATAAATCTTCATAATAAACCTTTGAATTGCTTACTAAAGAAGAACCAAAACAGTCATTTGGAGAATATTTCACACTCAAATGATGGTAACATTCTATTCATAATTGAAGCTTCTGTATTTTGTTTTGTTTTATGATGAGCATTAAGTCATCTTATCACCTTGTAGCGGACTACCATTACTGTGGACATCTGTCCTGATTGGGAGTTCTAGTCTGGAGCTCTTCATTAAATCAAAGAGTGTCCCAAGATTTTATCCTTCCTGCATTTGACTTCTTGAGATTATCTAACATTGTTCCATTCCTAAGTTTACCTGCTGTTCCCCAATCTATCTTCATGTTCATTCCACTAACCTTTTTTAGGTATCTTGTTTTCTTAACTTCATCAGATCTAACATGCTTACTTTGTTTTATTCATGAAATAGTTTAAGGGATGAAAATTGTGCTGTATATATAACATTTTACCTGCTTTAAACTTAGAATTATTGAGTTGGTTTCAGTCTTTATTTTTATTTGACACGCTATTGTCTATTGTCTTCTAATGTTGTTATCTTGTTGCTTTCTGAAAAAGAACAGCAACAAACAAACAAAAAAGACTGTTCTGAAAAATATTTTATTTCAATTCTCCATCTTAAAATATCACCTTAAGTTTTTCTTCTTTCAGGGAAATGTTCAGTATTTAAAGAAAATTTTCAAACTGGGTTTAAAGGCTCATTCAACCCAAGTAAGGATGGAGTGTCAAAAAATTTTTGATTCAAGGCTAGCCCAATACAAGGAAAGACCTTCTCTCACATAAACAAAACAACAAACAATGTCAAAGTATAACCTTTAGTTGTACATTCATATTTTAAATTAAATTTCAAACCATGCATTTATAACATTTAATTCACTATACTAAGTAGCCTATCAACTTTAGATTTTATATTTATAAACAATATTAAATAAAACATCCATAAATTAATAAATTATTTATCTTTTAATAATTATTTTATTTATTTACATTCCAATTGTGTCCTCCATTTTCTGGTTCCCTCTCCCAGGATTCTTCCCATAACCCATCCCCTTTGCCTCTGAGAGGGTGCTCCTCCACCCACCATCACTATACTCACCCACATTCACCACTTCCGACCCCATCCCCAGCATCTCCATGCCCTGGGACATCTTGTTTCTACAGGATTAACTCTATCCCATCTCACTTAGATCATACAAGGCAGTCGTCTGCTACATTTGTGCCAGGGACCAGCTTTGGTTGATGGCTAAGTCTCTGGGGGCTCCCTGCTTCCTGTGTTTGTTGATACTTTTGGTCGTCCTATGGGGTTGCCATCCTATTCAGCTTCTTCAATACTTCTCCTAATTCTTCCACAGGGGTCCCCAACCTTAGTCCTATGGTTGGTTGTGGTGAATACAATTTAAAAACATATATAAAATTATATACATATATGTCTAACTTTGCTGTCTAATCTTTATTAATATTCTATGTATCCAAATGAACAATTTTAAATCCAACTAAAATAACCTATCAATACAAGTACTTTTCAAATCCTATGCATATTATGAAAACTTATTATGAGTCTAATAAGTGGAATTAAAAAATAACTATGTTAATTAAATTTCTTACATATTCTTCAAACTTAAATTATCTGATATATTTTTAGTTAATTCAAAGTGTAAAAATAATCTACATTTCTTAAATTGAAATGAAAATTTATTTGAAAAGTATCTACTATGATGGATAATCTACAAACTTAAAATCATTTTATTATTAAGAATATAATTTATATTTTAAAACAAAATTATGAATATTAACATTAAATTTCCTTATTTCTAATTTAATTATAAATACTTACAATAATGGAAAGATTGATATTACTTAAGTAAAGTCAAATCTGGCATCTGAATACAATGTTATTGCTATTTTCCCAACTCACAACACTACAAATTTATATATGACAATTGTCATGAGTTTTTAGAATAGAATTATCCAAACCGAGATCAATGCATAAGCAGAATTATGTATTCAAGTTGAAATGCTAACTTATTTTAATAATTGGTATTGAAAATTGACTTTCTCTGCATGGATTTTTATAGGAAATTGTTTCACAATTTCCTCTTTTTAATATATTTTATTTATGATTTTGTTAAAAGGGGCTCTCTCTTCACAGCCTCAGCTGTCCTAAAGATATACCTGACTCTGCCTTCCCAATGCTAACATCAAACCATGCACAGTTATAATTTTATCTTTAAATTGAGAATTAAACATATGCTATTTTCTTGCTTTCATACAAACCATCAGTTTTTGTGGTGCTGGGAGAGGTACCCTGATTCCTGGTCATAATACGTAGAATCTCCCGGAGACCCTAAAAGGGATGTCAGGTGCATTCCCAGTCTCCCAGGATATCAGGGCCTAAAGTAGCTGTGCCCCTCACAGACCCCTGTAGGGAGGTTCAAGACAAACTAATCACCTGGGGCAATGCTCCAAGACCCTCCTCCACAGGTGAAGATGTGACCACAGGCCACATAGGCTTGTCAGATGGTTAGTAGAAAAAGGACCACGCCCTTGAATATGTAAATGAAGTCTTCTCAAGCTCTCAGGCCAACCAATAGAAAGTACCTGCTGTTAGACACTGACCCATCTTAAACTGTATTTTAGAATCCTGTTCAGGAATAAAAGTGAGCGTTGTATGAGAGCTTCTGTCATAAGAGCTGTAACACCATCACTTGGAGAAGAGATGGGCTCTCCTAAAATCTCTTCCAGAAGCTCCCCAGCATCTCTCACTGATTAGTCAGTCTCCTGCTGGTTCAGCCCAGCTGGGGCAACTGAAGCAGCAGTAGTGACAAAAGGAGCAATACCGGCAGCAGAGGCAATGGAAGCTGTTCCCCTCCCTGCCTGAGTTCTCTCTCCCTTTGCCCGAACCCATGCATCTAGCCGGACGCGAGATCCTTGTAGAAAGCCTCAGGCTCCAGAGCCCTATAAGTTGCCTGTAGTTTTTTGGCCAAGTATAAAAGTTCTGTGAAATGTTCCTATCCGCTTGTCAGATAACATGGTATTGTCATTATTCGTATATTCTATAGGACACGACAATTTTGGGACTTCATGGATGCAGCTTCCCTGATGTGCCTTTCAGAAATTATGTAACAGCGGGAATATCTATCTTCTGGCTTTTATGAACCTTTGCCCTTTTCTATGACTTCCCTGAGATTTGGCTACAATAGTTGTGTCATACCCTTATTAAATGAGGCAGTGTACTCCCTTGTCATTTCCTGTTTCTATTAAACAACTTTATTTCGCTGTAATGTTTTCTGTCTGTTGTGGAAAGATGCTATTTAGATGAAGGATGAGAGCTGTACTTATAGGTGTACATGATGATAAGAATTTGAAATATAGTTAGACATTACTTTGGTTTAGGAAAATGACAATAGTAGATTCTCCTCTCGGATAAATGGCCACTCCAGCTGTATGTTAAGTGTCTAACTTTAAGGTTCCAGGCATGTACTGTCATGAACATGTCAACCTAAGTCTAACTAATTAATTATTGCTTTTTTCCCAAATGAAAGTGAAAATTCACCTCTGTTGTCATTTGTTAGCTTTGACGCTGGGTAGACATATGGGATGAATTTCTCTCTTGGCAGCTTACATAGTACCTTCTGCAAATATGAGAGCTCGTCCTAAAAGAAAAGGCTCTCAAGTCACTTCCATCTTGATTCCTCCAAGTCCTGTATCCAAATAAATGGTTTATTCAAAAATAGTCATTGCTTAAGTCCTGAGAATGAATCAATGACAACTGAAACAGACTAACTTTCTGGAGGAGTCTCTAGGGCTACCCTGATAAAGATTTGAAAGGATATTCTAGATGGGCTATAGTACTTCATGTTGGTAATATTATCCCCACATATTGTGTGTATGCATGCACATGCACTTACACACATGTACACACACACACACACACACACACAACCATCATAAAGAAATAGAATATTTTCATAATTTATAGAAAAGGTCCATCCTGTCACCTTGAAGTTATTTTCAGCCAAAGACTATTCCACATAGTGAAATATTTTATAAAATTAATAAACCTTATTACACTGTATTTGAACATTTTTGACTGGGTTTTCTAATCATCACATAGTTTTCTCTCAGAGGTGCCCAACAGCTGGGCATGCAGTGACAAGCACTGTTACACAGTCCTTCCTGATTGCCATGTGGATACATGTAGCACAATGCAATTAGCACTTCAATATTTTTTTACATTGAGTATATTAGAATAAATGGTTCTATGGCTATTTATATAAATATCATTGTGTGGATATGTATCTGAGTAAATATTTAATAGCGGACACTATTTGTAGCACAGTAAATGGCTTTCATGTATTATAATTCTGTGGCTACAACTGATATATTGTGGTAATCATCAAGCCTTTCAGATTAAAAGCTACTATCTTTGAGAAAAAGGATATATAGTAATGTATATTGGTGATACAAAAACTGCCTTTTGCTAGCTATGTCAAGTTGTTTGATTAGTAATAAAACACAAATGTGTTTAAAGATAAATGTTCAACTTCCTAGAAGATGCACTCGTCTAGCTAGTCTGGCATTTTTTGTAGCTGCATGGTAAATGTGAAACATCTCAATGATTTACACATTCCAGAAATAAAACAGAACAGGAAATGCATTTGATAATATAGTTATTAAGTAGTGGTATATCTAAATTGTATCTGTCATACAAAAGTAAAATAAAGGAGAGCTTGGGGTTCACTGTTTCTAAGAATTGAAGCTTTCAGGTTTTTCCCTAAGGACAAATATGACAGAAGAGTCAGTGCCCTGATAATTGCACCCTGTGAAGATCAAGGGCTTGAAAGATAAAAATCGTATCCTCTCAGTGAGCTTAAACGGGTCCTTCAGGACAGTGATTGGCAAATCATCCTTCACCTCAGACACGTATGGAGAAGATAATGAGGTCACCAGAGAGGACTGGGTATATTTCTTAGATGTTATATAAAGATTTCTAGACTAGAATTTCTTGGTAGTGATAAATCTAATCCCCATTTAAACTGTAAAGGCTTAACATTTAAATACTTTTAAAAAAAAGGAAATTAAAAGCATTATTCTGAAATATTTAGACATAGAAATTTTGCATGAACAAAATAAAAAATTGGTTATTCAAAACCCTTTACCTTTTATTCTAGGCTCTTTCTGCTGAAAATATTACATTGAAAAATTCTTTCAGCTAAACGAGTGAACATGGTGAACCAAGAGGTAACAGAGAGCCTTAAGACATAGAGATCATTTTATTTTATTTGTTATTAGGTGTTTGAATGTGTTTGTGCCTCTCTCTCTCTCTCTGTGTGTGTGTGTGTGTGTGTGTGTGTGTGTGCGTGTGAAAATATGGTGAGGCAAATATATGGCGAAAAACAAGTAACATAGTAATAAATAGTTTCCTCAGATGTGTCTATATAGCCTTGCGGATCTTCGTAGGGCTGAGGCACTTCAGCAGTTGAAATTATTTAAAACTTGTGGACATTTTTTATTCAGTTAAGCAAAGCAATTGAACAGGAAGACGTTGGCCGGTGGTGATTGCTGTGGGATGCAGCGGTTATGGATATCCCATTCATAATATAGCTCTCTACATTTTGCTGGTTCTCTGCAGAAGAGGAATCTAGCCAAAAGTCTCCAAAGCGGCAGGTTAGTTGATCTGCAGGCTCAATCAATCAGTCAGGCGCTATTGGCAGCAGAAAATTGATTAAGGAAGGAGCCTCACTTTGGATGTAGCTACCTTCACATTTGATATGTTCCAGTGCCCTGAACTCATGTTCATAAGGCAACAAGAGCTGAAATTACTTATCAATAAAGACTTACAAGATGTTGAAATTTGCAATGAAAGGAGTTGGGGGGACAGTGGAGGTAGGTGGTTAAATTTCATTGTACATATGCATGGTAATCTCAAAAGTATACTTATTTTTTTTACATAAACAGTATGCCCAAGTGCATGTGTTGGGGAGGGAGCCTGAGAGACCTTGTAACACATGAAAGAGATTGCCTTTAAAGAGCATTGAAACACTCTTATGTAGATAAAAGCAATTTTAAAAGTGCAATTCTTTAAAAGAAATGTTTACAAAATTACCATGCATTAGCAAGATCAGGTACATAATGCATAGGTGTTGACAACATCCTCTAAAGATCATCAGTGCTGCCACAACAATTGGATACCTTCCCAAAGACTCTAGGGGTTGGTACTGGGTGAGCTCATTTCACAAAGTGTATCACTTTAGAGTACTCACAGGAAAGACCATGTTTTACTGAAAGTTTCAAGACACTAATCAATCTGTTGGTAAAGCAAAACCCAAAGAAGGGTCTGGAAGAGTGAGGGTATCTCCCTCCCTGCAATGTCAGGTCATATAATATTTAGAGAACACCCAGATCATAAATGATTCCAGTTTATAGATCAATTAACACCATAGATTATTTTATGCTTCCTTCATAAGTCTATATAGTCTGTTTGTAATAATTTATTCTAAAGTTGAGATTAATTAATTTCATGCAAATGAATCTTTTACCAATTATGACATTTGTCTCTTTTCCAGAGCATTGAGATATTATATCTAGAAACATCAGAGAACAAATGCATCACCCTCCCCTGGATAAAACCCTAAACCCTATTCAGTATAAAGAGATCATAGGACAACTGTTTCATTTTTCCTCTCCATCAGACATAAGACCATAATCCAATCAATTTTTCTGCCCTGGAAACAGTGATGAGTGCTTTTATTTTCCTTCCCTTTTCTTTCTTTGTTCTTATGTTTTTACAATGGCTTCATAGAAACCTGACATTCACGAATCCTATAGTCTAGCATACCAAGTTAAATGTGGTATTCAATTTCAAGATTTAATAAATGATGTTCTTTTATTTTAATAATATAAATTTATGCATTATCATTGAACCATGTTAAACATTATTAGCCTATTAATATATGTATGTCAAAATTGACAGTTAGAAAGATAAGGTCTATCAATTATTAAGCCTTTTCTTTTTATCACCAGAAACTAAGTCAAACAAGAATGCTTATGTTCTTTGATGCTAGAAGAGAATTTATATTAATGCAAATAGAATTTCATTCTTTAGGTATCTGTAAGAAACATTTTTGAATACTTTTTGGAAGAGGAATTTATATCATCAGAATGACAGAGATAAGATTGTTTGATGCATGAAACAGCAATAATTCACAACTCATGTCCAAAGATATTTTTAATACAAAGATGCAAATAACACAGAGAACATAATTTACAAGATAACCCTGTGGAAAATCATAAATTATTTGAACAAGATCAAATGAATCTTTTATAAACACATAAAATTCATTCAGATAAATAAAAAGAACAAATAATTAATTAATCCCAGAGACTACATGTTGTTAGAAGTGGGTCCAATAAATGAAAACATTTTATGAGCTACAATAAAATAAGAAATGTACTTATTTAAAACTATAACATAATCAACAATCAATTTCTTTGTCACTTCTTGTTGAAGTATGTTCTAGTGTAATAAACTTATAGTAACTCCCTTTCAGAATTTATAATATTCAGGATGCTGAATTATTAGATACTCCCTTTTGAAAACCACCCTATATGAGCTATTATTCTGAGTACTGCTTTGAACTTACCTGTAAGTAAACTGCTGATAATTTCTGAGCATTTGGAATTTGGCCTTTTAAAGGAAAGATCTTATAAAACTTTCTCCTAAAACTAAGTCTACACAGGGCTACTTCAATTAAAAAATAATCAGTCATGAAATGGGAAGGCAATATGGAAACCTCCTCCTTCAAGATCAATTATTGCTTTTTGATGATATTGTGAGTGTGGAACTCTTTTCAGTAGTTGCGTACCCATCAATGAGCCTGTCAAGCTAGAGATTATAACTACATACATATTCTCATAATTTAACCTTGTTAAAAATCAAATAATATAAAATAATATAAAAATACATGAATATGACCAAGAATTTGATCACTTTAAGTTTTCTAGCCCCAAATAGTTGTTTCATTGTATTTTGCTGATGTTTCTCTTACTGAAACTGTAATACAAACTATCTTTGCACTTATAAGTGATACTGTAAAGGTTTTACTATCACATATTGGTTTTTCATAGTGTAGCTAGTTTCAGTGCACATAGCAAGATCAAGTGACTTCTGTAACAAAGTTTATTGTATGATAAAAGTAATGAGAAAAATAAAGACTGACAAAACATTTCAACCCAAAAGATCTTTTTATGTTTCAAAGTTAGCTCTCTGGTAGTACCCTAAGTTTTCTTCCATGTATTACCTAATAACTTCCCAAATCTCCTAAAAATCTTTTGGTAATTTCTTTGTCACATTTATTAAATTAATATCAATGCAATAATCTGCCATAAAAAGATAATTATCTTCTGAAAGAAGAACATTGAATAAAGAATTCTAAAAAACCGTGAGTGTTCATTTCAAACGTTGAACTTATATTTTCCTCATATAATAGATCCTGATTATAGTTTCTCCACCCTTTAATACTCCCAGTTCCTCCAACCTCCTCTCCTGTAAATTCACCCACTTTCCGTCTCTCATTAGGAAAAAAAAGAAAGAAGCTTTTACGGAATGTTAATATAACAAAAGAAGTTTAAACAAAAGCTATCATTGGACAATGGGAAGACAAGTGAACAGAAGGAAAAGAGCCCAAGAAGAGGCACAAGAAAGAGAAATCCACTTGTTTTCCCACCCAGGAATTCCATTAAAACACTAAACTGAAAGCCAAACTATATACCCAAAGGGCTTGTGTGGTAAAATATACAAACAAAATAAAAATGAAGTTTAAAAATGTCTTGATACAACATTATGAGACAAGGAAACTCCCAAGATACCACTGAGTTCACTTTGTGTGAACATCTACTGCAGGATATGGGGCATCCCCTTAAGAGTAGTGTGCTCCCTCAGTGAGGTTCTAGGAGAAAAGACATTTTTATTAGCAAGAACTTACTCAATGAAAACAGCTTTTAGATTAGCAAAGAGGGCAAGTGTCCACTTTTCCTCTCAGTTTTAGGAGCCCATGTGGAGCAGACTCTTGTAGGTCCTTTGCATGCTCCTCAGTCACTGGAAGTTCATATGTGTGTTCAACCTCTTTGCCTTTCTTAAAGCATTTGGCCCTGAATATAATCTCATATACTACTAACTATCAATATATTTGAGAGTATATATTTCTCTTTTAAGATTTAAATTATCCAAAACTTTAAACACATTTAAACATTTGTTCAGAATATTATTCTTTCATGAAGAACGCAATTTCAATATAATACGCAATTTCCTTTGACTATTGCAAGGTTACATAGTTGAGTTTTATCTGTAAGAGACATTATAACCTTTGGAGGTATTGGTGTACTACATTTGTTCCTTTGGTTTACTTTGATTTGTTTCTTTATTTATTTATCTTAAGATGTGGACTTATATGTTTGTTTTGGATCCACTATGTAGCCAATGGTTGTTTTGAAATCCTGATCTTCCAGCCTGCACTTTAGTTTTGAGATTGTAAACTAACACCATCACACCAGGGTCTCATAATGCTAATTGTAGAATCTAGATCTTTGTGCATCCTAGCGGATGCACACTAACAGCGGAACCACATTTTCATGCCTTATTTTGATGCTGTGTGTTTGTTTTTGTTCATATTAGAAATATTCGTTTCCTGAATTGAGTCCTTACTTTACTTCCTATATGAATGATGTTGAGACAAAATAATGTAACTAATGTGGGCCCATGCCCTATGACATATAAAATACTATTAATAATAAATACTCACTGGGATTACTACAAGGGTTCACTTATGCACAGTCAAAATATGAATATCATCTCAACAATCATGTAGTTTTCAACAATGTTCATTTCATTATGGACAATTTTATGAGAACTTTGTACTGTATTCACATATGCAGTCTTATTCATTTTTCTATTTCTGGAGTAATATCATACATTAATCATTAGATTTAGTGAGAATTGCTGTTTATTTATATACTAATATAATATCCTGAATTTCCAGGGTTTTTTTTTTTACTTTCTCTTTAATTAAAGCAACTAAGAGACTGACTAAATGGTCAACCAATAAAGGCCCAACTTAAGACCCAATACCATTGGTCTAATATCCTGAATTTCCAGGTTTTTTTTTTTTACTTTCTCTTTAATTAAAGCAACTAAGAGACTGACTAAATGGTCAACCAATAAAGGCCCAACTTAAGACCCAATACCATGGACAAACACTAGTCCCTGGCATTGTTAGTGATTCTCTGTTACGCTTGCAGACAGTAGCCTAGCATAAGTATCCTCTGAGATGCTCTACCTAGCAGATGAGTGAAACAGATGCAGATACCCACAGCCAAACATTGGATGGAGGTGAGGGACTCTTATGGAAGAGTTGGGGGAAGGATAGAAGGCCCGGAAGAGGATAGGAACTCCACAGAAGAATCAACAGAGTCAACTAACCTTCTCTCCTGGGACCTCTCAGAGACTGAGCCACCAACCAAAGAGCATATACATGTACATATGTAGTCAGCAACCAAAAAGCATACATGGTACATATGTAGTAGATGCACAGCTTAGTCTCCAATTGGGTCCTCCAACAAAAGGAGTGGGAGCTGTCCTTAAAGGGATAGCCTGACTGTGGTATCCATTTCCCAACAGAGCTAGCTGTCTTTTTTGGTCTCAGTGGGAGAGGATGAATCTAGTCATGCGGTGACTGATGTTCCAGGGTTGGGGTATATACAGAGATGGCATACCTTCTCAGAGAAGGGGAGAGGTGATTGAGAGAGGGATGGTGTGAGAGGGAGAGAGACTGAGAGTGGTGCAGCAGTGAAAGGGATGTAAATAAATTAATTTAAAAAAGAAAAGCAAAGAACACATTTTTTTAAAGATTCTTTAGTTATCTTTAGCTTCAAACTGCTTTATTACCTATACCTTTATTTACCTTTATTTTGATTTCTACATCCTGATTCCAAACGGAGTGCTTTGGATTTGTGATACTTTAACTTTGCACTTCATTTTTGGTCACTTTATTTATCCTTGTCTTTGTGTTGCCACATAAGTCCAATGCTCCATTCTGTTTTGAAGAGCTTGGTTTTATCCTTAAAGCCTTTTAGCTTGCAGCTCTAAATGGGGTCATGATTCTTTTTTATCTGTCATTTTTCTTTCTATTCTTCTCTGTTTCTTTCTCTTTATATTTTATTTCTTGAACTCTGACTGCAGCTATCATGTGCAGGTTTGTGTTGAAAGTACTTATCTTCAATCATAGGTCTCTTTTTTTACTGTATTCTTTTGTGATGGGATTAGGGCAGTGTTGTGGAAGAGCAAAGATTCTCACTGACATAAAGCAATGCTCCGTGTGATATGGGCAAGTTGTTGGTGTATGTGATGTGTGCGCTTCTTTGGCATTCTTCATAATATTTTAGCTTTTCTAGCTAGAAATGCTAGTTGCCAGAGCCATTCACAATTAATGTTCTTTCCTTATAATATTTTTGTTATTTAAAACAATTTTAAACTTAAATATATTGATTGTATTTGTAACCATCATTTGATAACTTCATGCAAGGAAGAGAACTCAGCAAGTCTACACTCATTCTATTCAGCAACCCACTACACTGCTGGAAGTTCTCTCTCTCTCTCTCTCTCTCTCTCTCTCTCTCTCTCTCTCTCTCTTTCTCTTCCTCCCTCCCTCCCTTTTTCTTCTTTCTTTCTCTTTTTTTTGTGGTGATTTTACGGAGCTGCTCTTGTTTCCTTTATCATCATTTTTTAAATTTTATTTAAAATAAATTGTTCTCTCATACAGTTGACCTATAGTCAATAAGACAAATCAACATCCTACAGGTTGGGAAAAAGTCTTCACCAACCCCATATCTGAGAGAGGGCTAATATGCAAAATATATAAAGAACTCAAGAAGCTAACCACCACAAAAACCAAATAACCCAGTCAAAAAGTGGGGTACAGAAGTAAACCAAAAATCCACAACAGAGGAATCTCGAATAACTGAGAGGCACCTAAAGAAATATTCAAATTCCCTAGTGATCAGAGAAATGCAAATCAAAACGACCCTGAGATTCCTCCACTATACATTAGTCAGAATGGCTAAGATCAAAACCTCAGGTGACAACACATGTTGGCCATGCTGTAGAGAAAAAGGAAGACTCTTCCGTTGCTTGTGAGATTGTAAACTGGTACAATCACTCTGGAAATCAATTTGGAGGTTCCTCAGAAAACTGGAAATAGACCTACCTAAAGACCCAGCAATACCACTCATGCCACAGGGGGGCATATGTTCCACTATGTTCATTGCAGCGTTATTTGTGATAGCCAGAAGCTGGAAACAACCCAGATGTCCCACTACAGAAGAATAAATACAGAAAACGTGGTTCATTACCCAATGGAATATAACTCAGATATTAGGAATGGGGATTTCCAGAGTTTTACAGGAAAATGTATGGAACTAGAAAATATCCTGAGTGTAGTAACTTGGACCAAAATGTACATACTCAGTATGTTCTCACTAATAAGTGGATAAGAGCCAAAAAGAAAAAAGTACAGAATACCCAAGATACAGTCCACAGAACTCATAAAGGTCAACAAGCTGAGGATGCCTCAGTTCCACTTGCGAGGGAGAAGAACACAACCACAATGTGGGAGGGAAAATAAGGAAGGGAAAAGAGAGGGAAAGGGGATGGGGGTAATGGAGAGGGGAACATGATCTGGTAATGGGTGGGGGGAAAGGACTGAAGCCTTGAAGGCCAGCAGAAAGAATGGAAACAGGTGACCTGAGGAGGAAAGAGGTTTGGAGGATGCTACAGAATGTACCAGAGACCTGGGAAGTGAGAGCTTCTGAGGACTAAAGGGGGTACCCTAGATGATATGCCCTACAGTGGGGAGAGGGAACTTATTGAACCCACCTCCAGCAGAAAGACAGGGCATCAAATGAGGGATGGGGTTGCTATCTCACAGTCACATCTTTGACCCATAATTCTTCCTGTCTGAAAGAATGCAGGGATCGAAATGGAGAAGAGCTTGAAATAAAAAAAGTCCAATGACAGGCCCAAAGTGGGATCCATCTCAAGGGGAGGCCCCAACACCTGACATCATTGCTGAGGCTATGGAGTACTCACAAAAAGGGCCCTATCATGTGACTGCCCTCCAAAAGACCCAACAAGCAGCTGAAAGCATCAAATGCAGTTATGTGCACTCGACCAACAGAAGCTGAACAGAAGCTGCTGAACCCTGTGGTTGAATTAGGGAAAAGCTGGAGGAAGCTGAGGAGAAGAGAAACCCTGTAGGAGGACCATCAGCCTCAATTACCTGGTTCCTCGAGATCTCTCAGACACTGAATCACCAACAAGGCAGCATACACCAGCTGGGATGAGGCCTCTAACGCATGCACAGCAGAGGACTCCCAGGTCGAGGTTCAGTCAGAGAAGATGCACCTAAGTCTCAAAAGACAAGCAACATCAGGAAGTCTCTTGGGCATATACCCAAAAGATGCCCCAACATATAAAAAAGACACGTGCTCCACTATGTTCATCGCAGCCTTATTTATAATAGCCAGAAGCTGGAAAGAACCCAGATGCCCTTCAACAGAGGAATGGATACAGAAAATGTGGTACATCTACACAATGGAATATTACTCAGTTATCAAAAACAATGACTTTATGAAATTCGTAGGCAAATGGTTGGAACTGGAAAATATCATCCTGAGTGAGGTAACCCAATCACAGAAAAACACACATGGTATGCACTCATTGATAAGTGGCTATTAGCCCAAATGCTTGAATTACCCTAGATGAACAGAACACATGAAACTCAAGACAGATGATCAAAATGCAAATGCTTCACTCCTTCTTTAAAAGGGAAACAAGAATACCCTTGGCAGGGAATAGGGAGGCAAAGATTAAAACAGACACAGAAGGAACACCCACTTAGAGCCTGCCCCACATGTGCCTCATACATATACAGCCACCCAATTAGACAAGATGGATGAAGCAAAGAAGTACAGGCCGACAGGAACCGGATATAGATCTCTCCTGAGAGACACAGCCAGAATACAGCAAATACATAGGTGAATGCCATCATTAAATCACTGAACTGAGAACGGGACCCCTGTTGAAGGAATCAGAGAAAGGACTGGAAGAGCTTGAAGGGGCTCGAGACCCCATATGAACAACAATGCCAAGCAACCAGAGCTTCCAGGGACTAAGCCACTACCTAAAGACTATACATGGACTGACCCTGGACTCTGACCTCATAGGTAGCAATGAATATCCTAGTAAGGGCACCAGTGGAAGGGGAAGCCGTTAGTCCTGCCAAGGCTGGACCCCCAGTGAACGTGATTCTTGGGGGGGGAGGACGGTAATGGGGGGAGAATGGGGAGGGGAACACCCATATAAAGGAGAGGAGGAGGGGTTAGGGGGATGTTGGCCCGGAAACAGGGAAAGGGAATAACAATCGAAATGTAAATAAGAAATACTCATGTTAATAAAGAAAAAAAATTAAAAAAAATTAAATAAAAAACCAGCTTGCAGGCTATAGAAATTACTCCGTAGGAGTTTTTTAAAAACATGAATAATAAACCAGATCTTCATCTAAAAAAAAAAGAAAAGAAATGCAAATAAAAATGATCTCAAATAAATAAATAAATAAAAAGAGTGGAAAATAAAAAGAAGTCTGGTGGGTTGGGTGGCCTGAGGACATCCTTGTGGAGACAGGAGTGGCTCTGGGAGGAGGAATGGGATATGGACCGTTTGGTGGTGTGCCAGGAGGGGAATAAAATCTGGAGTGCAAAAACAAACAAACAAACAAACAAGACTTACTAATTCCTGCTCTAAGGTATTTGCCTGTACATCATGCCTGTTTATCATGTGCGTGCCCTATGGCTGTGGAGGTCAGAAGACAGTGTCAGATCCCCTGGAACTGGAGTTGTGAGTTTCCTTTAGATATGAACCTAGGTTCTCTTTCAGAGCAACCAGAGCTCTTAACAATTGAGCTGTCTCTCCACCACAGGAAATACTTTTGTGTGTGTGTGTATTTTGTTTTGATTGTTTCTTTGCTTGTTTTTTGAAACAAAGTTTTTCTGTGTGGCATTGGTTGTCCTGGAATTTGTTCTATGGATTAGGCCGGACTTGAACTCCAGGACCTGCCTCCGGAATGGTTGTGAGGTACCATGTGGCTACTGGGAATTTAACTGAGGAGCTCTGGAAGAGTAGACAGTGCTCTTAACTGTTCAGCCATCTCCCAAGTCCCTCAGGTGAGCTTTGTAAAGTATTTATAAAATAACTTTAAGGATAACTTAAATCATTTCAATAAATATTCTTGTCAATAGTAAAATTTTGCAAAATTAAAGTTTATCAAATACAATTCAACAAAATAAATAGATTTGTGATTGATTTAGTTGTTCATTAGAAACTTTGTGGAGAGTTATTTAATAATGGTTATAATTGGGAGAATTTTCTTTTGTTCATACTAACCAAAATGAAAATGTAGGGAATACTTTCATGCTTTAGTTTGTTTATGATATTTTGCTGATTTTAATGATCAATTACTGTAAATAAGGTAAAATCTACTATATTATGTAGCTTCTGTGCAGTCACTTATTTTGCCATTAAAGATCCCTGAAAGGAATCGTTGTTGACCACACTTGTCAGAAATCTATATGGATAGTGAATGGGGACGATATTCAAAACAATTTTATGTGCAAAACAGCGAACTGAGGATAGCTCATATTTCATCCATTACTCTATTAGTAACTAATACCTGATTCTTATTTTAAAGTTGTAAAACCTCCTGAATCTTCTTTGCAAATGAACATAACAAACTTACAAACAATAAATGCCAACTACTTTATCTATTTATATATGTGTGTACCTTTCTGCGTTATGTATGCATGAAATTATACTTTTATTGAATGAAATAAAAACTGTATATTTATACAGCATTCAAGCAAGAAATATATACACTAGAAAAGACAGTTTACAAGCCCAGTTTCACAACTTTTAAATTTTTTCGAAACATTACTTGAGCACAGTAAAAATAGAATGATATGGAACAGCAACATAATTAATCCATATAACATAAAAAATTAAAAGCAGGCGATTGGCACAACAAAATCTCCCTCACACTCACTCTCCCATGGGCACTGATAAATGCATCCACATATTATTAGATTTTGCATATTCACCTTTAAGTAATGCCAAGATTACAGACACAAACTAACACACACACACACACACACACACATACATACACATACAAACACAGGTGTCTTCTTCTTATCATTTATGTAAATGTTAAGTATTAAATCTAATGTATTATGTTTTATTTTAAGCAGAATTTATATGTCTATACAAAGAGGGAGGTAAAATGCCTGAGAATATTAGAAGCATTTAATTAGGAATGTCATGTATTCCTATTAAAAAATGCTGTTATGCTAATATGAACATTTTGGTGGGCAACTTCCCTTCACCTTTCTCCTTCATTCTTCATATTTTATGAAGCTATGCATAAATCGTATAGAGGGAAGTCATCTGAAGAACTGCTTTAACGAACACTGAAGCAATCACAAGAACAGTAAACTGCCAGCTAAACTGCCCCATTGTGTAGTTTAGGTTCCCAAAGACTCTAACTGACCTCTGACCCCACATTACTGCTCTCTCCACTGCTGAGAACCTTACCCCAACTCCATCAGACATCTGCTGTTCTGATGCAGTCCAAAATATTCAGAAAAACAAGTGCAGGCCCTATCAGTAAGAGGAATAGTTCCCTGTGTTGTTCCAAAATACAAAGTAGCAGCCAGAATTCCAGCCTGCAACTGGACAGAGACTCCATACTGGGACAGGGGTCTTGACTGCCATGAGAAATCTAAGACACAAAGTCCAGAAGACCAAAGAGGAAACAGAAACAAAGGAACAAAATGCCCATCCAACACAGAGAGAGATCAGCACCTAGACCTATAATCATCCCAAACCCAGAAGCCTTAAAACCAGTGTAAAAAAAAAAAAAAAAAAAAAAAAGCAAGCAACAAGGGCCATGATAATAGATCACTGCGAGGTTCCTCCTATCATATGTCAGCAAGACCTGAGTATAACACAGCTAAAGTACAAGAAAACAATCTTAAAACCTACATTACGAAGAAGCTATGGGTGAAAAAAGAGTCCCAGAGGTCAAAGGAAGGAACAAAAATTAAATGAAGGAAATCAATAATTACTTCAAGAATGCCAAGAAGCAACAAACAGGTGTGAGGAAACCTGTTTAAGACCTCAAAATGGAAATCGAATCAATAAAGAAAAAACAACTGGGGAAACAATGTAAATGAAAAATCTAGATAAGCAAACATCAACTGCAGATGAGAGCACCACCAAATAATACAAGAGATGGAAGGAAGAATCTCAGGAGCTGAAGATATAATAGAAATAGATTCATTTGTCAAAAATTACTGTCTTTGATAATTAAGTTTTGCTGTTCATTCATAGGACATGAGTTCAGTTCCCAGCAACATTGTGAGTCTCTTGACAAAGGAATCTGATACCTGATCCAAATCTAATGTTTGCATCTATGAACATCACCCTTGACGTAGTATATATTTAGAACTTCATACACAAAAGATATAAAAATAACTCTACAACATTTGAATAATAGGATTTATCTTGAATTTGTTCCTGAGACATGTTTTCTCTGTTTAGCTTTGGATATCCTGGAGTTTGCTCTGTAGATGAGACTGGTCTATAATTCAGAAATCGATCTTCCTCTGCCTCCGTAGTGCTATGATTAAAGGTATGTGCCACAATGCCAAAATTATTTTGGACTTTTATACTGTTCTTAATCTGGCTCATGTCATAAAGTTCACATTTTTTTCATTTGTGGCTAAATACTCAGTAAAGATAAATAAATATTAAGAAGTGACTTAAAAGATCAATTGAAGGATAAACATATGTTCTGAACTTCAAAAACTGTTGTAGATGATTAGATCATCATTATCTCGTGATATTAAAGCAGTTCTGATGGCTCTAGAATGGTATTTCATATTCAAAAACAAATCACATAAAATCAACAGAAATAAAATTTACCATTGTTTTCATGAGTGGTGCTTAAACTATCAGGGAAATGTTTTTTTAAAAACTATGAATGATTAATGAGTGCAATGATTCCTTTGAATTCCACAAAAAAAGTTGGCACAGGTCTGGAATATTCGGTAAGAAGTAGCGTTATTTCGATTTTCTCAGTAAAATTCAGAGCTATGCTAATACAGTCATTTGACAGCATATACAAAATGACTAACATAATGAGACAACAATAGACACTGGAAAGATGGTTGTTGAACATTAAATTATTGAGAATTTTGATAGCTGAATGCCTAGTCGAATAGCAGACATTTTCCCCCCATTGGAGAGCATAACTTGTCATATCAACTAATAATTTCTCAACTCAACTACCACATTTCCAATATGTTTTATTTTTCTTTGAGTAAAAGCAAATATAAACAGTTAAATCAATAATTATATATAAAACATAGCTTTAATTATTGAATACATTCACACAAATCCTCATAATTTTATTTAACAACCATGTTTAAGTGGCATACAAAAAACTGTTAGGAAGCAGAATTTGAGTTCATTACTCCAAAGATGTAGGCTCTTTTTTCATTTATGAAAGTTGGAGTTATAGTAATCGCTCTATATTAAGAATAATGGTAGGAATGTTAACCTAAATTATCCAACTGTTTATCAAATATATGGAAGTAACTAAACAAGAATATCAGCTGTATATCTACGTTTCTGTAATGTTTTACAGAAGTTTACTAAAGAAGCTTTCTAAATGTTCTACAATGAATTATTTCAGTGAAGAATTGTCAGTATTCTTTCTATGATGCTATCTGGTTATAATGTTTGGCGAATCAAGAAAGATTTGTCTTATAGAGATCTTCCCCTTTCCTATCACCAGGTCAGCTGATGTTATCAACACGCAGGGCCCATTTATGTAACTACAGTCTCAAGACTTAGCAGGTGAAAGCTCTCCACCACATTTAGAGGACAGAATGTTGAAGATGACCTGGTCCTCTGTCTCTCATTGCAACCATTTTTACACATTTGCACTGATGAATGTCCAAATCAGAGCCTGTCCAGGCTTGAAAACTCCTGTTGACCACTAAGCTGTGCTTGTTATATTTGTGTGTTTATTTTGTTCCTCTTGCTTTGCACGGTTTTGTGTTGGTCCTTGTTCCCTACTGTTTCAAAATTTTTTCATAGTTGGATCATTTTGATGATTTGAATAACCTTAGAATTTAGCTTATTCAGACTTTGTTAATGCTTTTTGTAGTACATTTATTTATAGAGAAATGTAGACATAGATAGAGATCTGACAGATAAAGGTGAGCCTGTTAAGAGTTAGCATTTTGCAGTATAGACACTTTAATTCCATATGGCTTTTATGTTTCTTTAATTTTATTTTATAATCTGATCATCTTTT